>NC_077227.1:682718056-683040139 GCF_027887165.1 Monodelphis domestica | reverse complement strand
GATAATTATTTTGATCCATTCAAATCTTGCTTCCAGTCTAGGACTAAATCCTTCACAGAACATCAGTTAGACTAATCCTCCATATTCTAATCTAATCCATACCCAATGAGGAATCACTTCCCCAATATTCTATGAAAGTGATCACACAGTTTCCACTTTAATTTTCCTGGTGAAAGGAAGTTCACTATCCCCATGAAACAGTTCATAACACTTTTGAACACCTCAGAGATCATCTAGCTAAAACCAATTATTTTATAAATGGAGAAATAGGTCCACAGAAGGAAAATAATTAGTTATTTATTAGGAAAATTAGGAAAATAACTCAGGCTTCTAGCTTGAAGGGCACTGTTTTGTTTTTTCTTCCTTCCTTTCTGCATCCAAAACTTAGTTCAACTTTTACTATGAATATGTAAGGCAGAGTAATGTGGTAGAAAAAAAGCTTCCAATGTGGTATTAAGGGAGTCCTGTGTATGAAACTTGACTCCTATACTCCATTGTTATAAAGCATCGGAATAGACCTTGAATCATTGATTTCATTAATTTAGCTGTCTGGCTCTGGAAAAATAATATTATCTGTGAGTCTCATTAGCACACTTAAAGATAAAGATAGGTACATTCATTAATTTAAAAAAAGCTGTGTGAAACTGACCTTTAAAATTGAGGAAGACCAGGGTTTAAGTTCTGTCTCCGATATATACTGGCTGATGACCAAGAACAAATCATCACCTTCCATACTTTGTCTTAAGTTCCTAGGACCAAAGGGAACTACCAAAACCATATGTGTATGTGTGTGTGTGTATAATACATATATATATATATATATATATATATATATATATATATATATATATATATATATAGAGAGAGAGAGAGAGAGAGAGAGAGAGAGAGAGAGAGAGAGAGTGAGAGAGATTGTTAGGTTGAATATTATTTCTAATAGGTTGTATTTTTTCAGCTCAAAACATGCAGTAGGAAAAGAATGTAAACATATAAATAGTAAGGAGTAAATTCAAATTTAAACTTCAAACCACCACTAAATGGTTATATTAAATATTATATGACTGGATAATGCAATTCACAGATTTTCACTTAGTGAAATTTATTGCCTCCTCCTTTCTAATTTGTTACTTCTTTGTCAATACTGGTTTTGTAACATGAATATGAAAAAGTAAATTCTTACCTTTGTTTGGCAGCCCTAAATGTCTCAATGTCATCATCTGGAACCACAGGAGAAGACAAGAGAATCAAACAGATTTCAAGAAGTTTCATAAGTCTAGATGTGGGAAGAGTCCTTTTATCTCACAGAACCAAGCTCCTGGATTATCCCCAAAGATACTGGCCAATTGTAGCCATTAAGTTTTCATGTTTTGCAAGGGACTTCTTTTCTTTCACTAGAAAAAAAAATTGCAGAAGAGTCATTAGGAAATCTCACATCTCATGATTCTTTGTCCATGTCGGCATCTTTTATAACAGTTTTTTTTTTTAAGAATGTTGTTAAATTTTAGATCACAGATGAAAGCAGCCCATGAAACAGTCTATGAGATAACCCTGGACTATGTGCAAACATACATATATACAGTTGGACAAATAGATCTTCAATGGAGAATTTATGGGAGGATAGAGGCAAGAATGGCAGCAAATGATAGTGTCTAGAGAAGTGATCTTGGAGGCAGAAAGACCAGGGTTCTTTGGTACTATCCTTCTTACCCTGGGCAAGTTACTCAATGAGTGTCCCTAGTTAACTCATCAAATATGTGTATTCTAGAGTAAATGATAGTTTATTTTTATAGAAAGAGTTCCTTGCCCAGAAAATTCCCTAAACCATTGAAACCACAGGCTGAGGGAAAAGAGATATATAGAATGAAAATACTTTGGTATGATATAATTTATATTAGAATGGTGAACACTGTATTAATGAGAACATAAATCCATCAGCTTATTAAAATATTTGGTATTTGACTGGAAAATACCATAACTAATTCTAAAAATATAATTTTCCTTCATATTAATTGTTTACCAACCATATTCTGAATTAGTTAAAGTTATTATATATGTCATGATTTGAATCACAGAGAGATTCCCCACACAAACTTGAAATGTTTGGTTGGTGTAGTTGCTTTAACAAAATGGCATAAATACAACATGTACACAAATATATGGCTTTTATACCAACTAGGATTAAATACAACTGCATTTTCCTATAAGAGAAGTCTGGTGTCATGAAAGAAGAAGAAGAAAGAATAGTGGATCTACTAGATAATTTGTAAGGTCTTTTGTAGCTCTCTATTTATGATCCAAATGATCTTCTATATACAAACTTAAAAGCCTTGCTTTTTTAATCCCAACTCTACAACTTAAAATTTTTGTATTTGTTCAGCAAGAAATCATTGGATTTCTTAATGGCTAGTTTTCCAATCTGTTAGGGTGATTAATAATATCCCCATGATGTCCCTTTACTGTCAGATCAAAAAGAATACTGGAAGTATTCTTTAGTATTTCTTATTTAGTATTATTTAGTTTAGTAATAGTATTTAGTAATTTAGTAATATTAAAGTATATCTTTAGAATCTAAAGAATAGTCCACAAAAGTAATTCTTCATCTATATTTCTTTTAGTTTACAGATGCAGTGCTATCTCTACACCTTTATATTCATTATATATATATATTATATATATATATATTAAATTATATTCATAAGTAACTGAACAAAATATAATCATTCCTGTTCAATTCTATTATCTTAGCAGTTTAAACCTTTGCAAGTAAGACTGAACAAATTACTAGATCCACACATAAAAGTTTCCAGAACTGGTTGGATAAGACAAGACTTGTACTCTACTGGGATTTCCTTTGTTTCCCCAGAATCTTCTTCATGACATCATTTTGGAGAGCTTTTGTGGATTATTAAAAAAGTAAGGTGTTATGGCTGAATCGCAGCAAAAGTATCTTATACCACCTTCCCTATTTTCTGGCATCCTGCCATGTCCTTGTTACATGCCTTTTTTCTTGGCCTTTGATGAAGGTCTGTGACTTGTGCAAGAAAAGGAATAAAATAAAATAAATAGAAAGTACTTCTTTTGAAATCCAGAAATCCATAGTCTACTTAAGAAGAAAGCATCTAATTTATGTGGGCAGGATCATTTTCTGCCCTAGGAGGCACAGAGTTGTGAAAAGACTACGGTCAGATATGGGTAGCACAGGGAATATTACCTTTAATTTTTCCATATGTAAACTGAATAAATTATGATGATTCAGTTAATAATTGTGGGAACTACAAAGGCCCACTAGAAAAGGCCCACTGTACTCTCATTGCCTTCAGAAATAAAAAGGGTGCTTTAAAAATAATAAAAGAATTTTCCTGTTATTGAAATCCTTAACCAGGATCAGGATGACCACTCATTTGGTTACAAATATTTCAGACAAGAGATGTATTATATGAACTGATTTCCCTTCCAAATCTGTAATTGCACATTTCTATACAAATTTTTCATTTTCTTTCTGCCATAAAGGAAATAAAAATCAGAACTAGGCAAGATTTTGATAGACCCCCCCCATATATGTTTATGGAGTAATTTTCAGTTTTCTTACAGATATTTCCAGGAGGACAGTAATTAGAGAAAGATTTGTATATATTAAATCTTAATATAGATATTAGCTCTTGTTAGAATTATAAAGCTTATTTATTTTCTTAAGGGATAGCAGACCTGTGCATAGATGAGCATGTACTTTTATGGATAAGGAAACTGAGGTTTAAAAGAGAATAATGACTTTTCTGTCATAGTAATACAACTAATAAGAGGTGAGTCAAATGAAGCCTCCAGACTGCTTATTCAGAGATCAATATACTCACCTATACTTGGTCCTTGATGAGACTGTCCTGTATATGTAAAAGTTAGCCAGACAAAGGAGTCTATATAGCCTCTCGGCAGAGAAAGGCACTGAAAAATGAGGTATTTCACTCGGGAAGGCTAAGATGCCTGTAATTTCCAAGGTCAATTGTTCACACTGAAGACCTCCCAGATTAGTTGAATTTACTATTAGTTATCTTCATAGTTCCAATAGAGCCCCAGTTTCTACAAGCTCCCCTCTACGCTGCTTTGCCATCCATGACCTTTCTTTGGTGCTGTGTCTGATGTTTGCCCAAATGTCTTTGTAAAAATCCTCTCCTGTCTTTCTTCCATCAAATAATGTTCAAATGGCTCTTCATTCTTTCCAAAGCAGTCTAAGGGAAAATGCCATTTAGAAGCATGTGTGATCTTCTGATCTATTTGGAGGCATTTGAGTGCCTCACCTCTCTCCTGACCCCACTGTATCTCATGGGCACCTTTCTTTCTTCGTTGACTAAATCGTTACTATCATTCATTTGAGAAGAATAAATATGTTCACTGACCTATGTGAACTGTGGGATATATCTTCCAGCACTCCTATAAAGCTATGCTTATATACTAGTAGGGTGAAAGTGATTCACCATGGTAGCTTTGCTAACTGCTTTCAAAGAAGATGAATAGACTTGTAAGGAAAGAAAAACAAATAGATTCCTTTACTCCTATAGTTTCAAAGGAAGCTGCTTCCTTTCTGTCTCATGCAACCCCATTCATTAATTCTAAAATATATTGCTTACTATTTGTCCTTGGTGAGTTTTTGCATATGGCGATATCACCAGATCAAAATAATTGACACATAGCTTTAATTACAAATGCCACATAAATACATGATCATTTATTCAATCATCTTCCATTTTAATACCTTGTAATCAGATTATTCTTGAAGGGACACAACCTGTCTGCCTCAATAGGATACATCTCAGTTTCATATCATCAGTGAGACACAGTATAAGACCCTTGTAATGTTGAATGTCACAACAATACGTTTTTGAAATATTGCAATGGCAAATAATTGAGCCAGTAAATTGTTTTTCAATGGTTGCACCTGTATGAAACCTTCATACCATTTGCCAATTTTTCTAAAATGTGATGTTCCCAAAGTGCTTGCTTAAATAGATATATGTTATAAATATTTAAATGGAAAGGGTAACTGAATGATGCTGTCATGATATATGTATAATGAAAATACTTTTCAGTATGTACCCATTATGTACTTATGAGTCCACCTACGTACATCCTTCTTTCAGTGATTAAAAAGAAGATAATTTTCCAAAATCACTGTGGTGGTTGTATTTCATTTCTGGTGGTCAACACTCAGATGATATTACTCTCCATTAGTTGGATTGGTTCATAGATAACTGACATATTGTCTTAAATCACTATGAAGCCTTAAGAGGATAGTTATGATGTGCCAGAGCTGTATTGGCTTAGCCTTTAAAATGTAGAGTCATCTGAGTGACCATGTTCTATCAATGTATGATTTTAGTGGAGGCATGCAAATTTGCCACTTGCTAGACTTGTAACTCCAATTATGTTCTCATATTTTCATTAACGATCAATAGTACCTTCCTTTTCAAACAAAAAGGAATAAATTTATTCTTCACCAAAATGCATGATATTATGAATAATACCAAACTGTTCACTAGCTCAAGTGATTATTACTTTAATTTGAGGATTTTCACAATGATGCAAGTAGGGTGCAGTAGAGGATAGAGTGCTGGCCCTGAAATCCATAAGATGGGAGTGCAAAACCTTTTGCACATACCTGCTATTATTGTAGAATCACATAACCTCTGATATCACATGCCTCAGTTTCCTCATTTGCAAATCACTTATAATAAGCACCCTATGTCATCATGAGGATCAAAGTAACAATATTTGCAAAGCTCGATGAAAACCAAAAAGCACAGTGAATTTTAAAAATATTATTATAAATTTGCAAGTTTCATAAGTAATCTCAAGCTAAGTGAATATTTCTTCTGTGTCAAACTCAGACATAGATATTTTCCTCCTTCAACATTGTAATATATTATCCCATTGAAATCTATCCTTTATTTTCATTTACTCCATTTTTTCTTTCATGTATCCCCTCATCAGTGTTCCTAAATTTTAAGAATATATTCCTCTCTATCTATTTCTTAAAAAACACAATAGCAATGTTAATAATATATTACTATAGTCACTCGTAATAATTCAAACTAAGGGAGTCTATTCTTCATATGAACTTAATGTTATTACAAGCAAAGTATTTCAATCATGATGTCAGTTTTCTTCCCATTTAGAAAGCTGTAAGAAAGGAAACATTCGGGGTAGTTAATTTGCTAATTTTATAGACCAGAAAACGGAGCTAGGCTGAATGTCTCCAGAAAAATCAGTTAAGATACAAATTGCATGATGGGAAAATTGCAAGCATAATTCATAGAGGTTTTTCTCTTAACGAAGTAGACAGAACATTCTAAGATTCTACTATGTTATGTCTGTGTCTTTTTGGATAATTTCTTTCTCCTCTATGGTCTCCAGATGCCAGAACTTTAAAAATAAGGGGTTAAAATAGAATATTTCTAAGGTCTCTTCAGACTCTGACAACTTGTGATTCCCTAATGTGGGTCTGCTCTATTTGGTTCCATCCCTTTCTCTTTATCTTCCTGCTCCCCTAACTCATCAAAATGCACCTGTCTTGTTTCGCATTCCCCGAAGGCTCACTTCTCTGCTTTACAAAGTGACAGCTAGTTATTTGATAAGCTCATCTCAGCTAAGAACAGTTAGTGGATGCTGATTGCTTAATGCCATCTTCCTCCCAATCAACACTGACAATTTAACAGGAGACTCCTGGAGACCTAGTGCCATAACCCATAGGGATGGCCCTTTTAGACTTTGTGTCAGGCTGTAGGAATTTTTTTTTTTGAGAATTGGGACTAAAATATTTCATATAGTCTGTCTTGGAAACCAATTGGACAAATGAAGTCTAGATCTAGGGCTTCTCTCTTCTGTCGCTTGTCTAACCCTAAACTGATAGTGATAATCAACATTGTAAGAAGGTATTTGGAAAATGAGGTAAGTGGACCAATCTTGAGGATAAAGAGAGTTGGGTTATTACCCAAGGAACTATGCTATGGGAAACCCCCTTGCTGAAACAGGAATGAGGACATAAGTCAGAGTCAGACAACTAGGTAAAGAATTATAGCACAAAATATCCTGGAAAACACCTGATAATTGTATGAATACTCAGAAACATCCTATGGTGCAAGGGCAAATTGATGAGACTTTTTTTTTCTTTAACATCAATCCCTTCTGTTTGACTGAAATGTTTTTTTTTTCCTTCTTTATTTGCTTAGTCATTTCGGTCATATCCAACACTATGTTTTGGGGTTTTCTTGGGGAAAATTCTAAAGTGGTTTGCCATCTTCTTTTCCAGCTTATTTTATATGTAAGTAACTGAGATGCAAATAGGGTTAAGTGACTAGATTTGAACTCAGGGGCATATCTTCCTGACTCCTGGCCCAGCATTCTATCCACTGTCTCTCCTAACTGTCTTTCAATGTTCATACAATCTGGGAATTGTGAGTTGCTTTGAAGTTCACAAACATGTGTTTGAAAGCAACTTCTGATATTTACTGGGTGGGTAAATTTGAGTAAAGTCATTAAAATTCTTAGAAGTTTCTTTCCCAAAGTTTCACTAGCTTGTATCACATCCTGGCTAAATTCTGCCTTCTGTATGAAATCTTTCTTCAACCCCACCCTTTAATTTTGTTCCATTCCTTCTACTGACTCTCTCCTGTCTATAGCAATCTTCTGCATAATTGTTTGTATATTGTTTTCTCCTTTAGACAGTGAACTTCTTGAGAGCAGGGACTATCTTTTCCATCTCTTTGTATTCTCATTGATTAGTGTAATGCCTAACACAAAGTTGTCCATTTATAAACATTGCCTTACAGAATGAATGACTGGCTAACAAGAAGATGGTTGTGAAGGAAGTACCTTGCAATCCTTCAATCACTACATCAATATTTTAGTGTTATAGAACAACCCCATTTTTTTAAATTGCCAGAGTCACTGGAGATGATTTATTCCCAAATCCTTGTTTTTCAGATAGGAAAACTGAGACTCAAAGGGTGTAATGACTTCTCCATGAACACATATAAAAGACGTGGTAGACCTGAAACTTGAAAGTTTTTGAAGGCTCTTTCCTTCAGGCCATTTTATTGGATCTTCTTAAGTTTTCTTTTTCTCATCAAAATTGACATAGACATTACTTTTAATCTAATTACACATGAGTTAGACAGCTTTATTTTGTTCTGTTTTGTTTTTCATGGAGATGAGCTTGAGGAAGGGATTGTATGATTTGCCTACTGAGCCCTGAATCACCTTCTTCTCCTGTCCCCTTAGCTTGCTTTGTAAGTAATGAGACAGACAGTACTGACTTTCAGTATTGTCATTGAATTAATGAAAGCCAATTAAAGACAAAATAGTCTGCTTTTGCAGATGGAAGCAGTCCTACAGGGAAAAGAGTTTAACTTGCTGTCTCATGAACACATGAAATATTAGAGTTGAAAAAGATCTTAGTCTAGCCCTTTGTGTTATTTTCTTTTATGTGCTGTTTAGGTTATTTTTATAAAGTTCCATTGATGTTTATTATATTTACATGACAATTATTCCCCTCCTCACAGGACCATTCAGTGAACCTTCCCTTACAACAAGGAAAGTCAGTTGTGCAAAATCCAACAACAAATCCAAATTGTCTTGCCAGCATATTTAAATATCTGAACCTATAGCCTCCCATCTCTCAAAAAGAAATGAGAGAAAAAGATATCATCATTTGTTTTTTAGGGACCCAGAGCAATTATCATAATGACATGTAAAGATTAAAATTTAGGAGAGACGGGGAGACTGAGGCAGGTAGAAATTAGTTTCTCTCTGCAAGGAGTATTATATTTTTTAGAGATTTATTAAAGGCTAAAGATTAAAGAATATACAAGTAAGAAACATGTGCCTAGGCCAGAGGCCTAGACAAAATAACCTCACATCACGCAAGAGACGAGCCTGCTCCAAAACAGAAGTCCAAAAAAGAGCCAAGAGGCTCAAAAGCCTTTGAATCATCTTAAATACCTTCTCGATCTCGGCCCAAGTGAGATTACAAGGCATTCTGGGGAAGTGGAGCAAAGGCTTGTGGGGATTGTAGTCCTGTATTCGAGTCTATTTTTTACAGACACAACATTCAACTTAATTTCAGTGATCTTTTCATTCACAGTACTTAGGTAATTTTCCATGTAGCTTTCCTAGTTTTGCTTATTTTTCACTCTGCAATAGTTAATAAATGTTTTTACTTGTTTCTTTGCAACTTTGTATGGTTAATTTCTTACAGTACAGTACTATTTTACATTTGTAAATCAAAATTTGATTAGATATTTTCCAGTTAGGTGACTCAGTGGATAGAACACTGGGCCTGGTATCAGGAAGATCTGAGTTCAAATCTAGTCTCAGATAATTACTAGCTTGGGACCCTGGTAAATTACTTAATATCTGTTTTACTTAATCCACTGAAGAAGGAAATGATCAACTGTTTCAATACATTTGTTAAGAAAACCTCATACACAGTGTGATCCACAGAGTCATAGAGAGTCAGACATAATAGAGCAATAACAGGGAATAAAGATTAATTTGTTTCACTTTTTAATACCATAAAGAATGCTGCTATACTATCATGGTATATATAATACACATATAAAACTTTCTTGTTGTCTTTGACTCATATACTTGTCCAGCAATATCTTTTCTCAGTAAAATAATGTAATCATTTCAATCACTTTGTTTCTCATTGTAACACTCCTAGGAGGATTGTGGCATCTGTCTAGTCTGTCTGTGATAACATCACCCACATAGAAGAAACAAGGGTTTTGATTTTCTGAGACTAGCGTGATGGAGCCTGCGTGAACATTCTAAACCTACTTTGAGGTTAGGAGCAGCCCTTTTTCATTGGCTACATGAGTGGAACTTGAAGGGTATTTAGGTAGACCTGAATTAGAACTTGCAATATCTTTTGGTAAATTCATGTCTGATGGGAAAATTGACTCCCTCACTCTCAGTAAGTGAGATGATGTTAGGAGAGAGAGCCCTGTGGCCGCCTCATTTATCCCTTGAAAGCAATGTGATCCCAAAAAACAGTTGGGGGCTTTGAAATTTAATCCATTATTTTATATTCTAGGTCAAGGGCATCCTTAATTTGTCCAGAGACCACATTCTGTAGGGATCTAGGAGTGCAGAAGTCCAAGCTGAAGGTTGCTGTAAGCCCATTAGTATGGCACTGAAGAGTCCCAGCCTGGAGAAACTCCCCCTCTGCCCCCAGCCGAAGTCAGCTCTCAAGGCTTGAGAGTTAAACCTGGAAGGACTCATACTCTATAGAAATTGAATACCTAAACCCTTCCTTCCCCAGAGAGACAGAGAGAGAGTGCAGAGGAATTATGTGCCTGTGGCTTTAGGGGAAATGTTCATAGGCTTGTTTTAGAGTTCTACTTGGGAGAGTTTTAAGATCATTCATAAAAGTAATCTGTGACTCAACAGACCCCAGGGAGGTCTTTAATCTCCCGTGCTAAAATTGTAGGCTCATAACATAGATATCTGTGAAATACAAAACTCCTCAAGGTTGTCCCTTTGTGTAACCTCTTCTCAAATACCAATACACCTACAGACAATGAGAATAAATGAACTTTCAAAAAGAGGATCAGGTTTAAAAAAATGCCAACTACTGTCATGAATAACAAAATAGGAAACTGTTTGCTATTTTTCAGTCTTACCTCAACAGATGAAAAGAGGTGAGAAGGTGTCATAAAAACACTTGCTATGGGCCAGGAGAGTACTGCTAATCATTTTCTCGCTTCATTCTTATTACTGCAGTCATATCTTACTGTTGTGGTCAATAAAGCAGACCGCACTCAGGGGAAACCAATTACTTTCCACTGTTAAAAAAATAAATCCTCTGCTTTAAATCCAAGCCATGTTCCTTTTCACCTCTGAGTATCATCACGCTTCTTAGGGTCAAAAAATCCCATCCCCTTTCAACCCAACAAGGGTGAATTCCCCATTTCCCCTGTGATCTATCTTAGTCATCTCTTGAAGTTCATGAATAGGATTACAGCATAATTCCAAGTTGTTCACAATGGGTGAATCAATTCAACAACAGAGCTTTAGTTTCTTTATTCTCCTGCAGCCCCCTTCAACACTTATTAGTTGCATCTTTTATCACTTTTTTTTCTTTGTTCCAATTTGCTGCGTTCATCGTAAAACCTGAGCTATTTTATTTTGTATCTCACTTATTATTACAGAGCAATCCTTTTACAAAGTCACTGAGTTTGAATCTTTCCTTGAAAACTTTTCATATATATATATATATATATATATATATATATATATACACACACACACACACACACACACACACACACAAACACACACACACACTTAATACTTATTTGTTGAAGTTCCTCCCTTCCACTTACAGAAGAAGCTAAGTTCAAAATATATGCACAAAAAGCAAGTGACAAAATGAGGGGGAGAATGTAGATCCCAATTATGTCTGCATTTTTCATATTCCTGAAAGAGAATATTAGGGCTCACTGTGGATAGAGTGACAGGTATTGGCTTAGGAAGAGCTAGGTTCAAATTTGACCTCATATACTAGCTAAAAATGCCACCCATTATCATAATTAATAAAATAAGAAACAATTTGCTACTAAGAAAATTGCTTAAAATTTGCCTCAGTTCCTAAAAAAATGAGGATAATGATAGCATTGATTTCCCAGGATTGTTGTGGTGATCGAGTAGGATAATATTTATAAGGTGCTTAGCTCAATGCCTGTGCTGTCATATAAAGCTTCTAACTAAATACTTCCTTCCTTCCTTCCTACAACATGAGTTAATCATTAAATTTTAAGCAAATCATTGAAGGATGGACAACTACAACAAGATGAGTTCAAATCTCTGCAGCAATAGTTATTAGATATAAAAACTTGGGCAGTCAATTTAACTCTGTCATCCTCAATTACTCCTCAATGACATAGAAATATCAATATTTGCCCTGATTAGCTTTATGTTATCTCATACAATAATTATAATTTTATCTTTGTGAGAAGTTTTTATGTTACAAAACTCTAGAAAAAATGTGATTTACATGTTATTAAAAACTTTAAATGTTATTTCCATCACTTTCCTAATGCCATACAAGTAATAAGTATCAAGGTTTGATCTGAATCCAAGTCTTTCTGCTAGAGTTAGTGTTCATTCTCTCGTAACACACTGCCTCCAAACTTGCATTTCCTATTGAAGCCATTTTTTTTGTTATTGTCATTTTTTTTCAGTCATGTCTGACTTTGTGTGACCACATTTGGGGTTTTCTTGGTGAAAGTCTCAGAGCAGTTGGCCATTTTCTTCTTTAGTTCATTTTTTTAAATGAGGAAGCTAAAGTAAACAGGGTAAGTGACTTACCCAGGAACACATAGATAGTAAGTGTTGCATGAGACTAAATTTCAATTCATAAAAATGAGGTGTATTTTTTTCTAATTCAAAACTTGGGACCCTATTTATTGTAACACATAGGTGCTCTAGCAGTTATTAATTAGGCAGTTTGGGATATATTTCTCCCACTCACATCCCTATAATTGGAATTTGATTTCTCAGTCTCAGTAATCAATGCTCTCTTATTTTTTCTATAGGGGGCTGATATACAGTCAGACTCGGCTTTGGCCTCCTCTTCCCTCTCCCCTTTACAGATCTTACAATGTTTGAAAATTATAACCATAATTAGACCAAAGATGATGAAAATTTTAGGCAAGTTATTAAAATTTAGAATGTATTAACAACACTTGAACTTCATTAGGATGTAACTAATCCTAGTACGTAGCTAGAAAAAATGGGTCTGGGAACCAGATGTAATTATATTCATGTGGTGACCCCCATATGAGAATACTCCCTCTATCAGTGAAGATCAGAAACTTCTGGGCAGTTAAGAGTTTTGTGAAATTACCTAGGCAACTGGAAGAGGAAGTGACTTACCAAGGTCCATTCAACTAGTATTTGACAAGAGGTAAAAGTCCTTGATAGCTTTTGAGTTCAACTCTTCCTAAACTCTACCATATGGTCACTTTTAGTTAGCGAAAATACATAGAATATGACTTGCCATAGAGAAGCATTTCTTATTGGCAAGTTGCTTAACCCTAAGCAACTTCCCTACTATTTGAAGAATACTGTGTAGCTCATGTACTGTTTTCTCTGACACCTCTCAAAACTGAATTTGTCTTGATAGAATGTAAAGTCATTGAAAACAGGAACTGTTTAATTTTTCTCCTATCACCTCACTACCTGGAACACAGTGGTAAATAAATATGAGTTGAAATCATGATAAAAGCTCCTTTTCTTTTATTTGTTCTTTTTTTTTAATTTTGGCTATGCAGTCTCCTCTGTGCTTTAAACCAAGGAGATGCATTGGAATGTGAATCCTTTTCTAGTATCCTTGGTTTACTCAGTGAATGAGGTCATCTATGTTGGTCACATTGGTATTTAATAGGATTTAAGTATGGTTTATTTTCAATTTCTTATTTGAAATCACTTTCTGATATCTAGAAAAAGAAGCACTAATATTAAAGATGAAAACTTTTTTTATGAAAACTGTTTTATAATTACCATAACCTGATAAAATATATGATTAGCTATTTTTAATGATGTATTTATGGAAAGAGAGAGAAAACAGAACAGAACAGAAGGGAAGAAGAGGAAGAAGAGAGAAAAGGAAATAAATAAGGAGGAGAAGGGATGAGAAGGAAAAGGAAAGGAAGAGTAAGAACAAAAAAGAAATAAAAGTAAGAGGAAGAGAAGGGATATATGGAACAAGAAAAGGGAAGAAAAGAGACAAAGCAAAAAAAAATTTTTTTGAACATATCCAAACACCATGGATTTACTTTATTTTATTTCTGCTTTCTAGATTTCATATTGATACAATTCTTTTTTCCATGTCTCAACCATATATTCTTTATTTTATTTTTGATTTGTTTCGTTTTTTCAATTTGAACATTATTTTATTTGGTCATTTTCAAACATTATTCCTTGGAAACAAAGATCATTTTATTTCCCAATCCCCCTCCCACCACCCCTCCCCTAGTCAACACACAATTCCACTGGGTATTACTTCTGTCCTTGATTCAAACCCATTTCCATGTTGTTGGTATTTGTATTAGGGTGCTCATTTAGAGTCTCTCCTCAATCATGTCCCCTCAACCCCTGTACTCAAACAGTTGCTTTTCTCTGGTGCTTTTACTCCCACAATTTATTCTTTGCTTGTAGATAGTGTTTTTTCTCCTAGATCATTGCAGAATTTTCAGGGACATAGTATTGACACTAATGGAGAAGTCCATTACCTTCGATTATACCACAGTGTTTCAGTCTCTGTGTACAATGTTTTCCTGGTTCTGCTCCTTTCACTCTGCATCACTTCCTGAAGGTCGGTCCAGTCTCCATGGAATTCCTCCACTTTATTATTCCTTTTAGCACAATAGTATTCCATCACCAACATATACCACAATTTGTTCAGCCATTCCCCAATTGAAAGGCATCCCCTCATTTTCCAATTTTTGGCCACCACAAAGAGCGCAGCTATGGATATTACTGTACATGTCTTTTTCCTTATTATCTCTTTGGGGGTACAAGCCCAGCAGTGCTATGGCTGCATCAAAGGGCAGACAGTCTTTTATCACCCTTTGGGCATAGTTCCAAATTGCCCTCCAGAATGGTTGGATCAATTCACAACTCCACCAGCAATGAATTAATGTCCTGACTTTGCCACATCCCCTCCAGCATTCATTACTTTCCATAGCTGTCATGTTAGCCAATCTGCTAGGTATGAGATGATACCTCAGAGTTGTTTTGATTTGCATCTCTCTGATTATAAGAAATTTAGAGCACTTTTTCATGTGCTTATTAATAGTTTTGATTTCTTTGGCTGAAAACTGCCTGTTCATGTCCCTTGCCCATTTATCAATTGGAGAATGGCTTAATTTTTTATACAATTGATTTAGCTCTTTATAAATTTGAGTAATTAGACCTTTATCAGACATTTTTGTTATGAAGATTGTTTCCCAATTGGTTGCTTCCCTTCTCATTTTGGTTACATTGGTTTTGTTTGTACAGAAACTTTTTAACTTGATTTAATCAAAATTGTTTATTTTACATTGTGACTCTTCCTATGTCTCACTTGGTTTTAAAGTCTTTCCCTTCCCACAGGTCTAACATGTATACTATTCTGTGTTCACTCAATTTACTTATAGTTTCCTTCTTTATGTTCAAGTCATTAACCCAATCTGAGTTTATCTTGGTGTAGGGTGTGAGGTGTTGATCCAAACCTAATGTCACGCACACTGTCTTCCAATTTTCCCAGCAGTTTTTGTCAAAAGTGGGTTTTTGTCCCAGAAGCTGGGGTCTTTGGGTTTGTCATATATTGTCTTGCTGAGGTCACTTACCCCAAGTCTATTCCACTGATCCTCCTTTCTGTCTCTTAGTTTCCCTCTGGTCTCCCTCTCTCTCTCTCTCAGGACTCTCTCGGGGACTGTCAGAAGAATCTCTTTCTGGAGATGGAGCTGGCTGAACTGGTGTCTCTCTGAACACTAGAATCGTTGTTTGGACAAATCTTGTGGTGAATTGATAAAGGACTGACTGATCTTTCTCTTAGGGCTTGGACCTGGGTTGTCCAGGGCTGGCCTGGCCTGGCCTATCCTTTTCTCATTATTTCCTTTTTCTCTCTTTCTCTCTTTCTTTAATTCCTCATTCGTATGAATTAAAATCTCTATAAAACCCAGCTGACTTGGGTATATTTAATAATTGGGAATTTTTCCCTTGCAAGCACCTTATATTTGATTTAAAACAAGACACTATCTGAACCATATTTTCTGCAGTCATAATTTAAGCCAAACTCTATTTTAACTCTCACAGTTTATGTCTTCCACTATTTTAATTATTACATTAGCCAGTACCAGATTGTTTTGATGACCACTGCTTCATAATAGAGTTTGAGATCTGGGACTACAAGGCCACCTTCCTTTGCATTTTTTTTTCATTGTTACCCTGGATATCCTTGATCCTTTGTTCATCCAAATGATCTTTGTTATGTTTTTTTCTAAGTCAATAAAAATTATTTTGGAAGTTCAATGGGTATAGCACTAAATAGATAAATAAGTTTGGATAGGATGGTCATTTTTATTACATTTCCTTGTCCTACCCATGAGGAGTAAATGTTTTTCCAATTGCTCAAGTCTAGTTTTAGTCGTGTGGAGTGTGTTTTGTAGTTGTGTTCATATAGTTCCTGTGTTTGCCTCAGGAGATAGATTCCTAAGTATTTTATTTTTTCTAAGGTTATTTTGAATGGCATTTATCTTTCTAATTCTTGCTGCTGAGCTATGTTGGAAATATATAGAAATGCTGATGACTTATGCGGGTTTATTTTGTAACCTGCAACTTTAATAAAATTGTTGATTATTTCGACTAGGTTTTTTTTTTTATTCTGTAGGATTCTTTAAGTAGAACATCATATTATCTGCAAAGAGTGATAACTTGGTCTCCTCCTTCACTATTTTAATGCCTTCAATTTCTTTTTCTTCTCTAATTACTACTGCTAGACTATCTAGTAAAATATTAAATAATAGAGGTGATACTGGGCATCCTTGTTTTACTCCTGATCTTATTGGGAATGTACCTCATTAATCCCCATTGCAAAGGATGTTAGCTGATGGTTTTAGATATATACTGTTTATTATTTTTAGGAATGAACCTTCTATTCCTATGCTTTCTAGAGTTTTTAATAGGAATGGGTTTGTATTTTATCAAAGCTTTTTATGCATCTATTGAAATAATCATGTGATTTTTGTTGGTTTACTTGTTGATATGGTCAATTATGAAGATGGTTTTCCTAATATTGAACCAGCTCTGCATCCCTAGTATAAATCCTACTTGGTCATTGTGAATGACCCTCCTGATCACTTCCTGGAGTCTTTTTGCTTGTATCCTATTTAAGATTTTTGCATCTATATTCATCATGGAGATTGGTCTATAGATTTCTTTCTCCATTTTTGACCTGCCTGGCTTTGGAATCAGTATCATGTTTGTGCCATGAAAAGAATTTGGTAGAACTCCCTCTTTGCTTATTATGTCAAATAGTTTTATAGTATTAGGATTAGCTGTTCTTTGAATGTTTGATAGAATTCACTTGTGAATTCCTCAGGCCCTGGGGATTTTTCATAAAGAGTTTGTGGATGGCCTGTTGGATTTCTTTTTCCGATATGGGATCATTTAAGAATTCTATTTCTTCTTCTCTTAGTCTAGGCAATTATATTTTTATAAATATTCATCCATGTAACCTATATTGGTATATTTATCACCATATAGTTGGGCAAAGTAGTTTTTAATGATTGCCTTAATTTCCTTTTCATTGGAGGTGATGTCTCCCTTTTCATCTTTGATGCTTTTTATTTGCTTTTCTTCTTTCCTTTTTTTAATTAGATTGACCAGTACTTTGTCTATTTTTTTTTGTTTTTCAAAGTAACAGATTCTAGTCTTGTATATTAGTTCAATAGTTCTATCACTTTCAATTTTATTAGTTTCTCCCTTAATTTTTAGGATCTCTAGTTTTGTTTTCTTCTGGGGGGGTTTTAATTTGTTCACTTTTGAGTTTTTTGATTTGCATTTCCAATTTATTGATCTCTGCCCTCCCTAATTTGTTAATATATGCACTCAGGGATATGAATTTTCCTCTGAGTACTGCTTTGTATCCCATAAGGTTTGAAAGGACATCTCACCATTGTCATTTTTCTCAATGATATTATTAATTGTTTCTATGATTTGTTCTCTAACTAACCAATTTTGGAGTATCATATTATTTAATTTTCAATTAATTTTTTTATTTGGCCCCCCATGCACCCTTACTGATCATTATTTTTATTGCCTTATGATCTGAAAAGCTTGCATTTATTATTTCTGATTTTCCGCATTTCTATGCCATGTTTCTGTCATCTAGTATATGATCAATCTTTGTGAATGTGCCATGTGGTGCTGAGAAGAAAGTGTATTCCTTGATCATTGTATTTTATTGCTATTATAGTGTATAACAGTCTCCAGATAAGCTCAATAGGTTATCAAATCTTGACCACACTCATCTTCCATGAAATAAAATGTCTGCCCCAGCTATTTATAAAACCAGGGACTAAAGAGTTCAAAAAAGAGTCTTTCCCACTAATGTATTCTGCTAAAACCTTTCATTAAGCCCTTGGGACAAAATGAATATGTACATGTGATATCTCAACATTATAAGGCAATTCTTCTATCTTTGGAGTGTTGGTTTATATTGGGCTCTTCCATTTGTGTTATGTATCTCCTTTGATAAATCCTCTTTTTGCTTTTACCATAGCATCTCTTAAGTTACCCCTTTCTCATCATTTGCATTGCCACTATCCTAGTTCAGACTCTCATCATTATTTGACTGCATAATACTGTAAGAAAATCACTATTAGTCACAACTTGTTATTTGAGGTGCCTGTGGAATTGCTGGTAGAGATAAGCTGTTATCCATAGGGACTTTTAGTGCTACTTATCCAAAGTTAGACCATAAGGTCAGCACCTCTGCGATAGATGAGAACTCACACAAATTCAGTCCAATCAGCACACCCTGAGACCACAAGATATAGTACTGGAGAGGACACTAGATTAGGAATAAGAAGATCCATTTCAAATGTTTGACATTAACCAAATCATAGTCCCACTCTGAGGCTTAGTTTCCTATGGTGAAAAATGAGATGGTGGGAAGGCATTATTTCTGTGTTCTCTTCATTAAACTCCACATATTGATGCCCTTCAACCAATGCCCAGGGGGCATATATTCAGGATCACTCATCAACTTAGTTGTTTTCTTCCAGACACACCACAATTGGCAATGCCTTTTTTCAAATGTGGCATGACAAATTTAACATAATATTCCAATTATTACCTGACTGGATCAAAAAAGAATTTAACAATTGCCTCACTCTTCTTGGGCAGCTTGCTGGACACAGAAATCTGTTCTCTAAGTTTGATTTCATTTTTTTTTGTAATGACTAGACTACAATTCTTGAATTTAATTGAATCTCCCTTTGACGTCCCATAACTAGATAACTAATGTTATCCACATCCAAACATGGTTTTGTCATATTCTCTTGTGAGCCTAGCAAACTGAAAACCATTGGATGTGTGCCATTTATGAAAATGATAGAACCTTGACAAGGAGATCTTTCTTTGAAGTTTATTTGAGTTTAGTATGGCAAAAATTAAACTTTACTAAAATGCAAATTTATTACATCACGAATTGCATATCAAGTCAATTCCAAAAGTGAATATTGAGTGGATTTCTATTATTTCACAGATTAAGAGTAAAATTCTGTTTAAAGTCATTTACAATTCTCCTGCTTTATTGTTTCCATCTTCTTACTTATCATTGCCTTCCACTCACCCTATAACACAACTATATATGTAGCCAACAAGGTGATCTACTGAATAGAGATTTAGATTTCAAGTCAGAGAGATGTGAGTAGACATCCTGTCTCAGATACAGAATAGTTTTATGGCCTTGAATAAGACATTTAGCTCTGTGAGCTTTAGTTTCCTCAACTGAAATTGAGGGGAAAATTCATTTATTTTATAGAATTGTCATGAGAATAAAATGAGCTCACATAAGATGTGTTTCATAAATTGTAATAAACTATAGGGGTGTATGGGGAGGAGTAATATATTTGGTATGGAGGGCTTGTTGTGCCCTCCTAGGGCAGCTCTCCAGCCTCTGACCCTCACCTGACACCCAGCTCTCACTTGTGGCTCCCAGTAGCTGCTAGCATGCAGCAGCGGCCACACCCCAGGCAAAGGCTTCAACAGGCCATCTAAACCTTGTGAGGGTAGCCATCAGGTCGTCGACCCCTGGTGAACCAGGGCTTTGTTCACTCAGCTTGTGAAGACTGCTTCGGCGGAACAGACGGAAGAAACCAAGGCTGAGAGGGTGATGCAGCAAAGCACTGTGGAGTGCTTAGGCGTGTTGGAGCACAAAAGACAACACGGCCATCCAATGCAGCTGAGGAAGTCTCCAGGTGTAACTACTTTGCATGCCACTGGACCCAGGCTTTGTAATATTTATTGGGAAAGGAAATGGAATAGGAAAAATGGGTGATAATGGGAGGTTTGTAGCAGGGTATTGAGGAGTTAAGGGAAGAAAGGGTATATTGCTTGGTGAGGCAAGGGAGGGAGATGCCCCCTGCTGAGAGGAAACCACAGGGGTTCAAAGAGGTCTGTTTGTCTTTGAATGACTGAAACTGAAGTTCAGCTCCCTCTATGACCCGAAAAGATAGTCCACTTATCTGACTGCGAATTCAATAACGTAAAGTTTAATAACTAGTTGGGATTGGAGTTTTCTCAGCTTCAGACCTGAGGCCAGGCCCCAGAGGCTGGCAAAGAGTTTGTCCCACTCCCATCTACTCTCATTGTTCTAATTCAGAATCTTAGCAGTACACAGAAAGCAAACAAGAATAATTCTAACCTTCAGAAGCCTGTGTCTTTGGGCTGAACCAAGAAGAGCATGCCACTCCAGACTGGGCTGAACAAGCTCCTCTCTCCTCCAACACCAGGAAGCCTGCAGGAAGGAAGTGCTAGTCACAAGACCCAACTGCCACTCCCGGCAGGAAGGAAGTGCTAGTCACAAGACCCAACTGCCACTCCCGGCAGGAAGGAAGTGCTAGTCACAAGACCCAACTGCCACTCCCAGTTGGGCCCTTCCCTCTCAGTCTTGTTTCCTTTCCACAGCTTCCAACGCTGAGAGAGCGGGACTGTCTCTGTGCATCAACTTTTCCACATAAATCTTCATGCACAAGTGTCTTTGTGCACAAAAACACACAAAGACAAGCGTCATCCTCGGTTATCGAGAGACTACTACTACTACTAAACTATATCTATACAAAGAATTGTTACCAATTCTATTATCATTACTATCAGTGTCTTTTTATTGTTGTTGTTGTTACAATAGTCTATCTTTCATTCCTTACATGTGATATACCATTTCTTATCTCCCAAATCTCTGCCCTTTCCCTGGCTATTCCCTCTTTTGGTCTTGTTCTTCTCTTCACCTTCAGAACTTCTGAGCTTTCTTTAAGAGTCATCTCAAATCCTTTGTTCTACTTTTCCTATCTCCTGTACTACTTCTGAGTGCCCAGATTACCTTTCATTAATGTTGTGTAATTTTTGGATATGAACTTATTTAATTTGTTTTGCCTCTGCCCTTCATTGGTCAATCAAAAAGGATTTATTGTGTTCCTCAGCTGCCAAGCATTATGCTGAGTACTGGAGATAAAAATAAAGCAAACAAAGCCAAATAAGACAAATCCTTGATCTTGAGAAATGCACAGTCTAATGGGGAAGAGAATACAAACATATATATATATATATATATATATATATATATATATATATATATATATATATATATATATATATATATATATATATATATATATATATATATATATATAAACAAGTCTATATAGGACAAGTCAGACTCAGGCTGCATATAGATAGCCTTTTAAAGTTTATAAAGTGTTATATATATACATATATATATATGTATATATATATAGTCACTCACTTGATCTTCATCACAACAATGAAGATAGGTACAGATATTCACCATATTTTATAGATGAGGAAACTGAGGCAGGGAACATTTAAATGATTTGCTTAGCATTGCAAAGGTACTAAGTGTCAGAGTTCACTTTTGAACTCAGTTCTTCTTCACTCTAGGTGTTGTTCATCCTTCATTTTCAAAGAGGAACAATCACATTCTAGAGTGATGTTCTGACTTCTGCATGAACTTCTATTTAAGTGAGGCAGAATTGCACAAACCTTCAGTCTCATTCTTTCTTACAGGATCACCAAAGCCCTTTGGCAAGGTAAAAATCAGAATGATTGACAAAGGCCTGGGATGCAAAGGGTGATCTTAGCATCTTCCCTGTCTAAGAAAGCTCTAAGTTCTCCATAGCACCTACTTCAGCCACCTTCATGGATATTGGAACAATGTGTTCTCATCCTCCTCTTCCTATCATGCCTGTCAGTTATCCTCTACCTAGCATAACCCCTCTACTGAGAGAGTTTAATGGGTTGTGGTCATTATGCATGCTACAATTTCTTGGAACCAGGTAAGAATCAGGAGAAAGTGGGATGCCAAAGGAGGATGAGCAGATGTAGTATCATGTCCACCATTAGCTACCATTACAATGCTAGCTCTTTCAGGTCATAGGCCTTGGTTTACCATTTTTTATTTTACCCTACTACTAATCCTATAAATGCTTGATGCCAGAAAAATAGTTAGGCTTAATATATGCTTATTGGAGTCTGACTCAGTGTGTGTGTGTGTGTGTGTGTGTGTGTGTGTGTGTGTGTGTGTGTGTGTGTGTGTGTAGAGAGAAAGAGAGAGAAATAGTGAGAGAGAGAGAGTATAGTAACATAGGAACATTTCAATAATGTGAGGAAAGAAATAAGAAAAGAATGAAGGAAAGAAAAAATGGAAGGAAGGAAAGATCTGTCAAGTAGCTAGATGCAGGCACTCTGCTAAACACTTTAAAAATATTGCATTTGATCCTTACAATAACCCTGGGAGGTAGTTGCTTTTAATGAAGAATGATTAAGTAAAGCTCTTTGTTAACCAAATCCTCACCCTTATAGATAAGAGAACAACCTACTAACCTATGTCCTTGTACTGCTTTGTATCATTCTTAATGGCTATAATTAATATAATTACAGATTTTAAAACCTTATTAACATAAACTCCTGGAGAATGGAGATTCTGTTTTAGGCATCATTTTGTACTTTATCTCTAATCCCTTAATACAGTGACTAGTAGAATATTGTCCCTCATAACATAAATAACACTCAACTGAGAAAATGGAGATCTAGTATTTTCTTCTTGCCTCTGCCATCAAATATCTGCATCTCTCTGGACCAAAGTTTCCTTATCTACAAAAAAGCAAGACCAGATCAAAGCTTCTACCCCTATAGTTAACCGAATTTTGTATATAAACACCACATCGGAGAAATAGGAAGATGGGATTAGAGTTTTTTGAATCTAAGTTGGTTTTTGTCCTTTCTATTTGAAGAGGATCAAAACTACATGGTTATGACAGGGTCAATATACAATATGTCCCACTGTGATTGATCTGATCAATATGAGCTTAGAAAGCCCTATCATAATTTGGGAATTTGGGAATAAATGGCATATATGAATATTTGGGTTAGAGATGTCTCCAAAATTATGTATCTTATGTTTCTTTCAAGATACTGCATTTCTACTTTACTCAGAGAGAACAGCACCTTCTTTGCTTATGCCATCCAGCATGAGGTACTGCATCAAGGGATCAGTAAGAAAAGGAAGGAAGAGGGAGGGATCAAATAATATATTTAGAGATTGAAGGCATCATGTAAACATTAACTTAAAGCTGAAAGTAACATTAGAGTGCATTTATTACAATTCCTTATCCCTTAACAAGTGATAAATTTGAGACCTATAGTAGTTAAGTAATTCACTTAATGTCACTCAATTCCAGGAGTGAACCAACATGGTAAGTCCAAGTCCATGGACTTCTTTCACACCTTTAGGATATATAGGAAGTATCTTCAAGTTGGAGTTCTTAAAACCTCTTGCAAAAGGAAGTTGAATACTGATTCTGTTAGCGATGGGACTTTGATAAGTAACTTCTAATTATGGAAAAAATCAGTTGAATGAATCAAAGACTCCTGGACAGAGTAGCCTTATATAGTAAGAAAAGGTAGAGCAGTTCTTTATAAATTAAATTTATGAAGCACAGCTTAAAATACAAGGATGATTCTCTCTTGACTACATGTGGAATGTACAAATGAGAAAAAGTATTGAGACTAGATGTGTGATGTCATTGGTGGCACTTCTACTAGGGATGATTAGCAGCTTTTCTGTAATTTAATGTCTTAGAGAATTGCTGGGGACACTCAGATGTGAAGTGACTTGTCCAGAAACACCAAGTTCACATATATTAGAGGCTATTGACATGAATTATTCTATCTTCAAGGACAGATCTAGTCACAATGCTAGGCTACCTTTCTCATATGTAAAGTAAAGATTTTAAAAAGAAAATTTTCCCAAGAGCCTTGGGAATAGTATCAAGAGAACTTAAAAAAGAAAAGGAAAGGGAGAAAACTAGTCAATTATATCTAACAACTCAATTGACAATGGAATTTCAATACATGCTTTAGATTTTGCTCTCCTTTGGAATAACATGATGTCCATTCTATCATATTTATTTTCATAAATTTATATCTCTATTTCATATTCTTTATCTTTCACATTTTTGTATTGGTATACAAGCATCTTATTCTACTCAGGTGTCACTGAACCTTCTAGAAATAATGTTATGGTTTACTTAAGACAAAAAATAAGAGATAAAGTACACATTAGAAAAGCACAAGAAAATGAATATGTCTGAGGAAGCGCTTGAAATAACTAAACAATGAATTCTGGAAAACCTTTGGGGAAAGATGATGAGAAGAAAGATTAGGAAACATTATAAATCTTACAAAGAAATATATTAAAATGATTAAAAAACTTTGACCTACCAAAAATTTGATGGGCATTCCCTTTTAGGACATTGAGAGGCAGACTGACAGAGACAAAGAAGTGAAGCCAAATAGAAATGGAGTCAGAGATGAGGGGATAGACAGACAGCCAGAGAGAGAGAGAGAGAGAGAGAGAGAGAGAGAGAGAGAGAAAGAGAGAGAGAGAGAGAGAGAGTTGAGATGAGATGAGATGAGATGAGATGAGATGAGATGACATGAGATGAGATGAGATGAGATGAGATCTTTAACATGTTGTGACATTTGGAAGAGAAGCATTGATCACAAAATGCCAGCATGGATTCATAAATAGCAGACAATCAGAGACATTTCATTTCTATTTTTGGTAATATTAGTTCAGTTGACTGGGAGAATGAGGTAATGCTACAAGAATGTCATAACTATATTTTGGTAATTAATTTGACAAAGTCTTTCATTAGGTGGGGCTTGGTAGCATAATGCATAGAGAATTGGATCTAGAATCAAGAAGATGACTTTTAAATAGCCTCCAACACATACTAACAATATGATCCTGGGTATATGACTTAAACTGTATACCTTAGTGTGCTCATTTATAAAAGAGGAATAAGAATAGTACCTATTTTCCAGGATTGTTGTGATGATCACATTAGTTAATAACTTTTAAGAATATAGCGCAGTACATGACATAATGTTAGAGCTATATAAATGTTAATTATTATTTTTATACTTATGGACAAAATGGAAAAATGCAAATCAATTAATATAATCAGAAATTTCAAGAACTGGAATGATATGATACAATATATTATATAATATAATAAGATATCATATGACATGATATGTTATGATATGATATGATTCTTAGACGACCAGTCAATAAAAGGAATCTATAGTCACAACATGACTGATGTTTTTACAGTGTGTGACTTTGAGAAAGTTATTTCCTTCATAATTTTTTCAATATTCCCAATTGTAAAAGATAGAGTGAGTTTAGGTGTTTTCTAATGCTCCTTTAAATAATAAGTTTTACAGTTTTACTAACAGCTGGAACCACTTGAATCATTAATGAATAAATGTCAACTTGTAGATGTGTTTAGTGCAAAACTCCAGAGATTTTGTCCCTATGTCATTCAACATTTTTTTTTCTTAAACCAGTAACTTGAATGAAGGTATAAAATAGCATGTTCATCTGGTTTGCAAATTACTATGAGCTATTGAATTCCAATTTCAGGATCCAAGAAAATCCCAACAGAATAGAATGCAGGGGCAAATAAGGTAAGATGAATTATAGCTGTCCTACATGAAAAGTCCCATAATTAGGTTAAAATACTCAAATATTGTAGTAGTGCAAGAATAACATGGACACAATGTCTACTCAACAGTTCATTGCATTAAAGATTTGGGAATTTTAGATGAGAACTCAATATGAGTAATCACTATGATACAACAGTTAAAAAATCAAACCAAGCCAAACAAACAAAAAAAGCCTACCTAATCAATAAATCAAATATTTATTAAACATCTCATATTTTCCAAGCACCTTTATAAATGCTCGGGATAAGAAGTTAAAGATGAAAATAATCTCAGTCTTCAAGAAGCTCCAAGTTAGGGCAAAAAATAGGTACATAAATTGGTATATTCAAAATAGATGATATAAAGGGGACAGGATGGAGGAACTGGGAAAGCCCCAATCCAAAGAAACTAAAATGAACAAAGGAAGAAATAATCCCTTTTTCCTATAGATGACACTTGGAACATGGGGTTCTGTTCTGTATAGCACATTTTAGACAAGTAATTACAAAGTTGAATGGCTTCAAAAGAAGTAACTCCTGGATTTTGAAGGGGAAAGGAAATCAGGTGGATTGATTAAATAAATTATAGAAGAGCACACAACTCATCAGAGTATTGAATGCCATCAGTCCCCTTCTGTCAGGGAAGTCTTCACATGCCATATGTAGACACTCCCTCTAACTTGAACCTTGTGAGTTATATTCAATTTCATTTATCCCACTTTCCTAGACTTCTTGGAACTACAGGTAAGAGTGGGGTGGCAACTGACACCAAAGGATGAAAACAGTCTAGAAAAGGGATCAGCAAACCTTCAGGTCTAAAGTACTTCTTTCAACATTTAGTACATGCAGTCATTTGTTCCAAGTACCATAGAGTCAGCAGAAGCAGGTTCTGTTGAGTGCTTAGAACTGGGATAAATATTTTAAAAAAGGTCATGCCCCAGCCATCCCAGTCATCTTGACTTTTGCCTTGCCATTGGCCTTTCATAACTCTGGAAGAGAGAGTGAAGCCAAGGACTTTGTGCAATTCAGCTTTACTTAAATTCAATTTATGCATAGGTCAAAAGACATCACCAATTATGTCATTTTAATTTTCTTTGAGTATGAAGGACAACAACAATTTAATGACATATAGAAGGAGGTATTGGCTCTAATAATTTCCAGTATATAAAAGTGGAATTACTTCTAATAATAGCGAATTTTTGACAACTCTTCAAGTAGGAGATGAATTATCACTAGCCCATGCTGTAGCATAGAGGATTCCCAATTAGGAAGGTGTTAGATGGCTCTTCTAACTCTCACATTCTCTCTGCCCCCTCCCATGTATATAGATATATATCTGACATTTCTCCATTTCTCATATAACCCATCTCTCTGTCTAGTAGCCAGTGAGAACACTTTCTCCCTCCCTTCTAGGGTAAGGCAGGTTGGGCTCACATGTTCACATGTCACATAAGGGTTGTGGTTTAGATACTCAGTCTCCAAAATTTTTGCCATCACTGCCCTAAATCAAGATAATGTCAAAATGGATTTATAACTTAACTTATATATAAAGACTAATACCACAATTTAATTAGTAGAACAAAATAGATTACCAAGCAGATCTATGGAGGAGGGAAGAATTTATGACCAAACAAGAAATAGAGAGCATTAAAGAGGAAGAAATGAATAATTATGATTATATTTAATTAAAACACTTTTGTACAAACAAAACCAAAGTAAATAATATTAGAAGTGAAACAATAAATTTAGAAGACAATTTTACAACAAATTTCTCTGATAAAGTTCAATATCTCAAATATTTTCAGAACTAATTCAAATTTATAAGCAGTGATGGCAAACCTTTTAGAGACAAAGTACTGGGCCCTAATTCCACCCCATCTCAACAGACCAAGTGCAGTGCTCCTCCACCTATCAAGTTCTGGGCACTCCCTGTCTCCCCTTACCCTACCCAAGCAAGGGAGAAAATATTCCCATTGGGCTCCTGAACTGTGAGATTTAAAATGGTTGAGGTCTTAAACTGTAGTGGTTAAAATAGTGGAAGATATAAATTGTGATAGATATAAGAGAGGGTGAGTAAGTTTGACCACAGAAATATGTTTCACTACAGTGTCTTGGGTTTAAAATCAAATATAAGGTAATTGCCAGGGAAATATTCCCAATTATTCAAATACCCAAGTTAATTGGGTTTTATAGAGATTTTAATTAACAATACAATGAGTAATCAAAGAAAGAGAGAGAGAGAGTAAAAAAGGAATAAGTATGAAGGGCCTCAAAACCAATATGGCCTAGACCTGAGTCTTAAAAGAGAAACCAGTCAGTTTTTTTATAACTCACCATAAGATCTGTCTAAGTAAGGATTTCTAATGACACCAGGCCAGCAGCATCTCAGCTGCTTTCACCAGCTCCCTCCTCCATTGGAATGTTTCAGAATCAGTCTCCTCAGAATGAGTCTCTCCAATCTGAATGTTTCAGAATGACTTCCCCAGCTCTTCCCTGAGCTCTTATTTTTAAGGACAAAATCTTCTCTGTCACCTCCCCTAAGTCCTTACATCTACCAATCACTGTAGATGTTTCTAAAGGACCGCCCATTTTTAGTCCACACCTAAGAAGGTGTGGATTTTTGAGTAATTCACACCAGGAAAGCTCTGAGTAAGTTTTCCAGTTCTTTGTTCCTTGTAAATTCACAAGTTGCTTGACCTTTATAGGTACTTAGCTTAAGAAAAGTATGGGTTTAAGTACTTTTCATTGTTCAGAAAAGAGTTTACAACTTTATCTTCCCCTAGGGCAGACCCAAGTAGGTAAAGTAGAATTCTCACATTCCTGCTTTAAGTAGAGTTCACTGCCCAAATGGGGAATGGTCTTAATCCAATCTTATAAAGTAGGGTCTGGGAAATTTTAAGGTTTACAGGACAAAGGGGTTAGTGATGTGAAAAAAAAAGTCATCTGGCATGGTAGAAAGGAGGATAGAGTGGAAGAAGAACATGTGAACCTTACTCTCAATCACTATTCTATCTTTCTCTCCACTGTGGAGAACTTACTTAATAAATAGGATATGGAAATCTTCTTTTTTCAAAATCAAATTAACCAATATTTCCTTTTATAATTTATTTTTTCATAGAACTAGTTCTTAGTCTTAATTATTAATTCAGCAGTTCTTTTACTTTCAATTTTATTAATTTCTCCTTTTATTTTTAGGATTTCCATTTTTATTTTCTTTAACTTTTAATTCATTTTTTAAAAATTTGAGGGATTTTAAATTTGTTCTTTTTCTAGTTTTTTAGCATATCTAATTCATTGATCTTCTTCTTTCTCTATTTTAATTGATATTATTGCTCATGGATATAAATATTCCCCTGATCACAAATTTGGCAGTATCCCATATATTTTGATATCTTGTCTTGTCATTTTCTTCAGTGAAATCAGTGATTGTTTCCATGATTTTTTCTTTGACCCAGCAGGTTTGAAGAATGAGATTATTTAGTTTCTAATTAGTTTTTAATTTTCCTCTCTAGGAACCCTTATTGATAATAATTTGAATTGCATTATAATCTGAATAAAAGTTGCATTTACTATTTCTGCTTTTTTTTTTGCATTTGACTGTGGATAGTATATGATTGTAATAGAATATTATTATGCTCCAAGAAATGATGTGCCAAAGAGCTCAGAGAAAAAAAAAACAACAATGACTTACATGAACTGAATTATGATGAAATAAGTAGAACCAGGAAAAAAAATTATACACGGTGACAGCAATACCTTAAGATGAAATAGTGTAACAGTTACTCTCAGCAATACAATGATCCAAAACAATCCTAAAAGACACATGATGAAAAATGTCATGTACTTCAAGAAAAAGCACTGATGCAATTTGAATCCACTCCAAACCAAACTTTTTTTTTAATATTTTTCCATATTTTTTGAGTTTCCTTCTACAAAAATATTAATATAAAATATTTTACCTGATTGAATGTATAAATTCTATATCAGATTATTTATCATCTCAGTAGAATTTTGGGAGAAGTAAGGAAGTGAGAGAATTTGAAATTCAAAATTCTGTTGAAAATACTAGAAATTGTCTTTACATGTAATTAGGAAAAATTTAATATGGTAAGATGTTTAAAAATGAAATGAATATATGTAATATTTCCAAATCTAAGATGTTATTTATTCATGAATTATCTAGGAAATGAAATACAGAAATAAAGTATAAATTTACAATATTTTTATTAGTATGTGAACAAAGATATTTTGCTAAAGATATTGTGAACCTAAAAACATTTCACAGTGAGAGATAATAATTAACACATTCTTGATTCTAAGGAAAATGTTCTTAATCTGGAATCTGAGCGAGATGATAGAAAGAATGCACCTTTTTTTGGTTCTTCCGAGCATTGGTAGAGTTTAAGCATGATCTTCCTTATTAACATTTTCCTCATCACTTTCTTAATTATAGAAGTTTTGGTAAACAAAACAATATGAATGTCAGATGTGTTATATTTAAAAGCATACACTAACTAAAATTCATCTAAAAGAATTAAGAAGTTGAAGTCCTCCTTGGGTCTTTTATATGTACAAAATGTACAAAAGCCTTGAAATAAGCACATATGTCATTTGTAAATAATTGCTTCTGGGACTTTGTAAAATATCAGGGCCTGAAGACATCTTGGGGACTAACTAATTCAACTTCTTTATATCATGGAATTGGAAACTAAGGTTGGCTGGGGTTAAGGGGTTTGCTCAAGATCATACAGCTTGTTAGCAACACAGTTAGAAACTGAACCTTCTAATCCATTCTTCCAATGCAGTCTTGTTGCCATTTCAATACACTGGCTGCTTCAAGATAGAACAAGAAAAGAGGACTGACCTCAGAATCAGAACAACTTTGGGATCACATCAATCCTTTTCCTCTCTATATATCATGCTAAGTATTTTAGACTACTTGAAATTAGCATTCTCTCTCAGTTGTTGGGTTATTAAACTTCTCTTCCAGTTGTGTTTGAACTACAAATTTATACCCACTGTGGAGAAACAATGTGATAAATAAAGAAAAACTTCAAACTAACTTCTGTTTAACTTATCATTATTTCCCTCATATATTATTAGAGTGTTTCAATTAAGAAGATCTTCCTTTATTGGAATGATCTTTGTGGCTTTGGGGAAGAGAAGGGATCTCTCAGACCAGACTCTCTTATCATCTTCATGTTATGATAATAATTATCACTATTTATGCCCCAAGAATATGCTCTTCGAGTGTTAATATTCTCTGAAAGAAAACAAAAACATGTGGTGACATAAATACCCTTAATTCTTTAATACAGAAGAATTTGTATTCTTAACCATACTGCTGTATATGAGTAGCTGATTGATTATATTCCAATAGTGGCACTATTTAGTCAAAAAGATATGTATTGATCCAATTAGGATCAGTGAAATGATCTCAATATTGGGTCATGGCTGCTTTATATAACCCAGAACCTCTTTCTCTTTACTTTTTTATATATTGTGAAGACTCAGTCAATTGTTGTGCTTCCCCCCACACACACACACACAAATTAAAACATTGTGGACTCAGAGAAATTTGGAAAAAATTTCTATATGTATAAGAGGAATATGAAATTGAAGAAAATTACATAATTATGTCAAATGTGTGGCTATGTATTCCATTAGGAGGGGGCAGTATGGTAGAGAGAAGAGATCAATTGTACTTGATGTCCAAAAACAGTGTTAAGTCCTGACTTCATGCTCAATAATTTCTGGGGAAAATAACTGGAAGTTTTAATGAACTTCAAGATCAATATAATGGTGTAGTGTAGTCATGTCAAACTCAAAGAGAAACAGGGGCCACTAATCCTATACATTAAGATCTCTGCAGGCCTGATATTGACTTTGTTTTAGAAAGTAACGCTAGCTATATTTCAATATACTCGTATTTATTTTTTCTTATATTTATTTTGTTAAATATTCCCTTATTATATTTTAATCTATATGGGGAAAATATTATTATTATTATTATAGAACACATATGACCTATGGACCATGTGTAACATGTCTGTTATAGTGGAATTATTTGGATCACCTAAGATGAATTCTTGCAAACAGGTCCAACAAGGACACAGAGGTGTCTGGTTCATTACATCTCAGTTCATTCTTCCTCTCCTCTAGAGTGAGAAGAATTTTTCAAAAAGCAGAAATACATGAGAGTCAGGTGGCAAACATTAAGTACCTAATATTGCCTAACTTTATACTATATATGTATTATAAGTTATAACTGGACCACTGGCTTGCATTCATTTCATGCTCTCACAGTACCAGCTGGACATGGAGCCTCTTCATCACTATCTACCATCTTATTTTAGGGAGAAGACATATGCATACACACATAAAAAATGGGAAAGTAAGTCTAAAATACACCTAATTGTGCACAATTGGAAGAAATTGTGGTGATTTATAATTGATTATCTTGCATTGAAAATATTGCAGGAAATTTTTAAGAGAAACTTGACTTTTCAAATTGCTTTGTTAGCATACTATAGACAAAGCCTTCACATTATTTAAATTTAAAATGGAAAATATTAAAATGCATGTTTTGAGGACAGGATATATGTCAAAAATACTTGCTGTTTAAGTTTAGAAAAGTGTAAGAAATAGAAATGAACTTATGCATGGTTGATGGGTAAAATTAGTTGTCTATGTAATTAGGTTCAGAAAGATGGTATCTATCAAAATATTTCTTACCATCTTCACTGAACTTACTGTTAGTTTTTGCAAACATATACACTATTTCTGCTATGAAAATGAGAAATTGTCAGTATCTAGAAGGAATAAGGCCAGTCTAAAAAGTCATCAGAAAAAGAGGAGGATGAATCTTTTCAAGTATGTCACTGTTATGTTCTCATAGATCATGGATACGGTTTCCTTGTAGTTTGTGTGTGTTATTTAACTGAATTTAGAAAGATGTTGTGAATATAATGTCTTTTCTGTGCATTGGCAGACAGAGTTCTTGGAATAAATGAAGTTAGAGAAAAATGTAGGAAAATAGGTAGGAAGGAAATTTGAAGGAATGATTTGAGAGAAATGGAAAGGATTTTAGACATAATTTCATATAAACCTTAATTTTTCAGATAAGGAAATTAAGTTTCATAAAAAGCACAATAATTTTGCAAGTATATACTATTAGTGATTGCTGGTAGTTTTCAATCAGAACTTGAAAACTGATTTCCTCACCTTCAGCACAGTGATCTTTCCATGTTCCACATAGATAGATATACATAAGGATTTATAATCTATATATAACTATCTATATAGACATACTTTTCTATATAAAGATTTATCTATACTTTGATACTTGTCTCTAGTTATTTGTTTATACTTATGTTTACACATATACATATGTTTATAAATGATATATAATATAGGTCTATTCATGTGCAAATATGTATACACATATGTGTATTATATACATACATGGATATTTGTGTGCATATGTATGCATGTGTGTGCATTGTGTAAATTGTATATGACACGCAAGGGACAAAGACAATACAGAAAAATCAAGATATTCAGAAATGCTTACTTAAAACAAAATTTACAAAAACATAGGTAATCCATAAAAGAAAAAGGAAAAAGAAACAAACAAACTTCTTCTCTGGTACAAAGGGACAAGAAAAATATTTTACAAGGATTTTCTGGATAGTGGATATGTCTCACCTCATACCTAGTAATATGGAAAGGAAAACTGTATATCTATTTCTCCCCAAAAGGAATTTTAAGTATATATATATGTATATGATAAATAAGACCTCCCCATCCCTGTTCTCTTCCCTTTTCCCCTTCTATTAACTTCCTCTGTGTCAGGGCAGTTCAAATTTTCCATAGGTTGCTTTGTGAAAGGTCTTTATATTGAGAACTCTTATGTGGCACCCCTACCTGAACTCTTATAATCTTTGATAATAGACACTCCAAAAGAATGTACCAATATGAAAAGTGCAAGAAATTTTGAATATAAAAGCGGTCAATCTCCAAATTATTGTTCACATGTTAATATCTTACCTAGTATATCTGTGTGTGAATTTATATATTTTATATCAGACTATATTTTCTGTTCATATATGTGTACAAATGCATATACATATATAGTATTACTACTTTAATTAATATTATGAAAAATGTAGAGTAGAAATTTTTTCAGCTAATAATAGGATATTCTTTTCCCTTCCTCCCTTCTCCCTCTACTCCTCCTGGGCCACAGAGAATTACATTACAGGAGCTGATTACTAGGGCTTTTTGACCTTTGCAAACCATTCATCCAGCTTTGATTCCCCAGCTCCCAGGTGAGCTGAAATTATTTCAAGCCTTTCAGTCTTTCTCCAGGGCAGAAGTAGGAATAACAGAGCATGCTTCCCATGGTTTGAAAGCTCTGGTGAAATGCCCCCCCCCAAACCGCAGAGTCACTGGACTACAACACCTAACTGACCAAAGTGGAAGATAATAATGCAGCACTTTAATGTTTACACTAAGTGAAATGTGTATAAAACAACCATCAAATTTGAAGCAAGCCCTTCAAATTTCTATTTTTATTTTTTCAAACCCAGCTTAGAAATATCTATTCTCCATAGTTTGTTGTTTGTTAGTTTTTTCAAAACCTCATTTTGCTATTAATTACAAGTTAATTTTCTGGGTTCCAATATACCAAGTTTTTGTTTGCTCAAATCCCTTTATTATTGTACAGTTGTGTTCCACTTTCATGAGTTTTTTTTTTTATGACTCCATTTGGGGTTTTCTCATCAAAGATACTGGAGTGGTTCTGCCATTTCCTTTTCACCAAGTGATTTTACATATGACAAAATTGAGGTAAATACAGTTGGGTGACATGCCAAGGGTCACCTAGCTCATAAGTGTCTGAGACCTGATTTGAATTCAGGAAGATAAGTATTCTTCACTTCAGTCCAAGAACTCTATCCACTGTGCTATCTAGATGTCTTTTAAAACATCTAAAGTGATCTGTGATAAGTTCTATAGATACTTTGGGATACTTTGGTGAGAAACAATGTAGTCCCAGGCATCAGGAAGCTTCTAATCTGAAAAGGAAGTTGTCTTCTTTATGTTCAGGAAGGTCATTACTATATCTAGCATATAGTAAGTGCTTATGAAAATCATTTCTATTGTCATTTGATTGATTTCTGTACCCAAGTAATGTGCAAGCTAGGTTATAATGGAGCAAAAATGAGCTCCATTACAGATCTCTTCAGGACTTTGAAGAATGATCACTTTTAGCTGTGGGTTGGAAAAGAGTGTGTTGTTTGTTTCTGTTTGTTTGTTTGCTTTTGTTTTTGTTTTTGTTTGTTTTAGGAAGGAAGGGTTCTGGGTGGCATAGATAAGAAAATTGTTAGGCGTGGGCTGGCTTCTAAATCAATGAAAATAATTCAACAGGGAAAGACAGGAGGCAGGGCTTCAAATATTTTTCTAGATTGCATGATATTTTACCTTAATCTCTCTTGTGAATGTGAGGCTCATAGTACCATCAGCCAACTATGCATTTCTATCTCGATGAATTAATAAATGTCATGACACTTTAAATATGTCAAAAATTATACGTAAGGGGGCAGCTGGGTGGCTCAGTGGATTGAGAGTCAGACCTAGAGACAGGAGGTCCTAGGTTCAAATCTTTCCTCAGACACTTCCCAGCTGTGTGACCCTGGGCAAGTCACTTGACCCCCATTGCCTATCCCTTACCACTCTTCTGCCTTGGAGTCAATACACAGTATTGACTCCAAGACAGAAGGTAAGGGTTTAAAAAATTAAAAAAAAATTAAAAAATTATACTTAATCCAAACCCCATTCCACTCACAAATGTGTATATCCTCTTGATGCCACAACTCTGTATATAACTGTATATAGTATATTAAATAACAAATTTAATATATCAGTAATTTCTAAATAAAATAGTACATTAAATAATAATTTCAAGGTTTACTGTTTTTATTTTTGTTGCATAGTAGTTTATAGTCATGTTAGACTGTTTGAGATTCCATTTGGGGTATTCTTAGCAAAGATACTAGAATGGTTCATCATTTCTTTCTCCAGTTAATTTTATAGCTACTCAAACTGAGGCAAACAGGGTTACATGACAAGCTCAGCATTACACAAATAGTAAGTGCCTGAGGCTGGAAATGAACTCAGGTTCATTCTTGACACCAGACAAAGGCACTCTAACCACTTATTACCTAACTACCCAATTGGTGAGTCATGGATAGCTACAGTACTTTTAGTAAAATGAAGATTTTTGATGAAGAAAACAAGTTGTTAGTGTTTATAGAGAGGTTCCTGGTGAGTGTGTTTAGGCAAAATCCTCCATAAGATGACTTGAGCTTCAACTTTATCCTTACATTATACATTTTATATAAATCAAATATAAAATGAAGTATAATATTGGAGAAAGAGGGATGGCTAGGGAGTCAAGACTATATCAGTTCAAATCTCAACTCTGATGCTTTAAGCTACTTCACTATGGGTAAATCACCTGACCTTTCTCAGTTGATTTTCTCAAATATCAAAGAAGAATATTAGTTATAGTCCCTACCTGACAGACCTTTTGTGAAGTTCAAATGAAATAATGGAGGGAAAGATCTTTTAATACTTTGAAGTATAATAGAAATATCATTTTTATTGTTTGACAATCATGACAAAATGATACTTGTATAAATGGACAATATGTCCATTTATACAAGTATCATTTTAAGATCCATCTCCTTTACGAATCCTTCTCTCACCAACACTGAGGTTCGTGACCTCTTCCTTGTCAAAAAGCTTATAGTACTTGCTTCTTATAAAGCTCAGCTGATTTTTTTATCATCCATTATTATCTCTTCTATTGCCTTTAACTTTTATTAAAAAAAAACCTCATTTAGTGTTAGTAAAATAAAATAAAGATAAAACATAAACAATTAAAATAAAACCTTATTCAGTTTTTATTAAAAATTCACATTTACTATTCTTAATTAAGTGGTCATGAATTGTCTTCACAGGTTTGTATGCCCATTGGCCAGTTAGTTAATCAATCAAGAAGGCAATCCACATTTATTAATTACTTTGTATAACTTGGTCACTGTGCTAGGCAATGCCACCTAGTCCATCATGGTACTTGATAATGTGATAGATTATTTTTTGAACCCTCAACTTCCATCATAGAATAGATAATAAGTATTGGTTCCAAGGTAGAAGAGTGGTAAGGGCTAGGCAGTTAGGGTTAACTGACTTTTCTAGGATCACACAGCAGAAGTGGCTGAACCTAGATTTAAACTCAGGACCTCCTGTCCCAACGTATGGCTCTCTATCCAGTGAGCCACTTTGCTGCACCTGATGTTATATAAACTTTTGCAAAATACTACTAAGCCCCAAATAATTATGTAGTCTATGAGAAAGATAATTGGCTAGGGATTAGGAAACTGGAAACTTAGATTCATCCTACCAACAATTTGCTTAGTGAGTCATTTCCATATTTTTTCTGGGCCTCTAGAAAAACAAACAATAGATATTATACTACTGTGCCAGTCTCACAGTTGATGGGAGACTAAAATTATATAAAAATAGGTGAAAATTCTATGAAAATGCTAGAAGTGCTATTAAAATAAAATAAATCAAAGTGTTAAGATTTCTTTTCCCTTCAGCTTTATGTTAAATGTCAAAATTAATATATCAGTTAAAATACAATGTTTTCAAATATTAAAATTGGAAAAAATCGCCTAAGTGATATCCAATCTAGCCCATAAGTGAAGTGTCAATCCCCTTTACAAGACCTTCAAAGACAGTCAGGTAATATCCATCAAAAAGAGAAGGAATACAAATTTATTAAGTGCCTACTATTAGATAGGCACTGTGCTAATATTATCTCATTTGAAAGTCTCCAGATATGTAAAATTGTTTTTTTTTTCCCTTTTCTCATGAGGCTGCTGGTTTTTCTTTTGGACAACTGATTATTAAAACCTTTTTTTTGTCTTTATATAAAATTATAATTTAACATTTTTAACCCACGCATAGCTCCTGGATCTGCCTTCTGGGACCAAATGGAACAAATCTTATATCTGTTTCAAATGACAGCTCTTCAGATCCAGAAAGACAGTTATCATTGTCCCCTCAGGACTTCTCTTCTTCCAGCTAAATATTCATAGTTCCTTTGGATTCTTCTCCTAATACAGAATGTTTTCTAAAAATTCATAATCATGGTAGCCTTCCTATGAGCAAATTTTATTGTTTTCATGTTTTGTTTTGTTTTGTTTTGAGATTAGGTCTTTTTTTCTCGCTTGCCCAGGCTGGAAGTTCAGTAAACCCAATCCACTATTTCTTTCTCAACTTGTGCTAACTCATTCCTCCTGAGGTATCCTGGTTCTCCCTCACTTCTAATCTTGAAACTTACATGATTAGTGCCAAACCAGGTGGACATCCAATGAACTACCTTTCTGGTTTCAGAACTCCCAAGTTCTAAAGGTTCACTAGTCTCAGCCTTACAACAAATACAGGGGTGGCTCACAAAGTATGGCCAAAATATTCCTTCTGGCCAACATGTAATTTATAGAATGTTAAATTAGACACAAAATACTATGTTAACAGAATCTAATAAATATAACATAAATGTATACTAGAGTATCAATATCACTTCTTACATCCTGACACAATATTTGTTTATGCAATTTATAATTATACTTTACATTAAAAAAGGAATATTCACTACAGCAACATGGGAATGGGGGAGGTGGTAAAATCAAGCAAAACTTGTAACAAATACTGGTGGATTTAGAAGGTGGGTAAAGCCCATCAGAAATTTCACAATTCTGTAATAATGAATTTTTAAAACTTTAACATCTGAATCAAAGTGGGATAACTGCTTTTTCTTAGCTTTTTTTTTAATGCCTAAGATAATTGAAGCCACCTTCTCTTCCTCTCTGATTCTCCTCACCTGTCAGGCAGAACATCTTGAGGTTTTATACAGCAGATATATTTTACTTAGAAAAAGTTTGCTTCTTGACTCAGTCGACCTAGTAATTATCTCCAAATGTCTCCCCAATTCCCTGAGCCTGGAGATTTCTTTCATGTATCTAGGAAATAACTTGTGTCTTTTCTTACTCCATTTTTGACATAATTCAGTGTGATGGCTTACAATCCTATATTAATCTGAAGAAAACAAGGCAGCCTTGGAAATCAAACTATCCAATCAACTTGCAAGCTTCATTCTCCCCCCATGTACCCCTATTAACAATTCTCAATAGATGTTTTAAAACAATGTTATAATATTTTAACAAAATACATAAAACATGCAGCATGTGGTTACTGTTAAATTATTTTCAATGTATGTTCCTGTAAATAAGAGAGTCTTTATGTATGAAACAACTTGCACAAAGTAAAACGTTTTCTTTCATTCTTAAGTAAATCCCCTATATATCTTATGTTCTCTTCTTGTGACATTAAATTAAAAGACAGAAACATTCAGGCTGCTGATCTATTTTGAAGGAAGTATTTGTATAAGCAGTCTTCATCTTTTATTCCATCTTCTGTTTTGAACCAGAAAATAGAAGTAATTAAAAAAGAAAACTATGAGATCTCTTTCATTGCAAATGAAATTAAACTCCATTCATTAAACATTATTTGAAACCAGACAAAGACCATGAAGATAAGATTATACATATATATATATACATTCTCTTGTATATTTGACATTAGTCTTTTTGCCCTCTAATTTAAAACTCATTTGATTTTATATCTTGACTAATTCATACTCAAAATTACAATATTGAACATTTAAAAAATTAAAAAATCAAATTAAATATAATTATATAACTCAATAGTTCAAATACATTTTTGTTCGATAAATTCAAAATAATTTACAAATAAATGAATATGATTCCTCATATTTTGCTATTGGGAAAACTGAGCTAGAAGTTAAATGAGAAGTTCTGACCTTGGTTCAAATATTGGCCATGCTTTAAAATGAAAGCCATTTAATTTCCTCTTGTTTTTCTTCTAAGCTACCTTTCAAACTCTAATTCTAAACTATTTACAAATGCTTTTTATTTAAACATATTTTCTTTGGAATTACTTTCTACCACTATGTTTGAGGATGATGATGAAGTAAGACTTAGAAGAAAACTTTCTTGACATTAAAACTGATCTAAATGTATAGGAATAGTGTCCTGTTGTAATTATGACTGTGAATTGGCCAAGAATCATTTTCTAGACCTTTTAATTCTCATAATTTAATGCTTACTTGGCTAAACAATAATTTATAACCTAATTCCCAGAATAGTTTTTAGTATTAAAATGGTGGTTATTAATCCATAACAAAGGCCATAGTTTTCAATATAATTATCAATGTTATTATTATTAATTTATATTAAATTTATTTTATTATTTATTTATATAGTGAATATATATAATTTTAAATCATTATTAAATACTATTAATAGTAAAAGTAACAAAGGCCATAAAAATAAAAAACAGGAATTCCTTTGGAACGAGAAAGAAATATAAATTATTTTTATTTTAGTTTTAATACTTAGGTTATTTTATTGCCCATCTTATTCCTGATATATTCCTGATTGAAACATAGACACATAAAATCATGAGATCTGAAAGACTTTGTAGACTTTGCAAACCATTATGTGCACCTTTTATGCTAAAAGAAAAAGAAAAATTATCTATAATATACAGGCATCTATTTTTGTTTTCTTGAAAGTGACCATTTAGGGCAAGTTATTGAGATAACCAATTTTACTTTTAGATGACTTAAGTTAGAGCTGTAGTTATTGCTCTAGTAGTAAATTCTCTCTCTCTCTCTCTCTCTCTCTCTCTCTCTCTCTCTCTCTCTCTCTCTCTCTCTCTCTCTCTCTCTCTCTCTCTCTCTCTCTTCCCTTGTCCCTCTCTGTCCTTTCTCTTCTCTCCCCAACATTCTCTATCATCCTCACTCAAATGAACATCCACATCCATATCCATGCTTACATACACATGCATACAAGGAACAATGTTGATGACACTGGAGTTCTTATGAAAAGTTACTTATGACATGGTGCTGATACCATCAGGGTTGAAATCCTGACTCAGTCAGCTTGAAAGAATAGGGGACAATTCAGGCAGTATGGTAAAAAATTCAGCCATTGTTTACCTGTGATGTCAAACTTTTTACTTCTCAAGCCTTTGGCATTTTGTAGGCTGAAGAACTCTAATAACTCATAGCAATAGCACAGACTGATACACAAATCTTTCCCAGAGACAACCACAGCACAAGTAAATATAAACCAGGAGAAGTTCAGATATATAGAGAAAACTGAGAATATATCGTTACCACTACTGACATGCCCAGCCCAAGATTAGGAATCACCATGTTTTATCTATTATCTATGGGTTGTCTCAGTGTAAGGGAACAGTTTGTAGTTCCACCCCACTGATACAAACTAAGCAGTGACCAAAAATCTATGAATTCACTAATTGATTAAGGATTCCTGGAAACAGTTGCCATTTTCCTGCACCTACCATGTCTTCCAGAATGTGGCAATGAATCAAATCCTTTTGAGAATACAAAATTATTTAGATAATATAGATACAAATGTGGATCATATATAACCATAAACAGATTTATGCAATATAATTAATATGAATATAACAAATTTATATGCACATTAAAATAATCTAGGGAATCTTTTTTTTTTTGAAAAGAGAAGTGAGGACCAGAGGAAGGGAGCATGAGGAAGAACCATTTATTATGTATTTACTATGTTCAAAGCATTGTTTTAGGTGCTATACAAATATTATTTCATTTAATCTTCACAACCATCCTGGGAAGCAGATGATATTATTATATCCATAGAATGGGATAATAATTATAAATCATTTAGAGTACCTGATATACAATAAGTGTTTCACATATAGTGTTATATATATTATCATCATCTTTATTACTATTACTATTATTTTCCAATTTTGGAAACTGAGGCACTCACTAGTAACAAGGGTCATATACTTTGTAAATATCTGAAGCCTGATTTGATCTCATTGCCTTGACTCCAGATCCATTACTCTAACCACTGTATCATCTAGCAGCATCTACAGGAGGGAAATTGTGTATTTGATAATGAATAGCAAGTGAATAGAAAATAGAAGTCTCTTTTCACTGAGTGCAAATCAAGAGTGGAGGAAAGGAAGGAGCTGAGAACTTCTAAGCAACAATTAATTCTGTCTTTACAAAGGCAGCCTTGCTTTGTGACCAAATATTTTCTTCAAAACTGTCATATTTTCTTCCAATTAATAATTAATTTGCATAAGCAAGTATCCTCTTTTTAAAAATTCAAGTATTATCAGAGATTTGATGATCAATTCCTAACTGAAAATATAAGCATATAATTCCAGTTCCGTTTTGAGGAATCACTTGGGAAATTATGAAATTTAAATAACTCTAATAATGATAAATCCCACTTACAAGCCACTTTAAAGTTTACTAAACAGTTCATTCACAACAACCCTGTGAGTTAGATATCCCAAATATTAATTCACTTTATAATGAAATAGGATCATGGTGGGTAAGAGAATTAATCACTGGCATATAGCCCAAACTCAAACCCAGAGTGAACCAATATTTAATTTCCTGGGAAACAATTTTCTCTATGATCCTGCGTGCTTTGTGTTTACTTTCAAAATTTTCAGATATTAGAATATGGATACTTCCAAGGGTCAGATATAGATGGGAGCACATTGTTTGGAGCCTTTCAAGAGAATGGAAAAATAGCATGAACCTGGGCATTGCTTTGATGAATAGGAGGGAAGAGATGAGCTGTCAGTAAAGACAAGGGCACAAAAGGATTTCTCTCTTAGAGTGGTATTAGGAGGATTTGAATAAGTTCTTTAAATAAGCTATTTCTTAATGATAATAAAAATTGGCATTTATTTAGGCCATTATATTTTACAGGAAGCCTTATCCTTTTTATGTCATTTATTTCTCATAATAAACTTCCAAAGTGATTATTATTAAGGACTCAAAAGTCTCCCAAACAACCTTCCTTTCAAATCATCATTACCCATTTTTACCCTCCTTACACTATGGTTAATCGGAATTGGCCTTCTTATTGTAGCCTCCTTATCATTATTTTCTATACCCAGGCCTCTTTCTTATGTATATTATATCATTCAATCCTCACAATATCTTTGTAAGAAAGATGCTATTATTACCATCTTTGTACAGATGAGGAAACTGAGATTGTTCAGCATAACACAACTAGCACCTGATTCTGGAAGGATTAAAACTCAGATCTTAACTCTAAATTCAGTTTTCCATCTACTATGCCAGTTAGCTGTCTCAATATAAGAATACTTAATCAAAATAGAATGCTACCATTTTTTTTTCACAGTAGGATTGCTTCTCCCTAGCAAAGCCCAATCTATCCACGTGCTCATTGCTTCATTTATGTCCCCAGATACTTCATGGGGTCTCCCCACCCCACCAAAATACTATAGAATATTTAATTCCACCTGCACAGAGTGCAAAATTTGGTAGTTGCAACTATGCTGTGGTCACTTATCTATAAACATGTGATGTCTGAATAACAATAGTTCACATGGGGGCTGGAGACAATAAGCAGGTTGAAGGACCACACATTCTCCCTCTTTTTTTTTCACCTCTAACTTTTGATTTTCTTTCTTTTAAGCCACAAATGAGTAAGTTGAAAAATGCAACTGCCTGAAACAAATAAAACAACCACAGTCACTGGGTCCCAAGATTCTGGACTTGATTTATCACCATGCCAAGAACAGTCAACTCTGCCTCCCCAAATAAGCACATCTGGCCACTAGAATCTCTAAGGTTTCTAAAGCTATGTCACTAGGTAGACCTACCCATGGCTTTTGACAGGAATTTATTTGGGAGATCAAATGATCCATGAAACCTTCTAAATGTCCTATTTCGTAACCCAAACAGAATACAACATCTATCTTCTTTTATTAAAAGAGCAGCAAAGAAGGACAAAAAAGATTCCACACCATGGATATTTTAATATTTTAATGGATCTTTGACTGAAAGTGCATTTGAATACTCTCTAGTGGGATCCCTCTCCTCTCCATCTTCCTTTATGTTGTAGTTTTTTTTTTTTTTACTTGTTCTTTTATCTACATATTTTAATAAGATTTCAGTGTATATGTGCATGTAATTAATCTTTGGAAAATATGTTAGAATAAATATATGTGTAGACATACATGTGCATACATATTTATACATGTACTGTTATGTGTGTGCAAATATATCTTTAAGTTAACAAAGATTTCAGAGGTCATCTAATCAAACTTATTCTTGAGTAGTAATCCTTTTTAATATGTATCCTTTAACCTATTTTTACTGATTCCAACAATAACTTATTTCTAACTCATTTCATTTGGGGACAATAAAATGTTAATAAGTTGTTTTCTTATTTATTTTAATTTTAAGGAGAAACTTATCCTTATAATTCTTATTTTCTTCTAATTTTGCTTCTCTGTATATTAGCAAATAACCCCCCATCTTCTTATTTTTCCTTAGCCTAGGTCATTAACTCCTAATTTCTTCAACTGGTCATCATGTGAAATGGTTTGAATCTATTTACATTTATTGTCATCTTTCTCTAGGCATGTCCCAGCTTGCCATTATAAATGTTCATGGCTCAACTATGAGTAATCAACTTACATAACAAACTTTCCAACTCAGGCAATTGTTGTTTGATTGAAGTAAAAGTGTTAATATGAATTTTAAAAAAGTAATACCCTGCGGCTATGGGGGGTAGGGGGGAGGAAAAGAAAATGATCTATGTCTTTAACGAATAATGCTTGGAAATGATCAAATAAAATATATTTAAAAAAAAGTAATACCCTCCAATTAATAAAATTAATTTAATGAAATTGTTTTCTCTTTTCCCAAGTTTTTTTTTTCTCTTCTCACAAATACAAGTGAAACATGAACATTAGTCAAACAGGTATTCCAGGAGACTTTCTATAAAAAAAGTTCTATATCAAAGTATAACACATAAAATTCATTATCTGTCATGTAATCTAACCTGACCTTCCCCAATCCAAAATTTCTATCTCTCTAGCCCACCAAACTGCCACCTTTTCCTTCATGGATCTCCAGTAGAAATGATGAAAGTGGAACATGGGTGAACTAATCTTCAGGAAAACCTTTTTGGAAATCCATTGGGCATCACCAGGATGTTCAAAGGTTATACCCTAGGGGTAGCCAGGGGCTGCATGGATAATGATTCAGACTTGAAGATAAGAGGTCTTAGGTTGAAATCTAATCTCAAACACTTCTTACTTGTGTGATCATGGACAAGTCACTTAACAGCTATTGCCTAGCTTTTATATCTGTTCTGACTTGGAAAGCATACATAGATAGTATTGATTCTAAGACAAAATGCACAAGTTTTTTTTTTTTTTTAATTTCTAGATTAATCTGAGTAAGGAAGCTATGAAGCCTGCATCTAGCCTAGTCTCCAAAAACCATCAGTGAGGCAAGAAATCACTGTGGAAAAGGGGCTCATCTTTCCAGAAAATTGGCAGATAGGCATGAGAAACAGCAGGCACCACATTTCAGACCCCTCATTCAATGTTCACAGTCATCTTCTGGGAAGAAGACTCCTGCCCCAAAGGAGGTAACCATCTTTGCCAACTGTTAACCAACTTCCACTCACAAGGTAGGCAAGCCAGGCTTACTGAATCAAAATATCCCATGGAAGACACAGAAAACAGCTTTTGGGAGACAAGTCAAACTACCACCATAACACCTAGATCCATGTTGGTGGAACCTATGGCATTTTCCCTCTCTCCAAACGCACATGAGGATATTTCTCACTTCATCTGTGTGATAAGGAAGAAAATCAGGTTGGCAACAAAAGGGAATGGAATGGGAGGCACATACACAATCAGGGGTAACCTTATTACACCTGCCCCTTTGCCCAGCAGCCCAATGGGAGTGCTTCCACCCTCCTTTGCCTAAGGTAAGGCAGGGGGCTCACAGGTTGAAGTTTGGGCACTTAGACTTGAAAAGGTTTGCTATCACTGACCTAGACTATCATATCCATTCAAATTCTAGTGCCAACAACCCAATACCCTAAACCAAAGAGGCTTCAGAAGAGAATCAACTCCAGCCCAACTCCTTCAGCCAGCCTCTTAGGAAATAGCCTGACATTTGACAATAAATCCAGAAAGTGCCGCAGCTACTGAAACCCAACAAGAGAAAGTTCTTTCCAGCAAGTAGTTTTTGCATTGTTAAATAGAGCACCAATACCTCAATATAGACCAATATAATTTTTTTCCCAATAGAATACCATTAAAGAAGGGAGATTTCCATTACCATCTGTTTTGCAACCACACTTTTAGGATCAAGGAATTATTTCACCTGACTGAAAGCTAGAAACTTCCATATGCTATCTCCCCAACTAAGATTTTGTATTTGTTTTGCCAGATTGAAACATGGTGCTTTGCATATAGTAAGCACTTAATACAATTATTTGTCCATATCCATTCTTATATTCCTGGACTCAGTAAGACTCATCATTCCAAGTTCTAATCTCACCCCAGATACTTGCTGGCTGTATGACACAGGGCATCACTTAACTTTATTTTACTCAGTTTCCTTATAGGTAGAATGAGCTAGAGAAGGAAATGGCAAACCACTCCAGTATCTTTGCCAAGAAAACAACAAATAAGATCATAGATCTTATAAGACTCAGACATAATTGAAAAGGTTTGATAAAATTACCATGTAGTATAACATCAAAATCCTTTCTGAAACTAGGTTTGTGCAGCTAGAGTTGAGTGACATTCAAAATGGAAAAAAAAAGAATACTTTAGAGAGAAATGATTATGACCCAAACCATTGGACCAGCTAAACATTTATGTCTAATTATTTGAACCTAGGAAAATAGGGATGCAGACCTTCAGGAATGGTAATAAGAATTAGTGGACCTCCATCCTTTGCTTTGGAGAACAGGGTGATAGCAATTATCATTAGTGACTTCTAAGTAAAGATGTTGAATTTCTCTCACTCATTAGATCAAATAGTTCAATGGTCATTGGAAAGGCCTGTAAAAAGCTCCTAAATGCCATCAGAAAGAGGCAATGATTATTGCTGCAGCAGCCTATTATTTCCATAATGGTGCTGTGATTAAGAAATCAACGTCAGAAATTATCCTCCATGAACGGTGCCTTTTAAAACCGAGTGCCAGTGGTCATAAAGTCATCAGAAACTTCAGGATCTTACCCTGCTTTTGCATACTCTACAACACAAGTGACATTTTCTTTGTCATGCGGGTGTTTTAATTTGAAGATTATCAAGGGCAAGTCTGCATTGATCTGTTTTAATTGCTTCCCAAATGTGGTCAAAGCTTATACCAGCTGTGTGCATGAAAAATAAGAAAGTTTCCAGAATAAGGAAACAGATGCAACTTGTTCTGAAGTGTGTGGGGTCATAGGTTGAGAGACTTAAGAGACTTCAATATCTTCTTATCTCCTTATTTTAGGGATAAGGAAACTGAGTCTGAGATAGGGGGGGAAATTATTTGCTAGAGGGAAAGGGTATAATTTCTGACTTCAAATTCAAAACAATTTCTATTGTCATTGTTCTCCAAATGAATGCAAGTATTAGTATTAGACACAGGGTCTAAGGAGATCTACTACACTGTTTTAAAGAAAATGCCATGAAGATTCTGTGTGAAAAAATATTATCACATAAATTGGAGGAAACTTTTTTTTTTATTACAGTGGAGGACATTACTGTTAAGGAAACAAATTCTCATTACATTGAATAAGACTTTGAATTCTTAAAATCTGACCCAAATGACAATTATAATTGGATATTTACAATGAAAAATATGTAAAAAACCTACAAGCAATAAGTCAGTGATTATGCACTTGCTAAAAACATGTGCTCGGCATTTTTTAAAATTCCCTAATTAAATCCTAATTAGGATGTGCAGTGGAGTGTTAATTTTTGCTAGTTATACCTCCAGGGCATTCCTTACACCTTCATGAACATAAGCTCATTCAGATATTTAAGGGACGATTATCAATAAATAGGACCACCACTTTGCTCCCTGGCTTGATCTGTTATGAATAACTGGCTGCCTTTGTGAAATGGCACTCCAGACCACAGTGGAGAATAGGAATAGGGATGTGAATAAGAATGAGAATGTTCTTTTGTGTTCGAGAATAAGAAAATGAGTTTTGTCCAATAATATAGACAATACTTTGAGGTGTATCAAGCAGAACAGAAGCTAGATAGAGGTCTATACCATATAAGACATAAAGGAGGCATTCCACTTAATTTCTAAATGAGGAAATTGAGTTTCAGAGATGAACAGTTTTACATGGTATTGCAAACAGTATGGAGTAATATAGAAATGTCATTGAATTTGGACTAAGAGGATTTGGGTTCAGATCCTATCTCTGTCACTTAATTCTGTTTGACCTTGTCCAAGTCAAATGATTTTTCTGGGTATCAGTTTTCTTCTTGGTCAGAGGAGGTCAGACTACTTTTTCTCTAATTTACATCCAGATCCAAAGCTATAATGGTAAGATCTTAACACTTGGGCCTCTTCCCTCTCAGTTTAGAATTCTCTCAATAACCCTAAACTTCTCTTGAAAGAAACGAAAATAGAATGCAATATAGTTATCCAGTAATGATTGTATTATAATGCCAGTCGGCACTGGTAGAATTTTGGCTTCACAACAGTGGAAGTCAATTTATTTGGAGCACCACATTTTAGAAAACAGACATTGGCAAATGGATTTTTGGAGAAATCAAGAAATCAGGATGGTGAAAGTTTGACATTCACAGCTTAGTTAAAGAAACTGAAGTTGTTTAGCTTGAGAAAGAGAAGACTGAGAGGGAACATAATCATTATTTTCATACATTTTAAGAGATGCCACATGGTGGGGGGATATTTTATTTAGGACATGGAACTTATTTGATGAGGCCAGCCAGATTTTAATTAAAAACAGGAAAACACAACTTTCTTATAATTACATATCTTAAAAGAGAAACATATAACTCATAAGATTGTACATTTTTTTAGAACTGGAAGCCTTTAAGTCATCAAGCAGAAGTTAGACAACCATCCAGGAGGGATATTATAGAAAGAATTCCTGACTTGTGAAAAAGGTTGTACCAGATGACTTCTGAAATCCTTTCCAGTGCCCTGATTTTAAAAATAATTGTACATAATAATAATAATAATAATAATAGAATTCACTTAGTGCTTCTTATATGCTAGGTACTATGCTAAAATGCTTTACAAATAATGTCTAATTTGATCCTCTCAACAACCTTGTGCTTTAATTAACTTATTGTACCTGTGAGGAAATTGAGTAAACATAGGTAAAGTTACTTGTCCAAGGTCACGTATTTAGAAAAGACTTGAGGCAAGATTTGAACTAAGGCTTTTCTGATGCTAGGGACAGCGCTCTATCCACTGCAGCACCTAGATGACTAAAGTTTTATACAATGGATACAGTCAATCAGGATTAATCAACCTTTTATTCTAAAAAAACTCTTGACTAAGTATCTTGGGCAAATTCATTTAATACATATGTCATTAAACCCCTGAATAACACTTGGCCATAGTATAGTATTTTTCTGCTCTCAAACTCAGAAAATATACTGAACTATGGAAAAATCTTCAAATTGGACCCTCAGAACCCCCAGAATATTATCAATCCCTAGACCAAAGCATATACAAATATACAAATACTCCCCCCAAGGAATTATCATCCCAAAATGTTCAATGAGAGCCCATGTCTACTATACAACTAACCCCAGTGCTCTTGCATTACATTGGAGATTCCTTAATTTAGCATGGCAAAATCATTTCCCTAATGAAAAACTTTTGCTATAAAGAAAATGTTCAAGTCCTTGGAGGAACTCTGTTAAAAAAAATGAAAGCTGTGTGACCCTGGGCAAGTCACTTGACCCCCATTGCCTAGCCCTTACCACTCTTCTGCCTTGGAGCCAATACACAGTATTGACTCCAAGACGGAAGGTAAGGGTTTATAAAAAAAAAAAAATGAAAGGCTAGAGGGTGGAAAACTCAATAAATTAGTTACCAAATGTTTAATTCTAGTAGCATTGGCAAAATCAAGGTGAAGGAATCATTTGGAATGGGAAATCAGAGTCCCGCCTAGATATTTGTCAGGCATTAAAGAAATGTCTAATTAGGGATACACAAGATAGCACTAACTGGAAGTAACTTTCAGGAAGAAGTCACTGGAACATAGAATTTTGGGTATACATTGAGTTCAATGTCCTTTTTTTACTGATGGGCAAACATTTACTTGGAAGACAATTGCTCGCTTCTTTTTGAAAATACTTTTTGATGTAAGAAACTGTATATTTCTGAATTCTGAAGTGAAATGAATCATGTTAAATTATCTTCAGCATTTCACAGACACTACTAAAGCTTTACTACTAGGATGGATAAAAGATAAATCTTCTTTGATTGGGTATATGTCAAGATCCTTGGATTAGAGTCCTTAGATCTATGTTTAAATTTCAGAATTGTCATTTCACAATTCACTCACTGGTTTTAAAAAATAATAGTAACAATAATGATTATAATATTAATATTATTTTATGGTTTACAAATATCTTACTTCATTCTCTCAACTCTGGCAAATAGATGCTTTATCACCACCATTTTTATAGATTAGGAAACAGAAGCATACATTAATGTTTTGCCTACAATCACATAGCTAATCAATGTTTGAATGCAGATTTAAACCCTCATCTTCTTACTCAGAACCTAAGACATTGAAATATATGGCTTTCTTAGATGAATTATTTCAATAAAAGACACAATTTATTTGTAAATGAGAATATCTCAAAATAATATCTTCTTTTTCTAATATTCTATCATTTTCAAGAAATTTCTATCCCACCCCATTCCCCTAGTTTCTGGGAAAATTATTGTTATATTACGAAGTGATATACAAAAGTTATCTTCAAGTCTAAAAACATATTAATAGAATGAAGATACATAAATGTTGAGTGCAAAATAAAGCAGCAATGAGCAATAAATAAGTTAAGATTTTAGAAAGAAATAAAAGTAAAAATATTATAAAGTGAAAATAAGTAATACAATGGGTAGAGCATCAAGCCTGGAGTCAGGGGAAGACTTGAGTTCAAATATAGTCTCAGGAACCTGCTAACTCCAAGACACTAGACATGTCATTTAATCTCAGTAAAAAGAGCTGGAGAAGGTAAAGACAAACTATTCAAAAACTTTACCAAGAAAATCCCAAATTGGGTTGCAAAGAGTTGGGTACAACTACAAAATGACTAAACAACAATAACAAAAATACTTTCGTCTTATAATGTACTTCACAAAAAGAGAAACATCATTCTTTGTGAAGTACTCTCCCTGCTGTGAGTCAGAGATAGAAACAAGAAAGGTTCAATAAAATGAGATAGTCTTCTAAGATGAAGAGTTATTGATCATTTCTTCATGTTAACATAAGGGGTTGTCATGTTCCTTTGACATAAGACACATGTTAAGTCTCATGTCATTGAAATAATATTGGCTACTATAAGAAAGCCTTGCCATCATGAAGTTGTCATGTGAAACCATGAACTTTTTAAAGATTACTCCAAAGTCAATTGCAAGATCTTGTTTTCATGCTAGGATTTTTTAGATAATGACAATAGGGTGTCAAATCCTAATATTGCTGGAAAACTAGGACCAGCACTTTTGAATTAGTAATAAACATTAAATTTACCTTATCAATTCACAAACAAGATTGGTTTCATTAACTTCATATTAATGATGGCTTTTGGTGCACTCTTCCTCTACCTGATGCATGATTAGTCTATGACACTAGGGAATAATAAAGAGGAAGAGAGTAAGAAGGTATACTTCTGAACTTGTCCTCTTGTACAGACACTGTTGCTGTGACAAGATAATTGATGTAATGGTCATTTTAATTTTTTTTTATTTTATTTAATTAATTTAGAATATTTTTCAATGGTTACAGGATTCATGTTCTTTCCCTTCCCTCCTCCCACTCCCTTCCTGTAGTCATCAAGCAATTCCACTGGGTTTTACATGTGTCATTGATCAAGACCTATTTCCATATTATTAATATTTGTACTAGGGTGATCATTTTAGAGTATACATCCCTAATCATATCCCAATCAACTCAGGTGATCAAGCATTTTTTTCCTTCAGTGTTTCTGCTCCCACAGTTCTTCCACTGAATGTGGATAGCATTATTTCTCATAAGTCACTCCAATTTATTCTGGATCATTGCATTTCTACTAATAGAGAAGTTTGAATGGTCAGTTTTTTTTTCTTCCTTTGAAAGTGAAAATCAATAAGTCTCTCTGTCTCCCTTTCTCTGTTTCTGTCTGTCTCTGTCTCTGTCTCTGTCTCTGTCTCTCTCTATCTCTCTCTCTCTCTCTCTCTCTCTCTATCTATCTATCTATCTATCTATCTATCTATCTATCTATCTATCTCTATCTCTGTCTCTGTCTGTCTCTGTCTCTGTCTCTCTCTGTCTCTGTCTCTGTCTCTCTCTGTGACTCTCTATTTCTCTCTCTCTCTCTCTCTTTCTCTCTCTCTCTCTCTCTCTCACAGACACACACACACACACACACACGCACACACGATTTGAAAAATATCAAGATACCACTTTTCATTTGCCCATCATTCCTAAAAAAGAAGAACCTGGGTCTTTACCCACCTTTTCTAGACATATTTCTTCTATTCAGAGTCACTTTTCCTTAGACTTCTATATTTTAATGATAACTTTGGTAGGATTATTTTCAAAAGTTACATTTCTCCTCACATTGTACCCTTTGATAACAGCACAAAGATATTGTCAACAGATGTGAAAGTTTACAGATCATTAAATTCTCCTCTAAAATATCTCCTCAAAAAATGTCCTGGTGTCAAAGGGTCTCTTCTTTCCCATCTGAAGGAATTGTTTTTAGTACAATTTTGCCCCAAACTGCTAACTTTGTCACTTTTCTTCAATGTGCAATTAACCTGAGAGTTTCAGGAGAAAGGGACTGCCATAAGCCCAATTACACCAGAGCTTATCCTTGCATCTGTGTCCAATCATAAGTTCACCTGCCAAACTACTTTTCTTCTCCAAAGTCCTTCATTTCTTTCTAAAAGACATTGAGTCTGAATAACTTTGTCATCGTCTTTCCAGTGCTGAGTTTACTTTATAAGGTACAAGTAAATGCAATGTCACTATTTTAGTACTTCTTGCTTAAAATGTTCTTTCTGCCTCGATGCTTTTGCTAATGGTCATGCTGTTGCTTATAGGGAAGTTCTAATTCTTTATCTGTCAAAGTCTTAAACAGGCTTCAAAATTTATTAGAGAAGTTTCAGGGTGAGACAGAAAATTAAATTGTTAGAGCTTTAATTTTTATAATCCCTGTTGTCATTTACCAATTTTATATTTGCTCATATATATATATATGTATATATATATATATATAATTTGAAGTTAATTGATTTGACTAGTATGACAGACCTTTTAAAATTTTTTCTATCTTATTTTCTTAGCTCAAAAATAATTCTGACAAGATCATAATCTGATTATACAACAGAAATCTGACTCCTGGATAACTGCCAAATTAAATAAAACAACTCATATGTTCTGTTAAAATATATAATGTTTCTTTATTTATTTCAGAATTTCACACCTTTCAATCCTTTTTTTCTCCTCCAAGAAAAAATTTTCATGGTATAGAGATATAAAAATATTTTAAAACCTGCAAAGCCCTAGTCTCTTTAATTCCTTGTTTTTAAATAATCATTTCCATATATTTTTCTCCACCCTCACATTCCCACATTTGCATTCGAGTTATTAAGTGTCAAAGCCTACATTAATTCAATTTCTGGATCTCATTAGAATCCTTATAGCATTTCTCTATCAGTTCCTTGTTAGTCACTGGATTATAGTTCTTTTTTTCATGATGTTCTTTTAAAAATATTTAACTATTACTGTAATAGGTAATGGCCAAATATTCCATGAAATAACATTTCTTGTTGTCTTTGGGCTTATGATATATGCCCCATGACAGGTCTTTTTTTTTTTTGCCTCTTGACAAAGTCCCTATGAAACACATTGACATTTACCTGAAATTGCTTTTTCATTCTAGTTTCATTTATAACAAGAATGTCAAAACTGGTATGATTCAAGCTCATCCAGCAAAAAGTCCATTTGTTGGTCATTTGGAAAGGATTCAAAAGTTTGAGTACCAATAGTTAAATAGAAATTTATTGATGATGTGAAAAACTGGAATTCTTAGCATCCTCTACTACTTTTTCCTTCACTTTGCCTTATTTCACTGCAAAAGCAGAATGATTCTCTCAGTAATCAAGTTAGATTTTTTTTGGTTTGCAGTTGTTGCCATGGGCAAAACCAAATTCATCACAAGGTGATGAAGCTACTAATGATGGACATCACCTTAATTATTTTTATTGGTCCTCAGAAAACAGATAGCCATTGCTATCTTCAAAACATTTTCATCACTGTTAAATCTACATTGGCATAACCTTCAAGAATTTTATTTGAACTTTTCATTATGAGGTACCAAGTAGAATTTTATGCCCTTTCTTCTAACAAATGGCAGATTATTAGGTCTATGATTGCAAAAATAATCATTTGCAGTTCCTTTTCTGTTTTTGGCTTGCCTGTTTTCTAAGATTATTTGTTATTGCTAGATTGTATTTGTTTTGTTTAAAAACATTGATCTATTGAGAAAACTATTTAGACATAAAACAACAAAACAATATTACAGATATTTCAAGGGATATTTAACTTCTTCCTTTATGATTAAAAAAGTTACCAAGAAATTACCAAAGCTGCTTTTAAAAATTGAAAAAAATATTGTTAAATCATTGGAAGGCTTTATTGAACATAGCAAAAGTTACTAATTAAACTCTTATTATAAAATAGTTATGCTGAACATAAGGTTACTTATATCTCAAATTTAAATCATTTTATAATACCACAGAAATCATTAATATATTATAAACTTCTAAAAAAGGAGCATGAAAAATGACTTCCTACTGAAGCTTCATCTAAATAGTTGAAAAATCAGCCTTCATTTGTTGACTTAATGCTCTTTATATCATCAAATCCTAGTCAACCTAAAAAACATTGGCTAAAGACCTGTGATGTAGCAGCTATTGGTATTGGTACTGGGGATAGAAAGAAAGAGATAAAAAAAAGTTACTATGCTCAATGAGCTTAAATTCAATTGAAGAATACAATATGACCTGAGAGATGTAAATAGAAAATAAATTGAAGACCTGAGCAGAGTGATCAGGGAAAGTTTCATTTTTAAAGTGATATAGGACCAGAATGATGACCTTGAATTTATTAGCTAGACTAATTTAGTGGTACACAAAATAGACCTATTTGACTAATTTCTATGAACTGCTGCTACGAATTATGTGTACCATTATCCTTTAAGAGAATATCTTGAGTAGATTTCCCACTTTCATAAAGAAATAGCCAGAGAGAAGCAGAGTTTTCACTGAATAGGAATATAGAACAAAACTTTCATTTTCCAAAGCTAGATAAATTTAAATATCAATTTAAAAAGAACAAAAAAGTCAATGAGATAAAGAGAATCTTTAAAATGATAGATGAGATAGACCTCTGAAGACAAATGAAGGAGAATATGAAGGATTATTTTTATTTTCACCTTTACATGATAGCTTTACAAAAAGTAATCATTGATTTGGACATAAAACTTCATAAACAAATGCAGAAAAGCAGAAATATTTAGTATACTATTTTCAGGTACAATAAAATTGTACCATAATGCAATATAATTGCATTTTATAAAAGGCCTTGGAAGCATGGATAAAAATTAAGTGGACCATTATCTAATACCAAAAAATGAGTCAAAGAAAAATCATAGAAATAAATTAATTTTATTAAAGAGAATGACATCAATGGAAGAACATGTCAAAATTTGTGGTACACATCCAAAAGAGTACTCAAAGGAAAATTTTATATTCCCATATGTTTACTTCAATAAAAAAGTGAATTAAAAGATGAATGAACTAGGAATGCAACTAAAAATAACTACACAATTAACAAATTAAAATCCCTAGTTTGAACTTCAAATAGGAAATTCTAAAAATCAAAGGAGAAATTAATAAAATTGAAAATTAAAATTAAAAACACATGAAACTTAAATAATAGGAGATCTTTGCTGGGGAAAATGACAAATCATTGCTTAATCTAATTTAATTAAAAAGAAACGAGAATATAAGTTCTCCATATCAAAAATGAAAAATGTTAAATGAACCAATGAAGAAAGCATTAATTATTAGATATTATTTTGCTGAATTATATGACAGGAAGACTAACAAGATAAGTGAAAATGGATGAATATTTACAAAATATAAACTTTCCAGATAAACAGAAAAGGGAATAGAATACTTAAGCAACATTATATATCCAAGTTATGACTTTAGCTAAACACTATGGATTTGGTAATACAAGTAAAAATGTTTTTAATTATACAAAACAAAATGATAATTATTCTAATTTTCTACAGTTTCTCCTCATTATTATTTCTTGGATACAGCTCCATAAGCATGTAGCACTCTGTATCTTTTAAAGAATATACTTCTCTAAAAATATTAATAATATTTTAGAGTCTTTATGTGTGATCCATCTTTTCTCCAATGATATGATTTATATTTAAGACTCTAAAGGACAATGGCTTTATGTTTTGTTTTGTTTTGTTTTGTTTTTTGCTAAATCTAATACCACTATTTTCCTATACTCTGTACCATCATATTATGGTCTTATTTCCAGACTGAGTTTTAAAATTTACATTATCAACTAAACAATCTATAATCTCTCTCTTTTGAGTGATTCTCAATTTAAAATCATTCTACAGGTGCTACTCAATCAATTGACATCCTTCCCAGATAATTGAAATTCACTTGAGAACAGTTATAATGCTTTTTCACTTTTTTTCTGCCTCAGTTTGTACTGCCTGTTTCAGCCAAAACTCCATTGAAGGACTAAGATGATTCTTGACACTTTATACAGTGATAGCATGTTAATATGGCAGATAGGACTGCCTAGAATCCCTTAGAATTAGTCTGAGTTCAAGTGTCGAATTAAATGATTACTAGTCTTGTTTTAATCTAGGGATGAGTTAATTTCCTTTGATGGTTCACAGTTTCTGAATAAATGATACTGTGATGCTCAAGAACGGGCACTGAATGTGGCATGTTTAGTACTGCTTCTTACTATCTTTGTGTTTTGGTAAGTCATTTTCTTTCTCTTGGCCTCAACTTTTGCATCTATAAAATGGGTTGGGGGAGGTTGGACTATGTGATCTGGGAAAGCAATCTAGTTCTGAATTTAAGATCCTATATTTTGTATTTATAATAGCTATCTCATAAGAAGTATTCATTACATCCTTACAATGTGCAAAAAAAAAAAAACACCTATATTAAACACTAAGGATACACAAATTTAAAAGTAAGAATGCCTCTAATTAAGGAACTCACATTATAATGGGGGAAAATAACCAAAAAAAAAAAGAAGTTTCAGATATGTCATAGAGAAAGGTTCCACTGTCCAAGTGGTATGGAGACAAGTAGACAGTGATGTATATCCTTGAATATCATTTTTACCTGCAAAAATCCCATCAGTTTCTGATTTTGAGCCATGGGACACAACTGAGGATTTGAGTCATCAGAATTTTCCTTACTGAGGATTTAGTAGCTCTGGCTGCTGAGGAAGCTTTGCCAGAGCTGAAGCATCTAGCTTTGACAACTTTTCACAACAGTAAGTATTGGGAGATGGTGCTGGTGTTTTGGGTTCCTTGGTGTATGCTGCCTCCTTTCTCTCCCTCATAGCTCTTTGTTTCTTTTTTTGCTCCAAAGGTGATCATGGGTTGGTCATTGCAAAGGAAGACGGACCCCTTCTTTAGAGATCTTGATTTCCTGTCTGACAGAGAGAGACAGAGACAAAAAGAAAGAGAGAGGAAGAAAAGCAATGTAGATGCAAATAATATGGATTCTACCTGAGATTCAGAGCAAGAATCAGAATTTAAAGGCCAGTTCTGTTCATGACTTGACTTCGAGCAAACTATTTCCTCTATTTTGACCATTTTCTTCATCTATAAAATGCAGATAATAATCCATTGCCTGATATTCTCAAATAGTGGTTAGAAAATTGAAACAGATACCTACATAAAATGTTTGAAAATATCAAATATTATTTGTAATTTTTTCCTACTTTTAGTTAACAAGTTCCACTTAATACAAGGGGGAGAATCTTGTTCTTTGGAAAATTGTCATCATCCCACTTGCTTTAAATTTTGCAAGGAACTATACATGTGTTGTTTAGGTTGATTTTTCAAGCAACCATGTGAAATAGTTACCATTATTAATCCTTTTTTATAGTTGAAGAGGTCAAGACTAAGATCTTTCCCAGAGTCCTTCAACTAATAAATGTCTCAGGTAAATTTCAAACTCAAGGTTTGCTGACTCCGTGTCTAATGATCCTCACATACCATCTAGCACCATCTTGCTTTCTCCCAAATAAAAACTCTTCCACTACAAAACCCAGATGTAGGTGGGACTTTTTAGCTGCCTGATTACTAGGAATATTTGTTCATTTACTGATGATTCATTTATTCAGATCAACTCTTTCAAAGTATTCAAATTCAATAGCTCTCTAGATTTTTTTCTCTCAGTGAATAAGTATGATTTAACATTTAAAAATAATCATTTCTAAAAATATGACCTCTTCCATGGTCACCCTGCAAACACTGAATTGAAATTAAATCTAAATTTATACCAACAGGTTCCTTTGCTTTCATACATCAAACTCTAATTTTTTAAAAGAGCAAATCTACTAAGACTTTCTATTTTCAAAATTGAAGCTTGTGGAAATTTGGCAGAAATACTTAGAAAAAATAGATTTAAAAGTAAAAGTAAAATGATTCACATTTTCAACAGCAAACTCAACATGCCTGATGAATCAATAATTTTTATGTATTTTTTGTCCAATAATTCATGGGCTATAATATCTTAACTGCTATGATATACTGTAGAAGAGGCATCCTACAATGGAAGAATATATTTAATTTGGTGTCAGATCATGTGCCTTTAATTCCTTGTCTTTCACTTTTGATATGTGTTAACAAGATATTTGTCCATCCACTTATCAGGGTCAGAATTATCTCCTTTGTGAAAGTAGAGAACTAGAAGAATTCATCTGTAACCATGAACTACATAGTTTAGGGCCAAAATCAACCTGCTTTAGAATCTTAAAGGGGATTGGCTCTAGATGGTTTCATGGAGGTTTGTGTATTTTCTCATTCATTCATTCATTTGTTCATTCATTCATTCACTCATTTCATAAATGTTTGTATGTCTATGTGTGTTTATATATTACATACATACATATGTTAAAATATACACAATCAATAAAATACTTTTATAACTATGCTTTTATAACACAAGGATGGTAAGAAAGAAGAGAAAAATAAAGAAAAAGGGAAAAGGAAAGGAGAGAATGAAGAAGGGAAGGAAGGAAGGAAGGAAGGAAGGAAGGAAGGAAGGAAGGAAGGAAGGAAGGAGGGAAGGAAGAAAGGAGGGAAGGAAGAAAGGAGGGAAGGAAAGAAGGAAGGAAGGAGGGAAGGAAGGAAGGAAGGAAGGAAGGAAGGAGGGAAGGAAGGAAGGAGGGAAGGAAGAAAGGAGGGAAGGAAGAAAGGAGGGAAGGAAAGAAGGAAGGAAGGAGGGAAGGAAGGACGGAAGAAAGGAAGGAAGGAAGGAAGGAAGGAAGGAAGGAAGGAAGGAAGGAAGGAAGGAAGGAAGGAAGGAAGGAAGGAAGGAAGGAGGGAAGGAAGGAAGGAGGGAAGGAAGGAAGGAAGGAAGGAAGGAAGGAAAGAAGGAAGGAAGGAAAGAAGGAAGGAAGGAAGGAAAGGAGAGGAAGAAAAAGAAAGAAAAATTCTATTTTAATCTAGGACAGGTGTTCTTAATCTTTTTTTTTTTTTTCTGTGTACAATAGGCTCATTTACATGTCTGGTGAAGCCTCTAGACCCCTTCTCAGAATAATATTATAGATAGGTAGTTAGATTGCTTAAGAGATACAGAGACACAGAAATGAATTATAAATAGGTAGATTTGAAGGAAATGCTCATTTTCAGTTAGAGATTACTGAAAATAAGGCATAATAAGTACATGTATATGTGCATGTATACATATAGCATATATATATATACACATGTTGATGTATACATACATGCATGTATATATACTATATGATGTATTCAGGGAACTCAGGGATTCTGTGAATTCCAGGTTCTTTCCCTAGGACCTCAAGTTTCACATTTTAAGATCCAAATATTTTTTACTTTCTATATTTCATTTAGATTTTGAAGACATCCAGAGGAAAGTTTCTCAGTTCATTTGTGCAAGGTATACTTGTAGTTCATTTGTGTGAGGATTTCAAATAAGTAAATTGATTTGCAATTAGTGTTCATATTGCTGAATGGCAGATTGTTGAGGAAATTGAAAGCATAAAGGGAGGAGTATGTGAGATCCATTTATTTTAGTGAGTATATTAGAACAAAATGGGATTTTGAATTTCTGCCCTACTTTTCATTCATTATATTAAAGTACAACCAGAAAGCTAAATGAAGACTAAAGGATTGCTTTTATAAAGTAGTACAGGTGAAGTGTGGTTTTATCCTGGACCCTAAACTCTTGACATAGCTATCCAGTCAGCTCAAAAACAGATATTGCAAACCCTAATGCTTTTACTGGTATAGCTCCATCTTACTCCTATATGCCAGAAAAATAGTCTTTCAAAAGAAGGGTGGTGGAATCCAAAAGCCAACCTCACTTGGTATCAATTTAAAAGGACCCCTTGACCAGTCTCTCATTTACCTTTCATCAGCTGCCTTCAGTAGCTATCAAAAAGTCACTTTGAAGCAAATGCTTTAGAAGAAATTTTGCCAAATATCAGTTGAGTGTGTGTTTATTTTAAACCTACTATATATCAGGCAATATTTTAGGACCTGGAAAGAAACAAAGAAAAAAGAGGAAAAAACACTATTTGCCCTAAAAGTGCTTACATTTTCATTAGACAAAATAACACAAACATATAAAGGTGTCTGACAAGTCTTAATTTTACTTTTAGGAAATTCTATATTTATATAAAATATAAATACAAAGGCAAATTCAGGTCATTTTCAACAGGGAGGTTCTAGCATATGGAAGACCATAAAAATGTAGTTTTAAGCTTAGTTTAGAAGGCAGTCACCTCATTTAAGAATAAATAGCAGTACAAGTCTTAAAGTGTACTACAAAGCAGTGATCATAAAAACAATATTGTACTAGCTAAGAGAAACAAGTGTGGGTCAATGGAATAGACTAAGGGTAAATTAAATGACTTCAGCAGTGCAGGTGTTTGATAAACCCAAAGATACCAGCTTTTGGGACAATAACCAACTATTTGACAGAAACTGCTGGGAAAATTGGAAAACAGTATGGGAAAAAATAGGTTTAGATCATCATCTTATATCCTATACCAAGATATATTCAAAATAGGTAAATGGCAAATATAAAGAGGGAAATTATAAGTAAATTGGGTGAACATAGAAAAGTATGTCTATGAAAATGATGGGGAAAAGAAGAATTTAAGACCAAGCAAGAGATAGAGAACATTACAAAATATAAAATGGATAATTCTGGTTATATTAAATTAAAAAGTTTTTGTAGAAAGAAAACCAATGCAACCAAAATTAGAAGGGAAGCAACAAACTGGGAAAAAAATTTTAAAGCTCACACAAAGGTCTAATTTCTCAAACTTATAGGGAACTAAGGCAAATATATAAAAATAAAGCCATTCCCCAATTGAAAAATGGTAAAGGGATATGAATAGATAGTTTTCAGATGAAGAAATAAAAACTATAAGTAATTACATAAAACATATTCTAAATCCCTCCTGATTAGATAAATACAAATCAAAACAACTCTGAGCTACCACCTCACACCTAGCAGACTGACCAACATGAAAATCAAGGAAAATAGAACATGTTAGAAGGGATGTGGCAAAATTGGAACACTAATATGTTACTGGTGAAATTGTGAATTAATCAAGCCATTCTGGAAGGCAATTTGGAACTGTGCCCAAAGGGCTTTAAAATATAGCATGCCCTTTCATACAGCAATAACTATTACTAGCTTTTTACACAATAATGATAAAAAATAATGAAAAAAGGGTTATACAAAAATATTCCTAGCCTCATTGTTTGTGGTGGTAAAAAATAAAAAGAAGAAAATGAGGAGTTGTCCCATAATTGGAGAATGGCTGAACACATTGTGATATATGATGGTGATCAAATACTATTATGCTATAAGGAATAGGATTTCTTTGTGGAACGATCCAGTGTAATGAACTTTACTACTAGTAGCAATGCAATGATCCAGGATAATGCTGAGGGACTTAAGAGAAAGAATGCTATCCATATAAAGGGAAAGAACTATGGGAGTAGAAATGCAGAAGAAAATACATAACTTATCATATGTTTATATAGGTAGTACATGATTTGCGGTTTTGGTTTTAAAAGATTACTCTATTGTAAAAAATAAATATTATACAAATAGGATCCAAGTGATAACATTTGTATAACTCAGTGGAATTGCTTGTTGACCCTAAAAGGGGGGAGGGATGAGGGGAGAGGAAGAAAACATATCATTTAAACATGGAAAATATTTTTTTAATTTAAAGTATTTTTAATACAACAATGAAAGATAAAATTACATTCTTTGCTGGCAACGCTGCATGGAATTCTACAATATTGAAACCTGCCAGAAAAAAGTCATGGAGTTAGGAATGGAGTATTATGTATGAGGCATAGTGAATAAGCCAACATTTTCTAGGCAATAACATATTTTGAGAGGAATACTCCATAATATAGTAATGAAACCTTTATGAATAATGAAATATTGAAATATTTGAAATATGGAATAATGAAAACCTTTAAATATCAGGTTGTTTATAATTTATCTTTGAGGCAAGAGGAAACTTTATTGAATGTTAGAGTCTAATAGTCATATTTGAATTTAAGGAAAATCTCATTGAACATGGGTTGAAGTGGTGAGAAATGGGGGAGGTAGACTAATTGGGAGGTTACTGATATAACACAGGCTGGAGATAATAAGGACTTTAGTTAAGGCAATAACATTTTATTTGGAGAGGTGATGGAGGAAGAAGATATGGTAGGGATAGAAACAACATTGGCAACTAATATTCTACATGAATTTATTTTATTTTGTTTGGTTCACATTAACCAAAAAAAGTGCCAGAATTATTTGAATATTTACATCAAATGCTGACCCCAAACAGTGGCTCAAAATTAGAAAACAGATAAATGTACTAAAAGTGCAATACATTTGGATTAAAAGATATAAGAAGATTACCTATATCCAAAGCCCAGGTTTTCTGATATATTAAGGATCTAGAAATTTACTAGCTCATAAGACCTTAGCTGTATCTTTTATTTATCTTTTCCAATGGTTATGTAAGTCATTCTCTATGTCATAGTTCATTCCAACAACTCCAGAAGATGATTGGCTTAGAAAGGCAAAAAGACACTTAAAATATTGATCCATACTGTACCCCACTATCACCATCAATAATCAGTGGGAAATATCCACTTAGAATGGAAAGGAAATGAATAACCAAAACCTCAGAAGGGACCTAGGAATAGATTAATTTAAAATAAAACAAATTTGAAAATTAAAGATTATCTTAACTAGGTTGAGTTGAAGATCATTCACTATTTTGAAGAGAAATACTGTTTAGAGAATATGGCCAAATACAAAAGGCAAAAAAGTAAATAAAAATTATCATCTTTTTTGTCTTTCATATTAAAAAGTTATATAAATAAGTAATTGTGAGAATTAACACTGTGATAAGAGTTGGAATTATCTATTGTGAACAAAGAGCAATTAGTAGACAGCATCTTTTAAAAATGTACAATAGATTAAGTGCCCACATTGCCTTTAAAAATAAAATAGAATCAGTGTGATTAATAGAGCATCTTTATATAGATAACTGAAAAACAAGAAATAACAATACAGAAATAAAGGTCATAATAGTAGTAATAAGGGATAAAAGATCACATAGGGATTGAGATAAAATGGATAGTTGTATATCTGTTAGGAACGTTGAGGAGGATTGAGGAAAAAATCCAACTACTTTCACCTATGACAAGATTATGACTAGAGGAGATTGAATATATTTTAGAGTAGAGAAAAAGAATCCAAAAAAAGTTGTAAAAATTTATTTTAAAGGATCAAATCAGATGTGAATCCTATCTACTCTTTAGTGCATAAATAAAATAAATCCTTAATTATTTTGCTAGCCTGAATATTTATAAATTAAAGTTCATGGCTAGTTTGGGAGGCAGTACCATACACTGGCACTCTCAAGTTCCTACTGGTGATGAAAATTGATAAGCAAAGTTTAAATATACTTAGAGTATATAATAAGATCCATATCTGAGAGGGTGACTCTGACCTAATGGTGATACTGCTTCTTGTGTGAATGAGGACAAATCATTTAATCTCTCATACCTCTAGATTCATTATCTAATTAAATTGAATAAGACAAAGTTTCAAATTTGTTCATACAATATCCTCTAGGATGCCATGATTATATAAATTCTTTGCACTTTGACAGCTATATTTGGCCTTTATCCAAGAAGACTATATCCTGTGGTTATTCTCAGAGAATCTTTGATTCACTCAGTAATAATTAAAACCACCTACTGACAAGTACTAATATCCATATTCTTCTAATGATGTTTGTAAGTTAATTGGAAATCTGTTTTATTTCTCAATTCAGTAATATAAAGCTTTAGGGATCAACCTTACTCCCTTGGTGATTTGTTTTGATCATCTAGCTATAGTGTAGGTATTAATTGTTCTTTGAGTCCTCTGATATATGGTAAAAATAGATTTGTACCACATAACTTTCACCTCAATATGACACTAAATTCCAAAATACTGATGACCACAACTAAATATAATTATAACATTCATATATGAAAGAAGGAGCAATATGGTGTCCACCAAGGGGGCTGTATGATCTTAAAAATATAACAAAGAATAACCTTGAAAGAAGAACTAGGAATGAGAAGAGACATATAAACCACAGAAGAATTAAGTTAGTAGAATTATTTCACTAGGGTTATAGTTTAAAAGAACTTTTGTTATTATCAGTACTTTTTTTTTTAATTCACCCATGCAAATCCCTTAATCCAATGTTGGAAGGGACATCACATGTCATTTGGTCCAATTGCTTTATGAATAATATTATAATTCCCTCTATAATATCACTTGTAAGGGATCATCTCAATTCATCCTGAAAAACTGAGAAAAGGAACATTTAGCTCAAATATTGTTTGACCTCAGAAGAACACTGAAGCACTCTAACCTTATTGTGAAAGAATTACTTTCTTTTATTCGATCTACAGTTGTACTTTTGTAGCAAGTTGTAGGGTTTATTTCTGTTTCTTATTTTATTTTTGGCCCCTATTCATTGGGAAATAAATAACCAAATGAAAGTTATTTACTATCTTCAATACAGTTTAATGATTTCTGGGGACTAATTGGAATCTGATGTATTTTTAATTCCCCTATATAGAGTTTAGAGTCTTAATTTCATAGTATTGTTGATTTCGTTTCATCATCTAATTATCACCCAGATCCTAACTCTTAATTATCCACTATTAATTATTATTCATATATGTAGTTTTCCACTGTACAAACTAGCAATAATTTGTAGTGTTGAATCTTTGGCAAGACAAGAACTATAAAGGAAGAAATGGGATGCTATTGCTTTAGTGAATATACTATTTCCAAATAAGATTAGGGCAAAAAAAGGCCTCATAAAGTAAATTCACCTTGAGTATGTAAGTGAAAATGTTATTAGAGAAGAGTAGCATATTTTGGTGGCAAGCAAGGGAAAAATATATGCTAAGAAATGGATTAAAGGCAACAGAAGGCAAATAATTAACTCTTGTTTCCTCAGATAAGGACTGTGTGGAACAGAGGAAGAGGGGAAATGAGATAAGGGAGGATGGGCTACAATCCTTTGTAATCTACATATTTTTATAAATGTAAATAACAACTTTGCAAGTTTCTCCCTAAAGCACTGAAAGAAAGGTCTTAAGGCAAATTGAAATTAAAATGAAGCCAGATTTTTTTTGAAGGATTTTGTGATTCAGATAGAACCACTATTAAATTTAGAAATACTTTATTTATTTTCCCCTTGAAGTTTTGAACACATAGGATTTTTGTAACATTAAATAATATATCTGTACTCAATCCATGATCAAAACAAAGTGGAATTTTATCATTAATATTAAAATATTCCATTTTTAAATAGTGACATTTACCTTTGATATTATCTTGGGTCTTATTTTCACCTTCCTAGATTTAAGTCATCAATGTGAAATAGGACTAGATTTAGGCCAACTCAATACTAGCAAAGTCATGCAGAAAAGCCATGTGAGACCTGAAATAGAATCAAATCATTGAACCAAAATTTCTTCTAGTTTCTAGTTTGCTGTAGCAAATTGTGCTGGAGAAAGAAGCTGTTCCTCTCTTAGCAAACATCAAAACAACCCAAGTAGAATAAGGAAAAAAGTTCATCATTGTTTAATGAAGTTTATTCATTGTTATTTTCTGGAAATAATGTCTTTTTGTAATTTCACTTAAACATAATTTATAGAAATATTGTAATGACATACTGATACCTAAATTTGAGTACATTTTAATGACTGACAATCAATCAATGATCATTTATTAAACATTTCTTCTGTGCCAAGCAATGTGAAAGTTAGTGTGTGGGTTGAGGTTCAGTGTGTAATTCTCAGAGTAGTATTTGGCTTATAAACCCAATTCTCAAGAGCCCTTACTGTTACTATTCCTTAGACTAAAACTGCCCCCCCATAAAACTTCTAATTCTCCTGACCTATTTTCAAAAACCTTGAGAAGAATTTATGTGTACCATGAGAAGAAAGCCAAATAAGTTGAAGGAGGGAAAGTTCAGTGAGTTTCAAAAGTATAATTATGGTGCCCAGCTTGGGAATCTCATGAAAGTCATGGATTTTTCTGGATCAAGGGGGTCTTTAGGAATGTTGAAAATGACACTCTCAAGATGGTAAACTTCTTGGACAGATTGGACAGAAGGGAGGAGGAAAATTCTGCATCAGGATTATTATAAAAGAGAGCATTTTTGCCCCAAAAGCCACTTGAGTGGGCAGAATCTTTTTTCCTTCCCTCCCACCTCCCACTACTGTCCATTGTTTTCTCTGAATAAAGCAGTTTTTCTCTGCCAGAATCTTTTCAAGTCTCCTGTCTGCTCTTTGGAGTGATGTCTAGGGGTATGAGCCTCCCCAAAATTCCACTCCACACATCAGGAAAGCAAATATGTAAATATATATAAATTCTATTATGAAGGAGTTCAAATTCTAAAGGTAGGAGACAACATAAGACACTAAATGTATATACGAAATAATTGTGAAAATAATAAAAACAAAATATTGACTTGAAGGTGTCTGAAAAAGCTTCATATTGAAAGTGGTTCTAGAATTACGTTCTAGGTATAATTCTGGACTAGGATGACTTAGGTTAGTGCCCTGAGAGTTTGCATTCAATGTAGATTGAAATGAAATAGATATTCATTCAACTCTTCAGAAAGTTACTTAGCCATAGCAAGAGCAGGATATTCAACAAGGTTATCCATGGAGGAGCCAATTAATTCAAGTGAAAAAAGATCCCCTGACTCTAAATTGTCCTCAGGATCTTCCATCACAACATTAAAGCATATTTTAAGATTCTTTTAATTTTCTGTACTGAGACTACCAAGAAGTAAGGTGAGTGGCCTAAGCCTTTAGCTGCCCTGTGCCAATGAAAACTTCAGGATGGTTTCATTTGCTTCTAAGAAAATGCTTAGGTCTGGGAAGGAGGGGTTAAAATATTTTTCCCTGGAAAAAAGGAATTCTGTGGGGTGGAGAGAATAAGCAAGTGAATTCCAGAGATGGTTGATGGCAGTGCAAAGACAGTGAAAGAATGGGAGTAAGAGAGTGGTCAGTCTGTAGGGGGACATGAGATTAAAAGGTAAAGGAAAGGAAGTAATGTCCAATGGGGTTGGAATGTTGAGACAAGACTTTAAAGGGCTTCAAAAGATGAAGACAGACTATTTTATTCTAGAAACTGTAGGGATCTACTTGAAGATTTTCAATAGTGAAGTGGTATGGCCAGATCCATTTTTAAAGAAAATCAATTTACGGGAATACTAGGAAGTGCTAGAATAGGTAGATAAAAGATTATGTTATACATTACTAAAATCAAGGTAAGAAGTAATGAGGAGTTAATTTGGTAATCTATACATTTCTTAACTCCCTATCTGTCTTTGACTCTATATGCAACAAGGAGACAAGAAGAGAGAAACTATAAAGTTTCTGCCATGTTGAAAAACATAGAGCAATGTAAATGAGCAAAGTTGGAAGTTAACAGTTTTCCTCTTTTTCTCTTTCTTCCATTCCTCTCTGAATTTACCTGGAAAATAAAGAAAGGTATTTAGGATAAGTTACTCCTAGCTCCCACAGGCTGATTTGTATTGTAAGTGAAAAGTCATGCAATTTCTTTAAGTATTGTCATTTTTGTTAGGCTAGTAACAGAATGGTAAACCAAGGGAAAAAAAACTGCAAGGGAATATCGCCCTGCTAGACCTAGACTTGGTGGAATAATTTGTTACCTTGTTGCTACAAGGAAAAAAAGTTATTAATGAATCTTTTCTTTTGAGTTTTTTCCCCTTTCCTTAAATATTTTGAGGATTTATCCTAATTCAAAGCAAGACATAATAAGACAGTATTTCTTTTCACAGCTAAGCACAACAAAGAAAAGGATCTTGAATAAAAATGTTAACATCAAACAACCCCACTGAAAAGTAATAACACTACAACAAGATAAGGCAATTTACATGAGTATTTCATAAAGATTTCTCTCCTGAGATTCTTATATGATCACTTACTCTCTCTCCTCAAGCTTTGCCTTTTTTAATTTAAAGGAAAGTGTTGTGATTAGTTACATTGCCTTTGAGAGTGAAATAAATATTTATGAAGGAAATATGTCTATGTACATCTATATGGAGAAACTCCATATAGACACCATCAGGACCTCAAAATGGGAATCCTTTTCTTTAGGAGTTCTTGCTATTACACCTGCCAGTCATTGTATTTCCTTTTATACAGTTTGCATGTGAACCACATAGCATTTGACTTTGATGTGTGACTTCCACCCTTCATATCTCTCAAGAAATTTCCCTAAACTCTTTTTCCTCCCACAACTCATCTTAGAAATGTCTACTGTTAGGAATGAGTCATTTGGTTCAATTCCACTTGACAAACACTTGTTAGAGCTCTTATTATCTACCAGGACCTGTGATGGGCTAAAAATATATAAAAGACAAAGAAATATGAGCAACAAATAAATAATAGAGCCTTTCATAATCAAATAAAATGTATTCCATATAGACAATGCAATGCAGAGAAATAAGAAAATAATTGGACTATATTCACAATTTGTCTATATATTTACTATATTTTTTGGATATCACTGTGATTTTTTTTAAAAAAGCCATCAAGTACCACAAACATTCGAAAAAAGATTTTTATTTTCCTAATATACTTTTTAATTTAATTGGGATGAATTAAATTCTGCAACTGATCAATCAACATTGAAATTAAGTAGAAATTAGAAATGAGTTTGCTATTAAAAGGAAAATCAGACAGATATATATAGACAAATTGAGGAATGAAATTTAAAAGAGCAAGATCACTTTCTCATATAGCTTTTGAGAAAACTTTATTAAAGTTTTTGTACCCCAACTAAGCTTTAAAGAAAGAAGAGGATTTCAACAGGGCAACAAGGAAGAGTTGTAGAGGAAGTACATTCCACTCATGGATTACAAAGATGATGGCAAGAGAAGGGATAATGGAACTGATAAACAACAGTGTTGTTAGTCTAGTAAAGAGGTTTCTCCTCATTTCTCTTCTTTGGGAAAGCTCAGGTATATGGAAGCCATAGATGTATTTCTCCTAGTTATGCATTTTCCATTTTCAGCTACTTGTGGCACTGAAGCCAGAGTTATGCTTAGGGTATAGGGGATTGGATAACTTCCCTGGACCTTGTGAGGTTTTTGGGTAGAATTTCTAGGAGGCAGCTGGTACAGGGGAAAGAGGTGGGCCAGCTATTGATTTAAAAAAAAGGGGGACTCATCTGTTATGTTGATCAGAATAGAAGCTTCCTTTTATAAATTAATATTTAAAATAAAAGCAATTTATATATATATATATACATACACATATTCATACATGTGTATGCTATGTGTATATGCACATATGCATATATTACATTTGCTACTTCACTTTAAAATATAGTTTTTTATTATTTTTTTCAAACAGAACACACTGGGATTCTAGGGTTTAAAATAAATTTTTAAGTTTCAAGAGGAGATGGATAGTTCATTCTCACTTTCTCTCTTCTTCATCCTCATTCTCGTTCTCTCAATGCACACCTATGGCTACCCCTGTTCCAGAATAATAATTAGATTAGGAAAACTAGACCTTTGTTCCAGGCTGCTGAATTTAGAAAGATATCCAGTTTCAAGGGTCAAATACCACTTGCACTCAAATAGCATAGAAACAAATTAGCATCTAGCCATCAAGAAAATATACTTAAAAGAGAAAGCTACTAGGAGTCAAGATGGAGTGAATTAATTTCCCATACCATCCTGTTTCTCCACAATGATGTCTTTCTATCATGGCACAAAATTTTCTGTACTGTTCCTTAAGATGCCATTGTCCCTTCTTCTTCCCCAACTAACAACTTTCCCTGGGTCTGATTTCAGGTAATGTAATGAATTCATGAATGTATAATTGGCCAGATGATTTTAAGAAATGAAAAAGCATTTATCTAAACAAATAATCAAATTATATTTATCACAAAGAAAACAATAATGTACCAAGCTTTGTACTAGATATTGAGGATCCAAATATACAATAAAAGAATATCTAACATCAAGGATCTTGTATTATAAAGGAGAAAGACCATAGGAATTTATAGCTCAGCAAGGCAATTTTCTTTTGAATAAGTAATTGTAATACCTTTTCTACTGTCAATAATGTTATTGATTGGATAACACCTACAGCAAGGTGTATGGAGTAAAAAGGATAAAGAGTAGATTATATTCAAGTATTGTCATGGCATGTGACTAGTTACATAGGTAGTACTCTATTTTCCAAGGTTTGCCTATAGAAGATGTGAAGCATGGACTGGAACTGACTTTGGTAGTCTTGGTGCATTTGTAGTAATACCTTTACCAATCAAGATAGTTTAGCCCCAGTACATAATTCTAAAGTTGAACTCAACTAGAAAACTAGGGTCATGGGTTAAGATGCTTAGGTTAGTCTCAGTTTTCTAGTGGATGCTGCTACATGACTCCCAGGTGCATATGTACATCAAAGCATAAAAAAAACATTACTTAGAAATCAACTTCCTTCCTTTGCAAAGCTGAGAAAGATTTTACAAATACACATGGAACCCACTGGCCTTATCTACTTTTTTTCTTTGTGATATTGGGTTCCATTATGAAAAGGAACCTGAGGCACTGAGACAGTCAGTCTCTCAATGGTCAAATTAGGAAGAATCTGCCTCTTTTTCATTTGTATCATAGAATAATCAGTATCATCAGTAGAGACCCATGGGATACGTTATTCTACTATATGTGAGGATGGGAATGAAGAGCCTAGAGCAAGAATTAAACTACACAAATACAACAAATTAAATAGAAACAATGAGAACACAAAACTGAGGACTATATAATCATACCCACCAAGCTTGACCCTGGAGGAAAAATGAGAAAACCAGCCTCATTCTTTTGTTGAAGAGGTGATGGAGTAGGAAATCTCACATTCTATTTGATATTAGATATCTATCACGTAGTTATCCTGAAGTATTTTTTCAACATTACTTAAGAAGACATCATTTTAGATTCTTTTTTTATTTTTATTTTTCCAAATTACATGTAAAAAGAGTTTCCAACATTTTTAAAAGATTATCTTGAATTCTCTCCCTCCTTTCCTCTAATCCCATTGAGATGATGAGTAATCTCAAATATATTTTACATGTACAACCATATAAAACATTTTCCCATATTACTTATTTTATGAAAGGATTCTCAAAAAAAGATGAAGAAAGTGAAAAAAAGTTTGATTTGGTCTAGATTCAGATACCATCAGTTCTTTCTCTGGAAGCATAATCATCAATCTTTGGGATTGTTTTGGATTATTGCATTTTTCACAATGCTTAAACTATTCCTAGTTTTTCATTGAACAGTATTGCTGTCATTGTGTACAGTGGTGTTCTGGTAATGCTTATTTCACCCTTCTTCATTTCATGTAAATTTTTCCAAGTTTTTCTGAAATCCTCTTTCATCATTTATGACAGCACAAGAGTATTCTATTACAATCATGGGCCTTAAGTTACTCAGCCATTTTTCATTGATGAATATCCCCTCACTTTCTAATTCTTTGCTTGCACACACGCATACAATGCACATGTTTTCTTAAATATTTCTATACTTGTCCTTTTATCACCTTTTATTTCATTAGAATATAAAACTATTAATTGTATTTCTGAGTCAAACCATACATACTCTTTAATAATCCTTTAGGCAGAGATCCAAAATGCTCTCTATAATGGTAGAATCAGTTCACACCTCCCCTAATAATGCATTAAAATTCAGTTTTCCCATATCCCTTCCAAGTTTTGTCATTTAACTTTTCTATCATAATAGTCAATTTGAAAGGTGTGGGTTGTTAGCTCAAAGTTGTTTTAGTTTGTATTTCCTTAATTAATAGTGATTTAGAAGGGAGCATGTGGGTAGCTTAGTGAATTAAGAGCTAGGCCTAGAGATAGGAGTTTTCAGGTTCAAATCTGACCTCAGATACTTCCAGGCTGTGTAACCTTAGGCAAGTCATTTAACCCCATTGCCTAGCCCTTACTGCTCTTCCACCTTCAAACCAATACACAATATTGATTCAAAAGTGGAAGGTAAGAGTTTGTTATTATTGTTGTTGTTTTTAATAGCGATTTAGAGCATTTTTCACATGACTACAGAGAGGTTTATTTACTTTGAGAATTGTCTTTTCATATTATTTGACCATTTATCAACTGGGAAATAGCTTCATTCTTATACATTCAATACATTCCTATATGTATTTGAGAAATGAAGCTCTTATAAGTGATGTAATTTTTTTTTCATTTCACCATTATGTCATCACTGTGTATTACTCTTTAACTGACCCTCCCCATTTATTTTTTTCTCTCGTTCTAACTTCAAAAGTGTTTAGCTTCTTATTACAACATCCTCAAATTTGTTGTCTTTTCTATCAACCCCCTCCATGTTCTGTCATCTCCTACTTCTCCTACTTTCTCATAGGGAAAGACAGGTTTCTATACTCAGTTGTTTCTTATGCTCTTCCCTCTTGGAGCCAAAGTTTCCAATTCTTCCAAAGTGGTATGTTCTAAGGATGTGTTTAATAGTCTCCCAGTCTGTGCTCTGGCCTTTGAACAGCCACCAGCACTCTTGTCTGGCTTGGAACTGGGGCTTGTGCTAATTATTGCCCTGATATTGCGACCAGGGACTGTGACAAGGCAACAAAAATCTTCCACCCAGAGGCTGCTTCCTCCACCTTACTGTCTATGATGGGAGTTCTAGAAAGCTGTGATGGCAATTCAATAACCCCACACCCATCCATGTCCTGTTCCTGAATTAGGACCTGCTTAGCTGTTGTCCTTTGCACTCTACTTCCTCCCTGCTGTAATAGATTATTTGTACCATCCTTCTAACTTGATTTGGGTTGAACAATATTCCACTCTTTTTGTGGGTTATGCTGCTTCACAATTAATTTTGAACATTAAACTATTTCTTAGCTGTTTGGAGGATAATTTGATATAGATCTATTGGGTCTATGTACCTTCTCTGCCATCTTGGATCCACCCTACAAGAAGACCACTTGCAAGGAAAATATTTTGAAAGGAACATAATGTAAAAGAAAAATTATTTAGGCTATAATATGAAAGATTGGAAGAAAAGAATAAAGGTATATAGATTTAAAAAAGGTTTTAAATTCAGACCATACAGATTTGAATTTTAGCCTATCATTATTTAGTTAAGAATTATGGATTCTGATTGAAATCCAACAAGCCATCAAAGAACTTCCTAAGAAAAAGTCCCCAGGGCCTGATGGATTCACCTGTGAATTCTATCAAACATTCAGAGAACAGTTAATCCCAATACTATACAAACTATTTGACATAATAAACAAAGAGGGAGTTCTACCAAACTCCTTTTACGACACAAACATGGTACTGATTCCAAAACCAGGCAGGTCAAAAACAGAGAAAGAAAACTATAGGCCAATCTCCCTAATGAATATAGATGCAAAAATCTTAAATAGGATACTAGCAAAAAGACTCCAGCAAGTGATCAGAAGGATCATTCACCATGATCAAGTAGGATTCATACCAGGGATGCAGGGCTGGTTCAACATTAGGAAAACCATCCACATAATTGACCACATCAACAAGCAAACTAGCAAGAATCACATGATTATTTCAATAGATGCAGAAAAAGCCTTTGATAAAATACAACACCCATTCCTATTAAAAACACTAGAAAGCATAGGAATAGAAGGGTCATTCCTAAAAATAATAAACAGTATTTATCTAAAACCAACAGCTAATATCATCTGCAATGGGGATAAACTAGATGCATTCCCAATAAGATCAGGAGTGAAACAAGGATGCCCATTATCACCTCTACTATTTGACATTGTACTAGAAACACTAGCAGTAGCAATTAGAGAAGATAAAGGAATTGAAGGCATCAAAATAGGCAAGGAGGAGACCAAGTTATCACTCTTTGCGGATGACATGATGGTCTACTTAAAGAATCCTAGAGATTCAACCAAAAAGCTAATTGAAATAATCAACAACTTTAGCAAAGTTGCAGGATACAAAATAAACCCACATAAATCATCAGCTTTTCTATATATCTCCAACACAGCTCAGCAGCAAGAACTAGAAAGAGAAATCCCATTCAAAATCACCTTAGACAAAATAAAATACCTAGGAATCTACCTCCCAAGACAAACACAGGAACTATATGAACACAACTACAAAACACTCGCCACACAACTAAAACTAGACTTGAACAAATGGAAAAACATTAACTGCTCATGGATAGGACGAGCCAATATAATAAAAATGACCATCCTACCCAAACTTATTTATCTATTTAGTGCCATACCCATTGAACTACCAAAATACTTCTTCACTGATTTAGAAAAAACCATAACAAAGTTCATTTGGAAGAACAAAAGATCAAGGATATCCAGGGAAATAATGAAAAAAAAACACATATGATGGGGGCCTTGCAGTCCCTGACCTAAAACTATATTACAAAGCAGCAGTCATCAAAACAATTTGGTACTGGCTAAGAAACAGAAAGGAAGATCAGTGGAATAGACTGGGGGAAAGCGACCTCAGCAAGACAGTATACGATAAACCCAAAGATCCCAGCTTTTGGGACAAAAATCCACTATTCGATAAAAACTGCTGGGAAAATTGGAAGACAGTGTGGGAGAGACTAGGAATAGATCAACACCTCACACCCTACACCAAGATAAATTCAAAATGGGTGAGTGACTTAAACATAAAGAAGGAAACCATAAGTAAATTGGGTAAACACAGAATAGTATACATGTCAGACCTATGGGAGGGGAAAGGCTTTAAAACCAAGCAAGATATAGAAAGAATCACAAAATGTAAAATAAATAATTTTGACTATATCAAACTAAAAAGCTTTTGTACAAACAAAACCAATATAACTAAAATCAGAAGGGAAACAACAAATTGGGAAAAAATCTTCATAGAAACCTCTGACAAAGGTTTAATTACTCATATTTATAAAGAGCTAAATCAATTGTACAAAAAATCAAGCCATTCTCCAATTGATAAATGGGCAAGGGAAATGGATAGGCAGTTCTCAGATAAAGAAATCAAAACTATTAACAAGCACATGAAGAAGTGTTCTACATCTCTTATAATCAGAGAGATGCAAATCAAAACAACTCTGAGGTATCACCTCACACCTAGCAGATTGGCTAACATAACAGCAAAGGAAAGTAATGAATGCTGGAGGGGATGTGGCAAAATAGGGACATTAATTCATTGCTGGTGGAGCTGTGAACTGATCCAACCATTCTGGAGGGCAATTTGGAACTATGCCCAAGGGGTGCTAAAAGAATATCTACCCTTTGACCCAGCCATAGCACTGCTGGGTCTGTACCCCAAAGAGATAATGGACACTAAGACTTGTACAAAAATATTCATAGCTGCGCTCTTTGTGGTGGCCCAAAACTGGAAAACGAGGGGATGCCCATCAATTGGGGAATGGCTGAACAAACTGTGGTATATGTTGGTGATGGAGTACTATTGTGCCAAAAGGAATAATAAAGTGGAGAAGTTCCATGGAGACTGGAACAACCTCCAGGAAGTGATGCAGAGCGAGAGGAGCAGAACCAGGAGAACATTGTACACAGAGACAAACACACTGTGGTATCATCGAACGTAATGGACTTCTCCATTGGTGGTGGTGTAATGTCCCTGAACAACTTGCAGGGACCCAGGAGAAAAAAACACCATTCATAAGCAAAGGATAAACTATGGGAGTGGAAACACCGAGAAAAAGCAACTGCCTGAATACAGAGGTTGAGGGGACATGACAGAGGATAGACTCTAAATGAACACTCTAATGCAAATACTATCAACAAAGCAATGGGTTCAAATCAAGAAAACATCTAATGCCCAGTGGACTTACGCGTCGGCTATGGGGGGTGGGGGGGTGAGGAAAAGAAAATGATCTATGTCTTTAACGAATAATGCTTGGAAATGATCAAATAAAATATATTTAAAAAAAAAAGAATTATGGATTCTGATAGTAAGAAGCTATTTTTTTCGTCCTTTCTTTTAGTTTATTCAATATATATTCACTAGGCATATACTTTTTGTAGCATAAAGCTGATATGCAAGTAAAAGTTAAATAGTCAAACAAAATATTATTAATAACAAAAATAATAGCTAGCATTTATATAATACTTCAAGATTGTTCCAATTGTTTTTAAAATGCTATCTCACTTATTCCTCAGCACAATTCTTTAAGATACATGTCGTTATTATTCCCATTTTACAGATTAGGCAATTGAAGCTCAGAGACTTGCCCATAATCACCCACTTAGTGATTGCTTAAGGGAGGATTTCAAGTCCAACACTTGATCATGCAATATATAATGTTATTTGACAAGTAGCCAGCAAAGTACTTTGGAAAATTCTTGTGGTAAAGTGGGTTAAGGCAAATATGCCAAGGAAATAGAGGGAGTCACCAATGAGATATTTATTTCATTATCCAAGAGGACTCACCATTCCCCAGATTTGTTTCTTGCTTGAAATGGACAAAAGAACAAGTATGCCATAAAGAGAACCTTTTTTTCCAATTCCTCCTGCCCAATATATGGCCAGGGACTGCCCTGAACTTGCCAATCTGTTTCTAACTGTTACAAAATGAGAATCTATCCAGAAGTCACCTGGTAATGGAGAAAGGCATGTGCTTGGATTTTCTTTTGACGAAAACAATGAAGCTAGTCAATGACTTCCCTATGCTATAAAGATTCCATTATTATAGCTACCTCCTTATTTGTACTTGGCCAATAATAGAATAAATTGTGCTATAAGCACTTTTTCTTGAATTATGAATAGAAATCAATATTGTTTTGTACGTCAAAAAAAGAAAAAAATATAAGTGCACAAAGGTATTAAATCCCAGCAAATTGAATAGTTTTGTGGGAGGAATTTTTTTTTAATTTTTAACAATTAAATTACATTTCAATGTCATAGCTTGGCACTGCTCAGGTTTGTTTTACACTTGTAATCATACGATTTTCATGCAGAGCCTCCAACTTGCTATAGTGGCCAAATACCCTTCTCAGAATGAGGCCAATGAAGAGGAGGATGGCCACAATGGGAGAAAACTAGAAAGTTTGTGGGTGGTTGAAGGAGCTGGATTTATTAGCATGGGAAAGAATAAAAGTTTAAAGTATAAATGATCATGTTTAAAGTGTTGGAATGGTTCTGTCACAAAAGGGGATTTGTATTCATGCTACTTGGCTCCAGAATAGAGAAGCAGTAGAAAAAGTATGATGTGCTATTTTGGAGAGATTTAGTTTAAACTGAAAGGAATCTTCCTACGAGTTAGAGGATCCCTATGGTGGAATGTACTGATGCACTTCCTCAAGTTGGAGAGGGATGATGTTCCTCATCACTGGAGACTTTCAAGCAAAGAATGGATAGCAACTTGTCAGATTGTCAGATAATGCAGAAGGGATGAAAGAGAGAAAAAGAGAAAAATTATTAAGAGAGAGATTATGGACCAAAAATAAATTACCAGTAAGATAGAATCTACTGTCAAGGAGATTACATTTCAAATTAGGTAGACAAAACACAAAAAGAAGGTGAAAGGACTGGACAGAGCTGGGAGCAAGTTAGTCAATAAGCATTTCTTAAATGCTTAATATTAGAACTTTGTGCTAAATGCTAAGGATACAAGGAAAGTCAAAACAAGAGTCCCTGTTCTCAATGAGTTCAGAGTATAAATGGGGCAGAAAACATGGAAACAACTAGGGGGAAAGAAATTGTATGAAGGATGAATTGGAGATAATCAACAGAGGGTAGCGAACTAGAGTTAAGAGGGATCTGGGAAGTCTTGTAGAGGATAAAACTTTAGATCTCAATTTAAGGAAATCAGGAAAAATAGTAGGTGGAGAGGAGAAGGGAGATAACTTTAAGAATGGGAGGAGAGATGGCATGGGCAGACCTGAACTTTAGGAAGGTCAATTTGACATTATGAATGAAGACCTGGAATGGGTAAAAGTCTTGAGGCAGGGAAAATACCCCAAAAGACTGAAATAGCACAATTCTGAAGTGATAATGGTATGCACCAGAGAAGTTGCAATGCCAGAGGAGAAAAGGGACATATATGAGGTCTTTCAAAGCTAAGATCAAGAGTAGCTGGTGACAAATTGGATATGGGTGAATCAGATTGAGGGAGGAGTCAAAAATGAAACCTGTATTTTAAGCCTGGTTTGCTGGTAGGATCAAAGTGTCCAATTCAGAAGGGAGAAGGATCTTGGGGCAGGGGAACAATTAGTTCAGTTTTGGATATGGTGAGCTTGTTACCTTGAGTTGTTTTGAGATGTTTGAGGTATCTAATATGCCAGTCGAGATGTCAGTCTAGATGCTATAAGAAAAGTTATGCCAAGGAAGTTTTGAGTATCATCAGCACAGAATCTTTAGCACAGAGTCAGTTAAATACATAACAGCTGATGGACTCACTAATTGAAATTGAGTTAATGGGAATGAGGGCCTAAAACAAAACCTTAGGGTATACCCACCACTAACAAGTGTGAAGATGAACATGATCCAGGAAAAAATGACTGAAGAATGAAAAGTTAAGAGAGATGGGAGTTTAAACAAGAGAAAGAGTGTCATAGAAAGCTATAGAGAATAGAATATCAAAGAAAAGAAGGTGACCAACAGTGTTAAAATCCATAAAGATCAAGAAAGATGAATATTATTTTAACCTGCATAAAATAGTATCAAAGAATAATAGAGAACATCCATCAGAACTGTCTACATTTTGATACAAATAAATCAAAGTGCTAATTCCATGCTTCATAGAAATTTATGCCCCATCCTAAGAAAGGAAAAGATTAGAAAAGTAGCATCTCTTATATTGACTGAGCTTCAGGGTTACTGAATGTTTATGTAAAATAAATAAATAAATAACATTAATAGAATGCTTTTAGATTTGAAAAACACTTGAAGGCAACCACAAACCCATATATGCAGCTACCTATAGATAAATTTAATGTAAAGTGTACAGTTATTTTGATAGTAATAGTTTTGCTATATTGCATATTTGGGAAATCACATTGAAGTCTTGTGTTTAATTCTCACTCATATTTTGTTTACAAAAGCAATTACACTTGCATTTATTAAAAGTCAGTGGGAATTCATGCTCAACAATGGTACAAAAATTCTTAGGAAAACAGAGGATATTGGTGATATCATACAGATGGAGCTATAAGGTACGTATGTGTGTGTATATATATATATATATATATATATATATATATATATTTCTATATATATATATATGTATATATATATCTCTGCAAACACAGAGCTGAAGAAAAAGGACCCTGAAACCCATGAGGAATGAGACCACGAGGAAGATGTCTTTAGACATCTTTAGAGATGTCTCCCATGTATTTGATGAAGGTAACCTCTTAGATAAAGGACCAAGTGATAAAGAACATTCCAATCACCAACATCACTACCAAGAGAATGAAAAAAATTAAACCACAAGATAAACAGAAATGATGTATCTGTTCATGGTCTCCAGCTCTATCCTGACAGCAACTTGGGATCACTTCTCCTGATACAGGGCCAGAATACTTTATATTTAATAAGTACACTGAGAAGTTCAGTTACATACAAAGGGCAACTGATTGATGATGTAGATTGGAAATTATTTCCTAAAAGTATAAATCAATGTAACTGGGAGAGTTTAGCCTTTGGAAAAATATAGAAGGATAATTAAAAGTATAGCTCTCTTAAAAGTATTTAAAAGACACACTTGTGAAAGAGGGATTAGAATTGCTTTATTTGACCCAAAGGTGAGACAGAGAGTAAAGAAGGGGAAAAATGATGAGCAATGACCCATCGTTACTATGACTGATATTTTTACGTATACACACAAGCAAACATACACACATGCATGTTTGTGAGCCCATAATTATTTTAAATATAAACATGAGCATTTCAACTAAGAGAAAGATTAAAAACAAAGTAGTCTATTATATGACAATCCTCAAATTTAAATGGCACTGCTAAACAAACATTTTTATTTAGGATACTTAACTTCAAGAAAATCACTTTCAATCCCTTCTCTTCCCCTACTCTTTTTTCTTCAATAGATTATAAGTTAATGCTATGAGTGAGCCTTGAAGATCCTAGATACCTAGAAAGCTACAAAGATGGGGATTCTCAATGAAAATAGCACTCATGGTTCCTTCCTAATAATATTCACTAGATAAGTACCTTTCATATATCACAGCCTCTTAAACATCAAAAGGAATTAAAATATAAAATATATATTTTCCAGCATTTTATTTTCTCTCCACTTCCTTTATTCTATTCCTCATTAATTCTCCTTCTCTCTATTTTTCTTCAAATGTCCTCATAATTCTAATTTCTCTTTCAAATATTTTCTTGCATACCTATTTTTTCCACCCTCAACTCTTCTCTTGTTCATCCATTTTGCTTCCCTGAAATATGTCTTTCCTTTCCTTAAACTGTCCCTTCATTAGCAATATGTCATATAAACAATGAACATATCGATGAGGTATAGAGTGAAAGCAAGTGTGAGAAAGTGATCTGACATCCTGACTTGTTTTTCAATTATTCACACAGGTTGTTTTCACTGAATTCACTTTAGAACAAAAGTAATTACTAAAATTCTTGAAACAGCTTAATTTTTCAAAGAAAAGTTTTACTTTTCAACTGGTTGTTTTAACAATTAGGTTAAACAAAAAAAAATCCTTCTCAATTTGTTCATATTAATCAGTTTATGTTTCTGAATTTGAAGGGTCAAGAGAAATGGCAGTGACTTCCTCATTGGAGGCTTCCCCAAATGTATAAAAAATATAATTCCGCGAAAGACAGGTTTGCATGCCATAACAAATTGAAAGGTCTCTAAAGAAATGCTCAACAGATTTATTTTGAATACTGTTGTCATATGTATTTTTATCAGTTCCTTGGATGAAGAAAGAATAGAATTAGCAGATTACAAGAAGGTAAGGAAGAAAAGTAATATCAGTTAATAACTATCATATAATATTATTCTACTCTATGAAAAAATTGACTGAAACATATAAGATGAAATGTGGCAGGGTTAATGAACCAATGCTCTGTCAACTGAGCTACCTGGTTACCTCCTAAGCAAACAGAGGTTAAATGACTTGCCCAAGAACACATAGTTAGTAAGTATCCGAGTCCAGATTCAAACTCAAGCCTTCCTGATTGCAGGCTAAGCATTTTATTCAGTAAGCTACCTAGCTGCCTGATGAAGTCCATACTTGAATGGTCAAAAACTCAATGGCCCAATTGCCAAATGGGTAAATGTACAAAAATGACAGTTTGTTACCAAATTTTCTGCAGAGTATAGTCCAGTGAAAGAACAAGAATTTTCAAAAATCTCCACAGGATAATAGACAAACAAAAGCTAATGATATTTTGTCTTCATTAAGCCAGGTCATTTCAAAATTAGAGAATCTATAGACTCAATCCACTATGCCATTGTAAAGTCACCTCTACAATCAGAATACAATATGGTGCAATGTAAAGAATTCTGAATTTACCATCATGGGACCTGAGTTCAAAAGATTTTTCTCATATTTATTGCATGTAAGAACTTGGGCAAGTCACTATATGTATTTCCTCATTTTTTAAAAAATATAGAATTGAATCTGAAATAAATGTTATATATAAAGACTATTGCTATTCTATGTAAATGCTCTCATGATGCTATTATTATCAGAATCACGAATAGGATTGGGTAGCTGGTGATTTGCTCCAGAGTACTAGACCTCAAATTACACAGGCAGAAAACTACTCTTTTAGTATGTAGAAATAAATGAGTCTATTAGAACTTGTTAGCAAAAGGTAATTGAAATAGAAAGCTACCTTTGACATGTTGATTTCTCCTCTCAATTGCCATACTTCTCAAGATTTAGCCCTTTCCAATCTATTCTCTCCTCATCTTTCAATGTGATTTTCCTCTTGCTGATTCACCCAGTCCCTTCCAAAACATTAAATAGCAGTGGCTCTGCTTTACCTCAATATAAAATAAAAAGTTAATTATTTTACTTTTAAAGCTCTTTTTTAAAATAAGAATGTTTTCCCATGGTTACATGATTCATGATTCAGCTCCCCTTTCTTCCCACCTCCTGGACCTGACAAGCAGTTCTATTGGGTTATGCATGTGTCATTGTTCAAAAACTATTTCTGTGTTATTTATATTTACAGTAGAGTTATATTTTAACATCAATACCCTAATCCCATCCCTATTGTACTACGTGGTCAATCACATGTTTTTCTTCTATGTTTCTGCTCCCACAGTTCTTACTCTGAATGTGGATAGCATTATTTCTCAAAAATCCCTCAGAATTGTCCTGTATCATTTTATTGCTTCTCGTAGAGAAGTCCATTCTATTCTATAGTACCACAGTGTATCAGTCTTTGTTTACAATGTTCTCCTAGTTCTGCTCCTTTTGGTCTGCATCAATTCTTGGAAGTCATTCCAGTTCATATGGAATCCCTCCAGTTCATTATTCCTTTGAGCACAATAATATTACATCACCAACAGATACCACAATTTGTTCAGCCATTCCCCAATTGGAGGGCATCCCCTCATTTTCCAATTTTTTGCCACCACAAAGAGCAAGGTTATAAATATTTTTACAAATATTTTTCCTTATAATCTCTTTGGAGTACAAACCCAGTAGTGGTATAACTGGATTAAAGGGCAGGCAGTCTTCTAAAGCCCTTTGTGCATAGTTCCAAATTTCCCTCCAGGACGGTTGGACTAATTCACAACTCCACCAGCATTATATCAGTGTCCTAATTTTGCCACATTCCCTCCAACATGTATCACTTTCCTTTGTTGCCATAATGGTCACCCTGCTAGGTGTAAGGTGGTACCTAAATATTGTTTTAATTTTCATTTGTAAAATCAGGATGGATTTAGAACACTTTTTCACGTGCTTATTGACAGTTTTGATTACATCTGGTGAAAACTTCCTATTCATATCCCTAGACTACTTCTTGATTGGGAATTTTTTTTGTTTAGAATCTTTTTCCATGGTTAAATGATTCATGATTTTAAAGTTCTCTTTAAACAATCTTCTTTCTACTCTCTGAATCTTCTTTTCCAAGGACTGTCAATTTCATTTGGAAATGACTTTTTAATTCATCCCTTTTCTTCCTTTGGGTTGGCATCAATCTGGACCAGGTGCTCAGAACCTCAAATATAAACTAAGTAAATTCTTGATGTATATTCCTGGGTTATAATTAAAATTATCTCAAGAAATTAATTTTGGTAAGAATATAAGTTTGTTGATTATATCAGATTTATTGTTTAGTTCATAATCCTAAGTAATAAAGTGATATAGGTCTTCAACACTCTCAATATATAGGGACATGAACTAAATCAGGCCAATAAATAGATTTTTTAAAATATCATTATTCAGCACCTCCTTTGACCATCCCAAAACATCTTTAATTATTGACAACTGAATAAGAGGTGGTCTGTCAGACCTTTACTGGTTCCCTAAATAAACACTGAAGTTTTGTACTTATGTTGGAAAAATCATTCTTCCCATCATTTATTAATATAATTCTCTTAAAAAAGAAGAGATTCTTTTGGATTTCAAGAACAAAGAAAATTCAAAAAGAAGTAGAATAAATGATATCTCTGACCTAGATCCCAGTCACAGGAATATGCAGCAATTCTCCCTAGTATATAGGAAAGAATACAGTAAATGAAAAAATAAATTCTCACACCTGCCATGATTGATAATATCACCCCATGCCCCATTCAATGAACTTCAGTGGTTTCATGTTGCCTCCAGAATCAAATAAAAAATATTCTCTTTGACATTTTTCTTTTCCTTTTTCATTTTCTTCATTTATTTATTATTACATACTTAGTGACCACTATTGTCAACAAAAATATTTAAACAAATGCATAAAACAGATCAGGGGCAAAACCAAAAACTCCAAATTATTTACAATTTGTTTAAGCTATATAAATTATAAATGTGGGTTAATATAAATATCCTCTTTTTTTGAGGTTGCATTGGATTTGTTTTATCTGTTCACTTTTTCTCTTGATTATATGGCTGTTATTATTTTTAAGAAATCATGGTATATATTCTTCTTATTTTTTTCATATCTTCATATATTTCCCTTGTTTTCTTTGTTTCCAATATTTTTCATTTCTAATAATAATGGAATTTGTTACTTTTAAACATCAAAATCTATTTAGTAATTTTACCAGTTATTGCATTTGTGTTAGTTCTAGTTGTTTTGTGAATATAACAAAACTTCCATGAATATTTTCATATGTACACAGTTTTTTAGTCTCTCAATAATGCCTGAGTTTAATAATGGAATTTCTAGATCAATAAGCATAAAAAGCTTTATAACTCAGTGTATATTTACATCTTGTTTGAAAAAATAAAATTCACACACATTGTAGCAAATTGTATTGGCCATCTTTCTCAATGTTCTTATTAGTGATTAATTTGATTATTTTAGCCCATCTGGTTTTCAGGTAACATATATTACCAGGTCCACAATTTGTTAGATTGGTCTTAAGACTGCAGACATAATCTGTTGCCAAGACTATCCACTTTCCAAAACAAGCCTTTCCATCTTGGTCATAGCCAGTAGAACTTTTGTTCCTACACCCTTAGAGATGAAGGATAACCTCTAACATATGATGAGTGTTAAAGAAAGAAATTTGCAAAATATTTATATTCTTATATCAAAGTCATTATTTTCCTTCCAGAAGCCATGTTTTGTTTATGTATATGCTTTGGCTCAGATATACTATTAACCTCATGCAGGTATAGGGGGAAGGTCTCCTATTTATCTTACTAAAGTAAAGTTCTATTCATCTCCTTAACTTCCTCATTGCTTATTTTTATTAGATTTATCAAATTCTGAGAAAGGAAGTGATACAAAGACAATTTTATTAAACATATACATTGTTTTACTTCAAGAGGAATTTTTTACTTTAAATGTACATGCACTATACAGGTCTAAAATTAGATCTGAGGGTGACAAATTAAACATAATATCACGTTTGTGCTTGGGAGAATCTGATATTTTTTTGTTAATTGGGGAAGACTGCCAATAGTCTCATTTAAAGACTGCATTTCATGAGTTTCTAATGAAAGTAATAGCATCTCATGGAATGTTAATTTGGTTGTACAAAAAGTCAAATGAAACATCAATCAGTGCAATAAATAACTCCAATAAATAGCATTCTGTGGCACAGAGTTTATAAGTACATAGGTTAAAATTATACTTTATCTTTTTATGGAATAAAAATTCATTAAAAAGCTATTATGCACCTGTATGTAGAACTCCCTTCCATTCATATGTGCTTATATTGCTCAATATTCTACTGAAAGAATTGGGCATTCTGTACCTGAAGCTATAAGATTTTGCCTTTCTCCTTTAGTTTTTCCTTTAACCTTCTGAGTTCTATAACACTTGGTGCATATAGCTCCACTACTGGTAATCCTTCATTATTCATAGTAGCCCTTCCTCCCCACATAATATAGTTAACCAGTTTATCGTTTTCAATTACATCCATTTTGGCCCCAAGTCTGTGAGAGATCATGACTGCTGCTCTGGTCTTCTCTGAATTACCATGTTCTTCTCCTCCAGTCCCTCACCTTCACTTTATGCTTGTTTCTCATTTTCAGTATGTTTCTTTTAAACACCAGTCCTGATTTTATATCCTTTCCTTTATCCATTTCTTCACATATGTAAATTAATCCCATTACACTCAATGCCATAGTTACAAGTTGTGAATATACATCAATTTTGTTCCTCTTCATTGTTTGCCCACATCCTTTCCTTTCTTTCTGCAGGGTTAGGGTTAGGGTTACTCCTCAAATGTTAAATTTCCTTTGATCAATATTTCTTCCCCAAAACCCTCCCTTATCCTCTCCCATCCCTTCTCAACTCCAAAATGGTCAATATTTCTAAAAGTCACGCCCTTATCCTTTCCTACTTACCTTTTAATTCTTATTCTAACCACTTTTCTGAAAATCCCTTCCTTATCCCCATATATGCCTCTTCTTCATTCCCATAACCCTTCATCTTATCCCCCTACATTATGATATGTCCTCCCCTCTTAGTATCTCTCCTTTCTCTTGCTTTTCTTATTGGCTTGCCCTCCTTCTGCTTCATTTTTCCTTCTGTTATTGCCTCAGACTCCTATGGGGGCACCCAGTCCCTTCCTTATCCAATCTCCTTTCTCTCCTTTTTTTCTGTATATTTAGATTTTTTTTTCCTTTTAATTGGGTGTGTTATTTTTTTTCTTCATCCCAGGACTAATGACAGTAGGCTTCTAAAATCCTAACCCTTTATCCCCTTGTCCCCCTCTCTGTAGAAGTTTCTCTACTCCTTCCTCTTGCATATGAGATAGTCATTCCACCCTGCCTTGTCCTGGTCTACATTTCAACTTATTCCATTACATTCCCTACACCTAATCTTCCATCTATACCCATTCCTTCAAAATACCCATACAATAATTCCATTCCCAGGGGCTAGAGGAGGAATTTTGTCATACCAAAATAAAATAATGTGACCTTTTGATTGGCTTCTAGTTTATCTTTTATTACCTTTGTTTGTTTCTTAGAGATCAAATTTTCTGTTTTCTGGGTTTTTCTCCAAGAATAGTTGAAATTCCTTTAATTAATTAAATATCCATTTTCCCTTTTATAAATATGCTCATCATTGCTGAATATATTATTCTTCCTTGTAATTCTAGTTCGTTTGCTCAACAAAATGTTTTTTCTGTGTCCTACATTCTTTTAATATTGTGACTGCTAGATCTTTTCTTATTCCAACTGTAGTTCCAAAGTATTTCAATTATATGTTTTGTTTTGTTTTGTTTTTCAAGTTTTTGGTTTTACTTTTTGTAGTATTTTCTCCTTAACATGGAGGCTATACAAGATATCAATGTTAGTCCTGGGTATTTTCATTTTGGGGTCTCTTTGAGAATGGAAATCAGTGGATTCTTTAGATTTGTAATTTACCATCCATTTGTAAAATTCCTGCTTAGGTTTCCTTCCTGATTTCTTGGAATATGATGTCTAAACTCTTTTTTTTATTGTAGCTTTCCAGGAGTTTAACTGTTCTAATATTGTCTCTCCATAATCTATTTTCCAGGCCAGTTATTTTTATGATTAGATATTTTATATTTTTTATATTGGTTCATTCTTATTAATTATTTCATTATTTCTTGTTGTTTAAGGAAACTGTTAACTTCTGTGGAGAAAGGAGAAATTATAAGGCATGCAGCAAGACAAGAAACTAGAGACTGATCTGATGTCAATCAAAGGAATATTCCATTTGGTATGTTACCAGGAAACAGTTGAAGGCAAGAGCCAACTGCTGACTGATTTTCTGGGCTTCTTGGTTGATGGTGGTGACTTAGAAGGAAGAGTCTGGGTTTATCTCTGGGACTTGGTATAAACAAGTTGGAGATGGACTGGCTGATTTGAAAAAAGAAGGATAATAGTCCATATATATCTCTCTGACTTCCTCTGTTTCATAATAGTGACTGAATTGCCATTTCTCTCAATATCCTCCAATCTAAGACTCACTGTAGATAATAGGGAAACCTCCAACCCTCTTACCTCCATCTTCCATCTTTCCCATTTTCCCCAATAAACCCTTATTTGGGATAAAGAAAAAGTATTTCCTCTGAAATATGATAGCTCACCCTGAGTGACTTAGAAGGAGGCTTAAGAAGAAAGGGGGAATGGGAAGAAGAAAGAGCCTGAAGAAGAGGCTGGAAGAGGAAGAAAGGGAGATATAGAGGGAGGAGGGTAGGCAAAAGAAGATAACTACCTAATCCATTAGTTATCACTTATGCATCAAATATACCCCCTCCATTATGATCTATTACACTTCTCCTCATCCAATTCTATTTCTTAATATATTATTTTCTTCCATATTTTTCTAGATCCCTTTTATCTATTTTTTCCATTTGAATGATTGTTTTTTTTTCATAATTTCTTGGATTTTCTTGCATTGCCTTTATTTTTTTTCTTCCACTTCTCTTATTTTATTTTTGAAGACTTTTTAAAGCTCTTCTTAGACCGCTTTTTGAATTTGTGGATTTTTATTGATTTTCTTTGTTTTTTTCAAAGTAAGAGTTTTTACTTCACTGTTTTCTGAGCTTTATCCAAGATCTTCTCTGCCCCCATAATAGATATCACTAGTTGACTTCTATTTTCTTTGCTTGCTTATTTCTTTGGCAATTTTATTTTAATTTCAGTGGCCAACCAATAGACTCAGGGCTTTTTGTAGTCCTAGGGTTCCTATTGCTTTGATACATCATCTCAGGTTTAAGAATTTTTAGGGATTTGTTTCTTTCCTTGTCCTATTTACATATTGCACTTTTATATCCAAAGTCAGATGTATTCCTAGTCACCCACTCAAGTTCATGAATAATCTCAGATACTCTATCCAGGGACTGCAGACAGTTCTGTAACTTTAACTGCAAGTAGGTAGTCTGGCTTGCCCTGTGGGAACAACCAGCAACTGCACTCTCTTGTGGCCTTAGGACTTCAGCAAACATAATCATTAGTGTATGCTCCTTCCTCAGTCCTCTTTTTATATAGCTACAACCCTGGACAGAGCAGGTGTCTATTCTGGGTATTTTGTGCCTTCAAAGTCCTTCATTTGTTATCAAGGAGCTTGAATTCCTGCCCTTAGGGACAAGTATCCACTGATTCCAAGATGTTCACTCCTTCAGTCCTTAAATATGGGGCAGTTGGGGTCTTTGGAGCCAAATTCACAGCAGGCACATCTGGTCCCTGTATCTTGTGCCTGTGGATTCAGATTCCCAGTGGTATCCCACAGGATACTGACTCCTCAGGCTCAGCAATTAAGGTAAGGTTACTAATCCTGCTGTTCAGGCTACTTTGTGGTTTCCCTTGGTTTCCTTTGTTGCTATTCCTAGTGCCTATAGATGTGGGGCTGAGGCCATGATAGTCAGAAACCTCCCTCCCTAGTTGTCCTTGGCTATTCAGATTCACTCCAGACACATTTCTGTATTTGCTTCCATTGATATTGATTTTATGCATTTATTTTTGATTGCTTGCGGGGGAGGGGGGGTTAGGAGGGCAAAAAAGATTCACACCCTAATGTTCCATCTTCCTATATTTCATCATTCTTCCTCTTCTCTTTGGAATTCAAAGTACTGCATTACCCAGCCCCTCCTACCTTTCTATTGCTCTTATATATTGCTTCCTGACAATATTCTCCATCCAGTGACATTGGCCTCTTTGATATTCCAAGAACAAGAAACTGCATCTCTTGGCTCCTGGCAATTTCTGTGACTTTCTCCTTGGTATGGAATGTGATTCTTCTTCCACTTTACCTATTATCTTCCTTGGCTCCCTTTGTCAACTAAAATCCTATTTTGTTTAGAAATCTTTTCTCATATTTTGAGAGATTTTCTCCTTAATCATTAATTATTAATCATTAATCAAGATCTCTTTTTAAAAATAAATTCCTTTTTATCCTGTTTATACCTTGCATACACACACACACATATTGAAAGGGGTTAAAATTTTGGGTAGGAGTTTGACAAAATTACTGACAGCAGTTTGTAAAACAGCAATACTTATTTTACTCTGAGGAGAACTTGAGATAGGAAATAGGAGGAAGGAAAGTGAGATGATCACTCTTACATCTTTTCACTATGTTTAAAACCCAAATCCTATACTAAAGTTTCTAAGAAACCCTAAATCTAACTTCCTTTTTGGGTATGATCCTCTTGCCCAGCAAAGCAGGCCTAACTTATCTACTCTGTCTAACTAAGATTATATTCACAATCTAACTACTTAAGCTAATCAAAGATCATTAATCATCAAACAACCTCCTTAAAACAGTTCTTCTCCCTCAACTTTAAATAATGAAACTGTCTGTCACAAAGACACAGACACAGAAAGGAATATTGAACTGGAAAAATTCCATGGGAACTGGAACGACCTCCAGGAACTGATGCAGAGTGAAAGGAGCAGAACCAGGAGAACCTTATTCACAGAGACTGATACATTGTGGCACAATTGAACATAATGGACTTCTCTACGAGCAGCAATGCAATGATACCGGACAATTCTGAGGGACTTATGAGAAAGAACACTATCCCCATCCAGAGAAAGAACTGTGGGAGCAGAAACATAGAAGAAAAACATGTGATTGATCATTTAGTGCAATAGAGATGTGATTAGGGTGTTGATGTTAAAATATAACTCTACTACAAATATAAATAACATGGAAATAGTTTTTGAACAGTGATGCATGCATAGCCCAGTAGAACTGCTTGTCAGCTCCAGGAGGTGGGAAAAAAGGGGAGCTGAATCATGAATCATGTAACCATGGGAAAATATTTTAAATTAATTTATTAAATAACATTTTCCAAATCACTTACAAAAGAAGACACAAACACAAACTCATGCTTCTTCAAAGTTCTGGGGAGAAAGGCCCTCAGAACCTGACCCTTCACCCTCAAAGTGCTAAGGAAAAAAAAAACCCAGATCCAGCTCCTTCTCCCTCAAAGTTATGAGGAGAAAAGGACCAACTGTCCCCTTATTTTGTCCTTATATAACTTGCATGTCCTAGGTAATGGAACCTTCACTCTGACTCACTAAAGTCTGTCAGCACTGAAAACTCTTACTTGGAAATTCTGCTCTTAAAGAGACATAATGAGATTAAGAAAACTTCTTTTAACAATATAAAAGCAATCTATAAACATTCATTAAATTCCTAGTGCCTGGTATGGAATAGGAACTTAATGAATGTCTATTCAATGACCAGCTCTCTAGAACTAGAGTCCATTTAAGAAAAAATATAAAATAAAACAATAAAAAAAACTTTTTTAATACTTATTTTGTGCTAGACAATGCACTAAGAAGTTAGGATGCAAAGAAAACAATGAATCAGTCCTTAATCTGAAATCTAGTGTTCAGAGATTTTGCAAAAATTCTCCTCATGGAATGTTCTATTTATAGGATATGTTTGCAACTTAAATTTTTGAATTTGTTTGCTATTTTCTCAAGGTAAATAGAGAAAGCAAAGTGTCATGCATTTCAAAATGAGGGATTATTCCTTCCTCTCCCTTTGTTTCTCACTCGAAATTATATTTGAACAGTCTTGGGATTTTATACATATGTTCACCCTTTGAGAGTTTCAACCATCATGACCATTGCTACATCTGTACTTCTGGTGTCTGCTGAATTCCCCCATTCCTAGGTGTCAGGAAATGATAATCCAATTCTCACTCTGCAGTTAGCTGAGTCTTATGGGCCTTAAAATATTAGCTTAGTATCATTTAAAATGTCAAAAAATGGCATTGTCTAGTTCCCCTTAATTCATGATTCATACATTTCATTATTCATACATTCAACTATTCCACAAATGTCAAGTATGTCAGTACAAACTCTTAACATCTTCTGTGGTCTAACATCCTGGCCATACATTAAAAGTCTCATTCCACTTAAAGATGAAAAAAAAAAAAATCAGAGCCTTCATAGTTGTCCCCCTGTCTAAATATTTATATTAGCTGTATTAACCTGAACAAATCAATAGCAATTCGTACTTCAATTTCTTATGTAAAATGAGAATAACTATAATTGCTCAATGAACTTTACAGTAGTATAGTGAAGAGCAAATGAGTGTGCAAATAGAAAAGTACTATCTGCATGTTATTTTTGCTACATTTCTTATTTATGTTCATCATCATCATTTTTTCAAAGGCAGAAATCATGTATTGAACCACAATACATCCCTCATAGCCACTAGCACACACAGTAGTTGCTGGTTTCATCCACATGATGCTTATTAACTTGACCTGGTTTCAGTTACTTCTAGAAACATTAACACCATAGGAGTTATGGCAATACAACAGAAGTCTTATTTATGTTTGTCCTTTTCTTTCACATTTCTTAATTTATTTTCCTAAAAATATAGTTTAGATTTCTACTAAAAAGAGCATATTTTCAATTTAGGCCAATTCAAGAGAGGCAGAACAGAGATCTGGCATCATGAAAACCTGAGTTCAAGTCCTGTTATACCTTATTTCATCACCCTTTTAAACAGTGGTGTAACAAGATCTAATTTATCTGCATATTTGTTTTATTTGATAATAAAAAACAATAATCTCAGATTTTTTCTTCAAAGATGTTGCATTCATTTTCTCATTCATTTAGTCACTTTAAGTCAGTTTAGTTCAATCTGATGAAGTTCATCTGAATTTACAATTATGCCATTAAAAAAAGCTGTGTGAAGTACCTTATGTGTGCAACTCATCAATTTAAGTTCTGGATAGAAAAATGCATAATAATAACAATCATGACTACAAGGAAGCTATAATTTAATAGAAAGGAATAAAGCATATACACAAATAAACTGATATAGTGAAATAAAGATAAAGGAGAAATTCAATTTGCCATTAAAAACATCAATGAATTGAGCAGATGGCCGATATTTTACAGGGCAAAGGCTTAAAAGTACTGGTGACTATTAGCGTACATAGAAGGTAGCTGTAGGATTGGCAGCTGAAAGATTTAATTCCACTTTACTTAGGGATGGGGCTGGGTATCACTGAAAAGCCAAAAGAATGACACTGAGCTAAGAAGATCAGCCCAGTTTGAGCTCCTGTGAAAGAAATATACTTTATAAATGCAGTGACATAATAATAATCTTAAGTTTAATGTGTCAAGGAAATGATAAATAATTTTCCTGAATATACTCAGTTTATGGCTAGCAGTATTTAAATTGAAATTTGTATATTCTCTTCTCCACATTTCATTTCTCTTCCTCCCTATGACTGAAATTGATTTCTCTATTTACCTGTTTATATCATATTGAACATTTCAGTCCCATTTCAGGAGCCAACTCCAAAATTAAGTCATCCCTCAAAACTGATACTAAGTATTTGCTCTATCCTCTGTATTCAGTATTTACTCTTAGTGCTTCTCATTTTGAAAATATATATTACCTAGTAGTGCCATTTTTTCTTTACATATGTACTTTCTTATCCCTACATGATGCCTTGAATTGGTTTCCAAAAAGTGCAAATTAAACTGCAGAGAAAGGATCTGGAAGAGGCAAATTCCATAGGTAGAAACTGAACAATGTTATAAATGGGCAATCAAAAAAAATGTTACAGAGTGATTTTATTACTTTAAAGGGATGGATTTAGGTATTCTATACTAAAAATGTTATAGAACAAACAGACAAAATATGTGATATTGAAGTTTAAGAAGAATAAATGTAAAATATAACACTTAGGCTTAAATAATCTACTGGGAGATGGAAAAATATCAACAATTAAACCTTGAAAAATTCAAATAAATATTTCCCATCTAAAGGAAAAGTGAAAGCTGTATGAAAAGACAGACCAATGTTTATATATAGGAAATTTATCAAAGAACTTACATTTTTCAAACAAATATACAGAAGAAGAAAGTAATTCAGGTATCTGAGCATGAATAAAAATCTAGCCATAATTCTGTAAAAATAATATAATAATGAAGATGAGGCTGGAAAGAAATGTTATGTTCCTCAAAATATGAAATATCTTTTACATAATATAGTGTGACAGAGGCTGGCACATAAGAAAAGTGCCAGGCTGAAGAGTGTGTGAAACTGATCACCTCGACAGGGGAGGGGCCCCGAGAGTTTGGAATCTTGAGGAGGAGACTCTGGTTGATAGAGGAGTTGGTCTCTCAGTCTTGAGAAGCTGAAGAGAGAAGATGGAAAAAGACATTCTCCTGAAGGTTACCCACTTTTCCAGCTGGTGACTGGAAATATTTCCCCCAAACATTTCCCATTTGAAGGGACTTTCTGAAAAGAAACCTGAGTAGACTTTACCTCAGCTCCTGTTGCCCAGGGGTGAGTCAACCTGATGTTCTCTCAAGGGGCTCAGGCTGCCTAGGCCCGAGTTCCCCCCAAACTCGAGGAGGGAAGAAATAGGGTTTTAGATAGAGACAGGAATCCCCTTTCTCCACTTTCCTTTTCCCATTCTTTACTGCCAGTTATTCCTTTTGTATTACCTGATTGAGCTGACATTAAAAGTTATCTGTTCCCCAAGCTGAGTGTGAGTGAACAGATCAAGGGGAGACCCTTTGGTCTTGAGTAGTGGGGAGGGGACAAGAACAAATTAGGGAGAGCAGCTTTAGCTAAGGAGGGAAGACAGAAGGGGGGAAATCTTCAAATACCCTCTCCTCTCTCTGAGGCAACCTTAAACATCAACTGTCTCCCCTGTACCCCGCTTTGAGAAAGGAGGGCTATACACTCTTTCCCCCTCTGAATACTGAAAGTCTTAACCCCCTCTGTTACAAATTAACCTCCCCTTATAACACAGATGGCACCCTGGATTTATCCCCATTTATAAAAAAAAGGCTATAGTGACTAACCATCACCAACTGTCATCAACTGTCAGTTGTGAATTTGTTGTCAATTACAATTCCTGAGCCTTTGTCATTTACTCTGCCTAGGAGTTGCCACACTGGATCAAAAACATCTTGATTCCTATTGGTGGGGGGGAGTACAAATCAGTTACCAACTGCCACTCTGGCCAGTTATAAAACTGAGGAAGAGAGTCTATTGTAAAAGGGAGGCTGTACTAGCGCTGTCAGTGATAGGATCTAGCCATCTTGGACCCTATCTAGCTAGAAGAAAAGCTTGTGTGGATACCAACCATTTTCTAACTGTTAGCTCCTAGCAGTTGGATCCTAGAAAAGAGTAAATTAGAAACATATTACAACTAATACTGTGGTCTGCTGTGCTAGGAATAATTGCCATTTATTGGGGCTACTATATCATTTGGTGGGGACAGGGATGGGAGGGATGATAGACAATAATCTGGGGATATTAACCAATAAGACTATGGGATGGACAAAGTTACCAGTGAATTATCTAGATGTAAATTACCTCTGGCAAATCATACCCCAAGTCTGTGTTGTGTTTGTAGCAGTGACTAACATCTTAAAGTACATCAAAACTGGTGTCAACCTGATCTTCCAAAAGAAAACTCTACATGCTTTAGTAATTGATAATAAATTAGAGACATTATTTGGTCAGATCTCTACTATAACTGAGATATGCCAGGATTACATGCAGAGAAAACAAGGCATGGGGAAAGGAATTAATATGGAGCCTGGGGACATGACAGGACAGACTAATAAAGATGCTGTAGTTACTAAAACCAATACTGGGACACCATTAGGGCAATAGGGGGAAATGACCTTGCACAAAACAACAAGGTACCAATTAATGTATCTGCTAACAATCTTGCAAATGAATCAAAGACTCAAAGATTATGCCTTTGTGTGATGTAGTTAAGGTCACTGATAACTCTGACATCTTACATGCAAAGGTTCATAAGTCATTCACCATCAAGGACTGAGTCTTTACATAAACACATGCCTAGATTTTTATTAGAGCCTCATCTCACAATTGAAAACCTAAAAAGAGCAGTTTGCCTTTATGAACCAGATTTTCAGGATGTAGAAATTCTTATATCTGACCTTTTTATACCCCAGGACTGTAAAAACTTTATTGAGCAAACTAGAAAAGATTCCTCACTCATGGGCTGTCCAGAAGTTTTTGAAGATCTGGATTTTTCTAATCCAAGATCAATGATTTATCTAAGAAAATGCAGTGAGGATCTATTGCAGGGAATGAAGCAATTGTCAGAAAGACCAAATGCATGGGGAAAATTTGACAGATTATCCCAAGAAAAAAAATGAACACCTAAGCACATTTATTGATCGCCTTATTGAAAAAAAAGTGAGGGACTGTGTGATAAAGGATGAAAAGGTGTGCAATTTGCAAAACTTTTGCAAAAAACTGATAAATGCAAACTTTAGAAATGGTTAACAGTGGCATGTGACCCAGGGTCACATGGGAGCCTGAGCCTTGGGATCTGGGAAGATTCTATGCCCAACAGTTTGACTTCTTAGTGTATCTGCTCTCCTTGAATGACCTAGTCTGCTCTCCTGGAAGACCTTGAAGAGGAGATTGCCTGTGACCAATGGAGGAAGGAGTTTTTCTGGATTTGGTTGCTGGCAGCATCAGTCTGGACATGTTTGGAAATCTAACAACAAAAGATCCTGGCTCTATTTGATTTTAACTCTTACTGTGAGATTGGGGTATTTGGGAAGTTAAAGTTTTAGTTTAGGAACATAGTTGATGTAGTTTAGTTAGTTTTAAATTAAGTATAAGAAAAAGTATATTTCTAAACCCTTATTCCTTTCCTACCCTTCCCAAACAATGAAGCAGAATTTATTTATGTTTTCCTCTTTTTTTCCCTTTCCCAGAATCCTACCTTAATAACTGTTATACTTTAACTCTGTTAGGCCTCTTCAAAAGAATCAGAGGCACATGTGAGAAGACAATTTTTCAAGGACTGTAATAAGCACTTGAGAGATTTCTTCAGGAACTACTACCCTAAGTTTGACACTATCTCACTTAACCTCTCCTTTAATACAATAGGCAGAAATATAATAGTTCATTTTGTTTTTCTCTTCAAAGAATAATAATCTCTTGAGTAACAAAAAAAGACAAGAACAAAAATACTTAATGGAGAATTGAACCTCTAGATACTGTAAATAGAGATATATTAAGATAATCCTTTGCTGTTGATGAATTGTTACCTCATAGAGATGAATTGTCCTTAAGAGATTTGAAAAAACCTGCGGGATTTTATTTCTGATATTGTCAGTGATCTTTGAAAGATCTTACTAAATGAAAAAGGTCATATAAAACTAGAAAAAGGCAAATCCTTTCTTGATTTAAAGAAAAAGATGAATGAAATAAAAAATAGTATTCTAATTATAGACTAAGGAACGTAAGTTTACTCCCTGAAAAATTCTAGGAGTTATCATAAGAGAAATAGTGAATGAAAATCAAAAAAGGAGAACATAGGGATAACACCATAATTTTGGCAAGAAATCTGGTTAGTAAGATTTTAATAAACTAATTTCATTATTGCTCAATTGATGGGCATTAGTAGCTAAGAAAATAACTTGACCTTGAACTAGTTTAAGAATAATAGTATATAGATATAGGGATTGGAGGAAGGGGGATAGAGCTCTTGAATTATACTCTACTGAGACCATATCTAGTAAGCATAATTTTCAATTCAATATACAAGATTTTAGGAAACCTATTGTCAAACTAGTGTGTATCAAGAGCAGAAATATCTTCTTTTTAACTCAAGACTATTTTATTTGAGGACAATTTGAAAGAACTAGAGATATTTATCCTGAACAAAGTAAAACAGAGCATATCCTTCAGATATTTAAATCCTATAATTTGTAGTATAGCTGATGTTTATACAGGTTTGTGGGATCATGAAATCAGAGATTTATTACTAGAAGGGACCATAGAGATCATTTAACCAAACACCAAAAATATATAAATAAGGACTCTAAGACCTTTTGATGACTTTTACAAGTTCACACAGGTAGTGTCAGAATTGGGTTAAAAATCAGCTTTCTCTTATCTAAATCTGGCAATCTTTGAAAAGTACCCCATTATAAGTTCTCTACAGTCAGAGATTGCTTTTTCACTTTCTTTGTATCCACACTTCTTAGCATAGTACATAGCCTAGGGAAGCTGCTTAAAAATATTTATTGCCTGAAAGATTAGCATGTATGAGGTGTTCAAGAAGGACTAGCACCTCAGGTTCATGAGGGTTTGCTGAGCCCTTTTCAGGGCTGCTCATCTGCCTTAACAATGGTCATGAAGGTAGCTAAAGCAGGTGCTATGGTAGGCTTAGAGCTTGGTCAGACATCAAAAATGTCCAGGTCACCTACTGCATCCCAAACCATTACCAATAATATTGACTTTTGTCTTAGCAACATGCTTCAATGTCTCTGGAAGAGAAAGTGATGGTGATGTCTTTGCATAACTTTGTTTCACATAATTTTAACTCAAGCACAAATCAGGCAGTAACCCTCATGATGTCATTGGTCTTTTTTTTTTTAAAACAACAGTGTGAAGATTTGAGTTCAAATTCTACCTCTGCCATGTACCAGCTTTGTGACATGGGGGAAGTTATTTTAACTCCTCTGCATCTTAGTCTTCTTATTTGTTCAATGGGAATAAATTACATCTGCCTACTTACCAACGCTCTTTGGAAGAAAGTTATAAAGTGCCTTATAAGCATTTGTTGTTGAAATAATGAGTATGTTTAAAAAATAAAATACAACTAATTAATGTATTGGTAAAAAAGAAAATGTTGGTATTTTTTGTTGGATTTGACTTTGAATATGGTGTAAATAAATGTCTTTAAGATGGGTGAAAAAGGCACAACAACTGGCTTACTACCCAAAACTTCTTCATATATGGAAGAGGAATTGTTGTTGTTGTTGTTGTTGTTGTTGTTGTTGTTGTTGTTGTTTTAATTGGGGTGGGGGAGGGAAGGGGATTGATCCCAAAGAAAAGAGGTAGGATTATTCATTAGAAATTTCAGAGAGAAAAATTTCTTCTAATGTAAAGAGACATTTACTAACATTTGGAAGTAGCTAAAAGTAGAAGGACATTTCTAAGATGAATTCACATTCACTTGAGTATAGTCTACCTGTTGAGTATATAATAAAAGAATTACTATAGTTATATAAGTAAAATTGGAATGACACTGAGCATCCTTTGACCTCTGCTGTTCAATGATTCTCTGAGAGTACATTATGAAGAAACAGAGGCATTAGTTGTTAAAAACTTTCCCCCCAGCTCTCTGAGGAGATATAAGTAAGAAGTATTATATTTCTGCATGTTTATAGGCCTACCAATGGAGGACAGATAACTAATTTTCAGGGATAATATGGAGTCATGCCCATTTATGACTGAGATAGAGAGCCTTATAATTTTTTTCAATATTATGAATAGAGAATCACAAAGTTCTCTTTTGATTTTGATTTTAACTGCCTATGGTTCTTGGTACTAAAGGATTCAAATCAGGGAGAGAGAGAGTTGTTGGCTTTGGAAGCTATTGAAGGATCATTCTATTTCTCAACCCCAATTCCTAAACTGGGATCCACGTAAGATCCTTTATTAAAGTTGCTAGGGCAAAAGTTTTGAAACTTTTTGAGAAAGAGTTAAGGATTCAACCTATTAGAGGAACCTTGAGAAAAGTAAATAGACCTTGTGGAATGCATTCTTTCCTAGAACGAAGAACCTGGACTTGAAAAGACAAAGATGAAAAGATGTTGAAAAGAATATTCATTTTATTTACTTAAGAAACATGCTACTCAGCAATACTGTTTTCTAACTTATTCAATGGGAGTTTTGTTCTAGATCATGAAGATTCTTCTATTGTAGTATGTGTGTATATGTACACATTCCAATTCACTGCTTTCTCATCTCATCTTACCTTATTCTTTTCTTTTTTTTTCTTAATCTGACCATACAAGCACAGAACAGTATTTGTGTTTTTTATGAGTTCATTTACTGACTCACTTGAACCCTGGCTTGACATGCCTTTCTGTTTCCTCATAAAATGTTTTCCCCACTCCAATTGAGTCAGTCTGATCTAAGCTTTCATTTGAAACAATACAATTCTACAGCACTTTGCCCCATCCCTGGTAAGAAATGAAGGATAGGCTTCAGCCATTATTGAAACCCTATTGTTTTTGTCAATGGACTCTCAAAACAAGCTCCTTTTAATTTCCTAAAACTAATGAATCTCCTTAAATGCCTCCTAAGGAAATCACTTTGAAAATGGTTGAAAGACTGAGCCCTAGAAGTATACTTTGGGAAGGGTTTTTGTTTTGTTCTTGTTTTGCTTATTTTAATTTTTTGTTTGGAAAAAAGCAATTTCAATCATGTTAATCTGAAGTATTATTTTCATTCTCTTATGACTACTTAATTCTCAAGTATTAGTTTCTTAACCTATGCCTAAAGAAAAAAATTCATTATTAGAAAGTAAGAGTTAGAAGCACCTCATTGAATAAGACCTCAAAGAAAAGCAACGAAGAGGGTGCTGAACTTGGAGTCAAGAGGACCTGGCTTCAAATACTCCCTCATGTACCTATAAGCTATGTGACCCTGGACCAGTCATTAAAACTCTTTGTTCCTTGATTTCCTTATTTGCAAAATTAGGAGAATGGTCTTATTTATCTCTAAGTTCTCTTCCAATTTGAAATCTAAGAAATGGAGCTATACATAATCAAAGGAACAGGCAAGGATATAGTGAGTTAATGTTTACTACGGTAGAGGCCCCTTGTTGAAGATGTTATATGATGCTATGATTTCTGGACTTAATCAAGTCTTCACACTGAAGTACCTAACTCTCTTTACTTATTTCATTTATTACTGTATAATTTTAATTGCTACTTTCTAAACTCTCCTATAGCTTCCAGGCCTACATTTTTAAACCCTTACTTTTCTGTCTTAGAAACCAAGGTCTAATTTCAAGGATTTCTTCAGGGCTATTGCTCCTGAGTTTATCTGCCTAAGAGCTTGTTAATATTAGCAACATATTACTCCCATGAACTTGCTTTGCTTTATGGGGTTTAATGACCTCTGATTTGTTTATATAGATGTAAAACTAGAGACTCTGAATTAACATATGGATGTTTAAATACTTACTGATACCAGGTCCACTGATATGTAGTTTGTTTATATCAAATGCATTTTGTTACAGTGAAAAGAGTAGTGGCTCTGGATTTTGAAGATTTATATTCAACTCCTACATCTGATATTTACTACTTGTGTGAGCATAGACAAGTCACTTAAGTTTACTGAGCTTCCCTTTTCTCTTCTGTAAGATGAGAGAATGAGAACCAATGGCCACCAGCCACCAGATTCTCTTCTAGCTTTAGATCTGTGATCTAATGAATTTGCCGATGAAGTGTTGTTGTACACTGCACCTCCTCTGTTTTATGGTATCATACACGTTCAACCATGAACATAAAAAAAAAACAAATGAAATCATAACAATGCAAAAAAACACAAAACCCTTTAGTTTTATCCACATTTGATCTTCATGTCAAGGAGCAGAATGTTTGATCACACAGGTATTAAATGGCAGAGGAGGAATTTAAACTCATCATCATGATCCAACGTCTAGTGTTTCCCCTGGCTTCAGTCTAACACATTGCACTTTTACTTTATTCTTCTTAATATACTTTTCACTCCAAAGTCAGCTTCTGTCTTTACTCAAATATAGCATTTCATCTCCTGCCTTCATACCTGTACACAGATGGTTCCCTTCGGGACTTCTTTATCTTGTAGAATTCCTAGTTTCCTTCAAAGAGCAGCTCACACACCAACACCAACAAGAGGTCTTTCCTGCTTTTCTTAAGCTTTTAGTTGGAACTGTTCAATCAATTATCTTCTATTAGAATATTATGTGATAAAATAAAATATAATGTAGCACAATATAATTAATATTATATAACAATAAGCTAAGATGGAATGGGATATAATAATGATATGAAAAGATTTAAAGACTATTTATAGAGAACATGAAGTCAAGCTTTCTTTAAAGTAAAAGTTCATCTTTTTAATACTATCATTTTATCAGCTTCTCTGAAAGACACTGAAAGATGGACTATAGTAGTTCCTTATTAATTTATGAATGAGTATCACACAGAAAGCAATGGAAAGGGTATATGCTTATCGTGAATAACACAAAGCCAATGAAGAACTGAGAACAGAAATTAAAGTTATAAACGAACGAATGAATAAGGATTTGTTAAGTATGTATTAGATATCAAACTTCATTGGTTGGGTTGGGGGTACAAATACAAATAAGCCAGTTCTTGTATTCAAGGAATTTATATTTTATTGGGGGAAAAAACAGAAACTGAATGAATGTGGGAGTACCATTGGAGTGTAATGCTTTGGAAATAAAATGACTAGGGAAGGAAGTAGAGAATGGATTCCAAAAAGTTAAGAACCAAATTTATTTAGCAAAGTAGAATACCTTTAGAGGAAATGCACAGGTTCTGAGGAGAAAGAGGATGAAGATGTCAAAAATGTAGGTGATCATGTTTTAAAAATCACCAGGTAGAAATAAAAAGGAACTGCCTCACAGGAAGGAAAAATGAAATAATAAAAGACACAACCCACAAGAAATTATATAATAATGGGAGAAGGAATTATTATGTTCCAAAATATAAGTATATTGAATCTGATTTCAGAAGGAAAAGAATACTAATAAATAGAGGTATCAGAGAGAGTCTTAATAAAAAGTTCACATGAATTTGGAATGGAAAGTAACTAAGGAATATAAAAGGAGGGTGTGAGGACAGAATATCTTCTGAGTATAAGGGATAATTTGTGCAAAAGAACAGAAATGGGAGATAGAATGTCAGTTTAAAGGAAGAACATAATTTGAATGGAATATAAAGATGTGAAAGTCACAGAAAGTGAAATTCAAAGAAAATAGAGCATATCAAGCTAGTTATAGGCTTAAATGGTAAACTATCTTTTTATGTCCTAAATCTAACGAGGAGACATTGAAAATTATTGAGTGAGTGAATCCTACAGATTGATATTTTAGGAAAAATATTTTGACAATTGTTTGGATGATAGGTTAGATGGAAGAATATCAAAGAAGTAATTGTAAATATGAAGCCCTTGCTATAATTCAGAAAGCAAGAAGTAAAAAGGCTGTAATTCCAATGATCCAAATAAGATTTGGAGCCGAAAGTGTATTTATTGATCATTTAGCCTACTCTTCTCTTTATGTAAATGAGGAAGTTGAGGTAGGAAGAGGTTAAGCTAATTGTCAAAAATCTAATAGATAAGAAGATGCAAAGTTGGCATTTAAACTTAAGTTTTCAATTTCAAATTAACTTTCCTTTGAACCATAAAGGGTCTCACTAGGGCACTAGGGTAGGAAATGTAAACAGAGTGAATGAGACAGAGGCAAGAGGAGTTATAGTTATAGAAATGAAAAGACATGGCAGGTATTTAGTTGGGAAGTGGGTGAAAAACAAAGAAGGTCAGTGATTTGTAACTTATCCTGAGGTTGTGAATCTGGGTACAGAAAAGATAGTGGTGTTCCTAGCAGAAAGAGACATTTGTTAGTTTGAGAGGGTGGTGTTAGGTAATTAGTTATGTTTGGGGAACATTATATTTGATACATCTAGGGGACACACCCATTGAGATATTTAGGAGGTGATATATGGGTTGAGTTCTAGAGAGATGAGGACTGGACATTTAGGTTTGAGTATCAACTGAATCAATATGATAATTGAATAGAGGAGAATTAATGGAATTTCTAGGAGAGTGAAGTAAATAATATTTCAGTCTTCATGAATTAAATTATGTATTAGAATGTTTTATTATCTCCTTTTAAAAAGATTTCATTTGACTTGATTAAAAGGAAATTTTTAATAGAATGATTCAGCATTTCAGATAATAATACAGCCACACACCCATATGCATGCATGTACATGACTGTAACTTAGAGAAGAATCATCTAGTTTGGACAAACGAATGAATTTTATATTCCTTCTATTAGAATCAGAACAGTTTGAGAAAGAAGGTACTTTTTTCCCTATATGACTGTAGTAAGAGATGTCCTTCATATCAAGGCCAAATAACTTCTATCAGCATTCTCTTTGGAAAAACTCAAATAATTTGCCCAAACATTAGTTTTCCCAAAGGTAGAAGGCCTCTTTCATTGCAGATTCTCTCCTGAGAACCATTCAGGGAAGAAATTAGAAAATTCCAAATGCTACAATTCTATTTGTGGAAATGAAAATAAAAATACAGCATTCATCTTATCTGCCCTTGGATTCTTCACAGCTTAAGTTTTCATACTCCACCACCCCGACCCCCACATTTCCTTACCCCAGGCAATAGATTATATAAATTCTTTTAAATGTCAGGCCTTTCAAATAATAAAGCCTTGGGACTTCCAATAAAACATGAAATTGTGAGGTGGCAAAATGGAGACTAGACAAGCATAAGGAAAAGAAGGGTAACCTTCCTTTGCACAGTGCTGACCCAAAAAGGATGGCTAATATTCTAACATAGAGACAGGAATATTTAGCTGGATTTTCTCAGAATATGAGGCTGACAAGACTGTTGTTCTTTTATTTTTTCCCTTTACCAACCTCAGGCAACTTGGAACAGTCCCATAAAATTAAATTTAAACACCTGCATTAAGAAAATTGTGTCAGAATACATGAGTAGCATGCAGCCTAACTTAAAGAGATATGAAAAATTAAGTCTTTCTAATCTAGATTCAGTTGTCAAGTGTTAACAGAAAAGCAAAAAGAACAAAACTCATTTTCAGTACTATGTCAGAGTTATTGGAAGAAAAATTGAGCTCATGGAATGCACACTAGTTTTGGACTCAGGGGCCTCCCATTCAAATCTTGGTGCTGTGACCTCCTATCTACATCATCTTGAGTGAATCCTTTAAATTCTCAGGGTCTCAGTTTTCTCATCTGTAAAATGAGGGTGTTGGACCATAAGATGACCAATTTCTTTTCCAATTGTTAATCGATAACATAGATGTAGTCATAGGTATAGAAGAAATGTGTCTACAGACAGACAAAAGTATGTTTTAGGAAATGGTAGCCAGTGTTACATGCATGGTCCTCAAAACATAGAAACAAGGTTATGGCCTCCAAAGGTTTTTCATGGTATAGTCCTCAAATAGTTCTGTCCACTTCCAATAGCACTCTGTAGTGTAGACCTTTTGTAATTCCTGCTGTTATTGATTCATGTTCAATCATCCACAGGGGCACAGTATAATTTTACTAAAATTGTACTAATCCAGAATTGACCAACTATGTTCTGGTCTCCTAGAAGAGGACGGGTTACATATGAGAGCCTAAAATTTCTCTGTATGCCTTGAGGAATTTGTGAGTTTGTCTCTTCTTTATTCTTCAGTTCAAGCTCCCATTGAGTATGTTTCTGAGACCCTTAAGTTTTGATGAGTAGAAATTCAGTTATGTTAAACCACTGAATGTCAATAAAGAGCATTTGTTAACACAGGGTTATGTGCTTTGTAGATTTAGTAAGAAAAAAATACACACATTTTCTCCTACACCTTAGCAGCATCCTCTTAGCTCAACTCCTCCATATCAGTGGACTCAAAAAAGGTAACTATTAGACATGACAAGACTAAATTTGAAGACTTGTATCAGCTACCATTGCACAAGGGTCCTGAAGGTCCTTCTCACCACAAAGATCATTCCTTGCTCCCTCTTTATAATCTTGAAGGAGCCCTATAGCTCAATAATAGAATGACAACATGGTAAGATATGGATCTTCCAAATGTCATAAGAACAAAGACTGTTTTTCCCTTAATCATGGTTAGAAAAGAGAAAACATAGAGGCAAAGGAGAAGGACTTATTCTCGAAGTCATAATCCCTCAAAGGGGAAATGACTTTGGAGTCTTCTGCCCTTATAGCAAAGTTTCTCAAAAATGTCTATGAGTCAATAAGGGCAGCCACTGAGAAATCAGCTAAAAATCAATTGAGATGGTAGAAATCAACTAAAACCTTTTGAAAGTCATTTCAGCAAATCAAAAGGCAGTTCTCATTCACCAAGGGGTTGAGAAATTATATTCCCTTGGTTGTCTCTCTGATCCTGACTCCTCATGACATACCATAAATGAATAACTCAGAAAAATCAGTCATTCGTATAATATATAAGTGACTTTCCTGGTTGCTGCAGGGTATGCAGGTATACAAATTGTAAATAACTGAGAAGTAGAAATTTTAGAGTGGAAGATACATTAAATTAAAATTTCAGAAAAAAAGGAGGGGGGCAGCTTACTTCCTCAAAAGTCTTTATTTTTTCTCTTTTTTATGTTTTGCTATAGAATGGAAATGATCCTATAATCTATCTAGCTAAAAATGCTTTAACAATAGTCCTGGGGTTGGTATTTGTTTATTTTATGAAGAAGAGCCTATTAAAATGCAGAAACTCTCTGAAAGGGTTGATCAACAGATGATATTATTACTACTATTTTATTATCATTATTTTCTTTCACCTAAACTCATTAAACCATCTTCTAAGGCATGAAAAGGATGCATACAATGTCTGTGACATTGGAGGGGAAACTCACATATAAAAAAACATGAATATCTTTCACAAAACTTAGAAATCACATCATCCATTCCCTTCACTCTCGATGTTGGAAAACAAAAGCAAAAAGAAGTACTCACAGAAAAGGAGACATACACATTAGATAGTGAAGTTATTGGCAGAATGAAGTCAAGCCCTTAAAGACTCCTTCCACACCACCTTTTCAAAAAGAACTGGGAGATGGGACAAGGAGCATCATGGCAAAAACAACTAAATAGCTCTGACACAAGATTTCCTGAGTAGAATAAAAAATTATTGAGACAAACTTTGCAATACACCTTTTTGTGAGTGTTCTGAAAGCCACAACAGTGGCTTTAACACAATATGGATAACAAAGCATTATGGCCAAATTGGAAGAAATGAACCCACCAACTGAGAAAACAAAAGGCTTCTTGCATAATAAATGATGCTCTGCCAATTAAAAAGTGCAATCAAAATTCAGTCTTCCATACTAGGTTCTCTTTTATACACAGCCTGCTCATTCTCTTCATAATTTAATCATGTCTTCACTTCCTTGTGGTTTTGGTATGAGAATGCAAATGTGAAAAGTTGCCTAATTTTCTAGTTCATGAAAAAACTTAGTGATCTCCCAAGTCCACAGGTAATGACAGTGATTGGAGGGGAGGTGGCCTTTAATATAACTAGAGGAAGGTCATCTGTTAAGAAAAGGAAGAAAAGGAGTTACAGTCAAAGAGGATATAATGGGTAAATGTGATATAAAAGCAGATTATAACTCACAATAAAAGATGGAGGATTTTTCTAATCTTTCTAGTGATGAGTTCTAACCCCAAATAGCATAGGCTACCAGATAAGATGATATATCCTCAACCCAATTCCACTTCTCTCTTCTTTTTCCAAATACATATCACCATACAGGTTGGATAAAAATTTGTGGTGAAAAAAAGGCATTATTCTTTAGGTTTTCATGGGACTCCATATTCTGTATTCTTAGGTTCTTAGGTTCCATATAAAGCATCTTTGTGTAGTCCAAATATCACTGGACCAGGAATCAAAAGACCTGAGTTCTAATCCTAGTTCTAGTATTTATTCTTGCTTGGTAACCATAAGTAAGTTACTGAATTGCTCTATTTTCTTTGTAAACGTTTCTGACAACCATTACTATTTTTCTTGCCTAATAGGAATGTCCTAAGTATCAGATAAGATAAATGTGTATAATACATTATCATATAAAATTAGCTATTATTTGTTGTATATAAAATCTACAATAAATAATTTGAGGAATACTATTACAGAGGGAATTATAATCAATGTGTTATAATGTGTAATCAAAATCATAGTGTATGGAGTCAAAGAACATGGGTTTGAATCCTAATTTTGTCTCTTATTATCTGGACAAGTTTTAGCCTGTCATTATATCAATGCGTTTCTATTTACATATCTGTGAAATGGACAAGATGACCCTTAAATCATCTCTTCTAGCTAGCTAGAAGATCTAGATCCTTTCTGTCTATGGGTCAACCTTCTATAATAATCCTAATTCCATCACAGTATGCATTTATGAATTCAACTATCATTACTTATTTTGGGGGGATTTTTTCATATCTTAGAAGGTAAGGGCAAGGGCAAGTGGTATCTAAATATAAACAAGAATACTTGTACTGGTAATTTCTTTTGACTCATGATTCATCTGAGTAGGAAGTATACTTTAAAATAAGTGTTTATTGTTAAATTCTAATAAAAATTAAGAACTTTTCCTCAAATTGTTATGCTGTCATTATTAATACGAAAGAAGGTAATACTGACCTTTAGAATTTTTTAAAAATATTTTATATAAAGACATTACTTCTGGAGTGGGTGGGTAGAATAAATTCATTTCTCTGAATTAGGTGGGCCTAGAAAAATAAAAAAAAAGTTTGGCTTCCCTTTAATTACATATTTTTATTTTCAGTCCTGAAAATAACTCTGCTGAGAGTTTGATCCATGTAGGTGGATACAGCTGGCTCTAGAGGCAGCTGTAGCTGACAAACCTTTACTTCAGGAGGCCAAAGTATAGGGGCAGAGAATTAATCTAGAGAAACAAAAATAAAGGAAATGACAAGGAGCCCACTTCCTCTTCTCCCTTCTATTCACTTCAATAGATTCTCTTTTATGCCTTTTATAGACATTGCCCTATCTTCTTTAATATACTCTCTATAGGCTTTCCTGTCTTTTCTTTCTAGTACTTCTTTCTTTTTTTAAGTATACATTATTAGTCCTACAACAAGGCAATCATAACTGGTGAGGAGACATCCTACCTTAGAAAAGAAACACACACACACACATACAAAATTAATGCTACATATCAGTTATTGTCTGTTGTCCCTTTAATAAAATCATTAAATTATTTGACAACACTAAAGCTTGAATCTAAATATAGTCCTTTTATCCAAAAAATTCAGTGACTAGTATCTTTTTTTATATTTTCAAGTCTTGCATGTTTAGTGCCAATATATTATAGATTTATTTCCTAAAATTTCTCCTCACACACTGTAAAACACTTTCAAGTTAGCTTATTTTCTTTTACCCTTACTCAACAACAGATATCTTCCAGGCTTTGGAAAAGAATGTCCCCTCCTGCTTATGATACTCTTCCCTTATTACCTGAGTGACTTAGAATTTCTACCTGTATTGAAGATTTAACTCAGTTGCCACCTTCTGGATAGAAGGCCTCTTTTTTATCTCTTCACTGAATTTTGCTCCCTAATCTACACACATCTTCCCAAAGAGTTTGTATTTCCTTTGTATATATTTTCTTTTTAACTTATGTGTTTTTATACCCATAATATAGAATATAGTGGGTACTAGATAATTTCTTATTGATTGATCACTATAAAACTGAAAATGTGAGGACCTCGAATGATGGTGGTACCTTGGATAGAAATACTGAAATTAGGAAAAGGAATGGTCTTGAAGGACAATGAAATCAATTTTGCACATGTTGAGTCAAAATACCTATGAAAATAACAGACAGGTATAGAGCAAGATTACACAAAGTCAATTTTAAAAGAGTGAAACTTTTTAAACATGGTAGCCTCTGCTACCCATTGATTAGTGTAATAGATGATATTTTGGAGGGTATATTTGATTGATACTAAATGACTAATGGATCAAGTTTTTGCCTACCCTCCTCCCCATACCTCCATTTTTCTCCCTTTTCAGAAGTTTTTCAGCTTCCCCTTCCCCCTTTCTTCAGTCTCTCTAAAATCTCTAAGTGTGAGCTATGAGATTTCAGAGGAAATACTCTTTTCTCTTTTTATCTCAAGTAAGGGTTTATTTGGGGAAGACGGGACAAGGATAGCGATAAGGTAAGAGGAGTGGGATATCCCTATACTCTATAAAGAGTGTTATATTGGAGGATATTGAGGGAAATGGCAATTCTGTCACAAGCATTAAATAGTCAGTCAGAGAGAGAGAGAGAGAGAGAGAGAGAGAGAGAGAGAGATAAGGACTATGGTCTTTCTTCTTCTTCTTTCCAATCAGCCAGGTCACCTCCAACTTGATTAGCTCAAGTCCCAGAGATACAACTAGATTCTTTCCTTCACCTCAGCCAGTCAGCAAAAGCCTTTCCGCCCATTCCAGCAGTTGGCTTGGCTCCAACTGCTTTTCCCAGTAACATTCCAAATAGAATTTTCATTTGACTGACAGATGGCCCATCTCTAGCTTCTTGTCTTGCTGCATTTTCTTGTAATTTTTCTCTTCTCCACATACCTCCCTTTTTTTCTTGGTCTTCATCTTCCTCAACTTAACTGTTTATTTGCCACTCTTAACTAATCTGCTTTTTCATATATTATAAAGCCTCCCTGGGTTTTTATGTCACTGGTATCTCCTGGTATATCACTGGTATATCACTGTCAATGTGACCTCTCCTCAATCTAAATTATTGGCTCATATAGAGGCCATTTTTAGCATTAATCTGTTTTCTTAAATTTCTCTCAAATCAAATATCTAACTAGTTATCAAATACCATCTGCCACATATAAGTCTCTTCCTTTCCTTATATACATACAATGTTAGTTGTGGACCTTATCAATTCACATCTACATAGTACAGGTATCCTTTCCCCAAACCTTTGACCATTTCAATTCTTTCTATGTACTTTTATCAAAATAATTTTTCATAACAGTAAATCTGACCTTGTAACCACCATAATCAATTCCAATGGCTTCCTATTGTACTTAGGATAAAACACCAATACCTACATAGCTTTTATAGCCACACACAATTTAGCTTGAACATCTTTTCGAAGTCAATGAATATTTCTTCCATTCTTCCATTACTATTTGATGAGATCTAGTCAAATAGATCTATTTGTTTCCATATTCACTTCCCATCTCTGTGACTTTGTAATTCCTTTCCAAGATATATTCCATTCCTTCCTTTCCTTTTTCTAAATCCCTACTTTCTGTTTTAGAATTGATAATAAGTTAATAATAAGATAAAAAATATGTATACAAATATACATATATATATATATTACATATATATGTATATATATACATATATATATAAAACAAAAGAAGGGTAAGGCTAGTATAGAGGGATTTTCATCCCCTCCCCCTCCTGTATTGCCTACCTGTTTCATCTCATTTTTTACATGAAAGACCTGTGTCCATGAACATAAATAAAAAGGTGTGGGTGGAGCCCACGAGGGAGACTACTGACCTGAGCAGGCAGGAAAGATGGACAGAATATCCTGCAGGATGTGCTACATGTTGTCAGCTTTAGAGTAAGAAAGAGACTTTAAATCTATTATTATCTACGTTTTCTATTTCAAATGAAGATATTCATTTTAATCTAGTTTTTGACACAAAGGGTGCCATCATTAACTATTTGGTGGAGAATGGAAAATAATACCTTTGCCATTTATAAATAAGCGTATATAGCAATGCAAGAAGTAGTTAGGATCACAGAATGTAAAATGGACAATTTTTATTGCATTAAATTAAAATGGTTTTGAACAAACAAAATGGATGTAGCCAAAACTGGAAGGAAAACAGAAATCTATAGAGAAAAATTGACAGGTATCTCTGATGAAGATCTCATTTCTCAAACATATTTAGCCAAATCAGAAGCTGTATAACTTTCTGAAAATATTCCAATTGTTTCCTTTTTGGGTTGAACTACTTGGCTTTAGTTCCTTTCAACTCTCAATAGTTATTCTGTGTTTTTGGTTTTGTCATGAAGGAAGGCTGGAGATTAGGAGAAGAATCCAGACTAATTAAATAGATTTGGCTATCAACTACAAAGAAATCATGCAATCATTGTGTTTCATTTAGAATCAGAATTGGTATCTCTGATTGAATTTGTCAGTTGGCCTCAACTATATGACATGTAGCCTTAAGACTCAGTGGGACATTACAATGGTGAAATTTTGAAACTGAATCATGACATACTCTTATCTTGCTGTCTTCTTTTAAAAAATATCTACTAGAGATGAATTTAATTTCCTTGGCATCTGGGAATCTATTGACCCATTTCTGGAACTCTCCAGCCATACTACCCCAGTTTGCTCCCTGAATTAGCCCCTTTTAAGCATCTTTCCTTATTCCTTTCTCTAAAAATTTTAAAAGTAGCCACTGGTCAATTATACTTTGAGTGCTTAGTGGTATTAGATTCGATTTGCTTCCATGTGCATGTATGTCCTTGCTTAATAAAGATTATCTAGATTTTAAGACATCATATCTCTTGGTTCGAGGAAGTAGGACTGGAGTCTCTAGAGTCCCAGCACCCCATGATGTTTGCTCCTGTTGGGGGAAGGAGAAACCTAAGATTTGCAGAATTTGAGCCTCATTTTTATATATATACTTGTAGAAATATAAATATATAGACACACACACATATATATATAAATGCACATATATGTGTTCTTATGTTCTATTTTCACATTTAGAATCACATTTAGAATTTAGTGTTTTTCTTATGACACTGTGTTTATCTCAGTGCCTGGAAATTAGTGGATTCAAATACTTGTTGATGGAGTGATTGAGTTGAAGAGAAGCCCAAAAACATGTTGTTTCTCATGACATGTAGTACCTGCTAAGGACCAACTTGACAAGATGACACTTTTGTCTGATGCTACTTCAGGTGGTTTTCACATTTTATATTAATTTCATTCTTTTAAAAGAAATATGTGTTCATCACAACTTTCTTCTTCCTGTTAAGGAGCTAAATTAAGCATCCTTGTATATTTAAGTAGATTGCATGACACAGCAGCTACATCCCTCAGTTCATGGGCTGTATTTTTATTTTCAAGCCCCCTGAAAGTTGGGGATAGATCTCTACTTCCTGATGGCATTTAGGAAGATCACAGCTGAACTCAGTTAACTATGTAGTCTTCCATTTACCAAGATTCTAACATTGGTGTGGGGGGGCAGAAGGGAAAGCATCAAATTAGATTTAGTGAAAATAGAATTGTTGACAAGCTCAGTGAGAATCTTAAGAAGTTATTGGCTCAGATGCCACAAGCTAATAGGGTGATATTAAAGCAGATGCAATCATTAATCAGCCACCTCCACTTTGCATGTTCAGGCCTTCTGGCAGGCAGATTTTTTTTTTCCTTCTGCCTTCTGACTACTTCAGTGACTGAAAGGATTAGAAAGTTACATAATTGCATTAGGATAACAAGGCAGTTCAGGGAGACACTGATACCCTGATGGTATTTTTAGAACAATTTGGTGCAGCTGCCATTACTGTCTTATTGAGAGCTGTCTTCATTTCTCAGAGCAGAAGGAGGGAAGAGAGTCTATCACCTCTTCTCCAGATTGGAGGGTACTTGAAAGATGGGTAGACAGTAGCAACAAGGACAAAAAGTGTTTGGGGGAAAATAAGGACATCACTAGCACTTCCTATCAAGAGATATTATTACACTTACGTGTAACAGTTGAAAATAAAACCTGTTCTTCACCTTAGCGTGTATTTTTATTTTTTGTTTCAGTCATTTTTCAGGCATGTAGGACTCTTCATGACCCTATTTGGAGTTTTCCTGGCAAAGACACTGGAGTGACTTGCTTTTTTATTCTCCAGCTCATTTTACAGTCTAGGGAAGAGAGGCAAATAGGGTTGAGTGACTTGCCCAGAGTCAAATAACAATAACTGTCTAAGACCATCTGGGAACTAAGGAAGATTAGCCTTCTTGACCCCAGGTCCATCACTGTACATCCATGGTATCATCCATTTGCCCCCAACTCATATTACTACTCTAAAAAAATCACCTGTTTCAGCACTTTAATATTGCTTATTAACAATTGGCAGTTAACTTATCTCTCAATTGCATTGTACATTCCTTTCCCTTTTTCTTTATTCTTCCATCATTAGTCCTCTGGGGAAAAAAAAATCATTCCCTTTCCTTTCTTCTGCTAACATCATGACTACCTTCTGTCTATTTAAATTCATACATCCTTCTTTGACAAACTCAAATTTCATCGCATCCAGGAAACTTTCTCTGAGAACCCTGGCTCATAGAGATCTTTCCCTACTCCAGTATTCTGGAACATAACACTATCTGTGTTATCATTTTGACACATGTCTTCATTGCTAGTTTTCCTTGTACATGTGTCCCAGTTCTTCATACAAAACAAAATGTCCTGGTAGAATCTTTTATGCATAGCAGAAAGAGAATTACTTTGAGGTGAACAAAATGGAGTTCAAATCCCAGCCATGATGCTTTTTATTTATGTGATCTTGACCAAGTCAACTAATACCTCTAAAATTCAAAGATTCCTGATCTGTAATGAAAGAAGTTGGAGCAGATCCCCTCATTGATCACTTGATATTTTAAATTTATGCTGTATACCAAGGAATGGTACCCCTAATTCATTTTTCTTCAATTCTCAAAAAGATTCTTTGTAAATATTTATTTGCTTTATCAACTATACTTTGTATTTTTCACAAGGGTTACCCTTCTGTGTAATAAAACTCCTAGATCTATAGTCGCACTGCTATACACAAAAAAGGCAGTCTAATGGGAAAAAACAAAAACATTAACTTTGGAGTCAAAGATTAGGAGATTCCAAGATTTCTTTCCCCAATTAATAGTTCTATTATTATATGGATGTTGAAACTACTAAAAGTTTCATTTTCCACATCTGTAAAGTGGGAATGATATTAGCACATAAGTCCTAGAGTTTTTGTGAGGATAAATGAGATATTGTACATAAAGCACACTATAAAATGCTAAACAAAAATCAGTTGTTATTTTTGCTTTTTTTTTAATATTGAATCTCCCTTACCATTGCAGAACCAGGCAATTAGTTGGTCAAGGGATTGATTCAGAGAGAAAGAGAGAGAGAGAGAGAGAGAGAGAGAGAGAGAGAGAGAGAGAGAGAGAGAGAGAGAGAGAGAGAGATCACTCTTAGATACAGGTAACTTCATTTAACTTCATTACTATGCTATGACTCATGCATCAATCAATCAAACATTAAAGACTTATTAAACTTTTACTATGTGCTAGACTTTGGAATAAACACTGGAGATATAAAAAAGAGCCCAAAAACAGTTCCTGACCTCAAGGAACTTGAAATGGGATAGATTATATATATGTAAACTATATAAAGAATTATAATTAACATAGAGAGGCACTGGAATTAGACAGCATTAGAGAAGAATTCCTATAGATGGTGAAATTTTAGTTGAGACTTAAAAGAAAACAGGAAATTTGATAGTCAGAGTGAAGGAGGGAGAATAATCTAGGCATTGAGGACAGTCAGTGAAAATGCCCAGAAGCAAGAGATGTTGAGTCTCTTGTTCTTGGAACATGACTCTTATTTTAAAAAATCCCATTATAGGATGAATGGAGAATCAATTGAATGAGGAGAGAGGAATTGAGGCAGGTCAACAAACTACCAAACCATTGTAATAGTTTAAGTGATGAGGGCATCAGAGTGGAGACAGTTTTTGAGAAGAAAAAGGAGGCTTATAATGAGAGATATTCCAAAGGCAAAATCAACAGGCTTTGCCTACAACTTGTATATGAGGGATGAGAAACATTGGGGAATCTAGCATTGGACTCCTAGGTTTAAACCTGAGGGAATGAGATGACAGTGTTGTCTTCTATAATGAAGAGAAGGTAGAAGTTGAGGAGAAAGATCTTGAGGTTGGAGGGTTTTATTTTTAACATATTAAGTCTACTGAAGATCTAGTTTGAGCTATCTGAAATGAAGTTGGAGATTTGAAATTGGAGGTCTGGAGAGAGTGATAGGGGCAGGAAAGATAGATTTGAGAATCAGCAGCATAGAGATTGATCAAAGAAACTGATAAAATTACTGAGTAAGGTGAGATAAAGAGAGAAGAGGATGCAAGACAGATTCCTCAGGGTCACCTATACTTAGAGGACAGGACCTGGATTAAGAGTCAGCAAAGGACACAGAAAAAGAATACCCCTATAGGTAGAGGGAAAACCTGTAAAGAATTTTCTAAAAATCTAAAGGATTATTAAAAAAGAGAGTGATCAACAACATTAAAGCCTTCAGAGAGTTCAAGGAGAAAGAAAAGAGAAAAGTCCTTTGTATTTGATATCTAAGATATTATTAGTCATTTCACTGTAATGGTAAGGTCATAAGACAGATTGGAAGAGATTAAAAATGAGAAAAGAGAAAATAGCAGTATCTTTTTTAGTTGACCTTTCTAAGGATTTGAGATTCAAGGAGAAGAAAAAAAATGGATGATAATATAGATAAAAAGAGCAAATGAAGTTTTGTTTTTCATGATAGAGGAGACATGGACATGATTTTAGGTAGTAGGAAAAGAGCCAGTAGATACTGAGATATTGAAAATAAATTAAAGGGAGAGGAATGGCAAAGTAGTCCATCTATTGGAGGAGACAGAAGGGAATGGGTTGTTTCAACAAGTAAAAGGGCTAGCCTTGGAAAAGAATGAGGTCACTTCATCATGGGAGATACAGATCAAGGAGGAGAAAGAAATTCAAAAGGTATCTGAATGATTAGTGAGGAGGAAGAGGGGAAAAGAGGGAATTCACAGAGTATGGCCTCCATGTTTTCCATAAAGTATGAATCAAGGTCTCAGCTAAGTGTAGTGAGAAAGCCAGAGGAATTGAGAGTGGGATAGCAAGTTGATAAGGGAGACTGTGTACAATTGCTCAAAATCAGTGGTTGAACAATTGAGATTATGTAACAAAAATGTATAGTGGACACAGAATAGTTGTATGATTTTATCCATCATTATTCAGTAGCACATAAGTAGGAAAATAGGCTATGAATAATGGGAATAATACAAAACTATGGCCTATCTGAGAAAAATTCTTGCTATGATAAGGGGACTAGAAATTCAAGAGAGACAGTGTAGAACTGAGTCAGTTCACCAAGAAGTTAAAATGGTGAGAAGATGATAGCAAGTAGTGTAAGGGAGTTGACCTGTAGAGAGTTGAGGAGTCAAGGGATCTGAGGCCATGGTACATATAAAGATTAATAGTGGTTAGTGGTTAAGGTCATTAATAGTGGTTAAGGTCATATCACTACTAGGTCCCAGAGAGATAAAAAGGAAGTAAAGACCTATGTGTACAAAAATATTTATAAAAATCTTTGTGAGGATAATGAATTGGAAACTGAAGAGATGCTCATCAACTGTGAGATGGCATGGCATATGCTTGTAATGGAATAACCTTGAGTTATTAAAATGGTGAACAGGATAAGCATTAAAAAACAACACCTGAAAAAAACTTATATGAAGTGATTCAAAGTAAAGTGAGCAGAATCAGGAGAATGGTGTATGTAGTAACAGTAATAACATTTATCACAATAAACTGTGAATAGCAACTAAGATAAGCAATGTAAAGATATAAGACAATGCCAAGAGACTCATGACAAAAAGATTAATCACTGCCTTAGAACTAATGAAGTCTAGAGACATCTGGGTAAACATGGCTGCAGTTTAGACACAGAAATCTACCTCTCCTCAGGTCCTACCTGTATAATGTAAAAATAGACTCAAATCCAGGACTTCAATCCCCAGAAGTTCATGCTCCACTTCCCCAGAATGCTTTGTAATCTCACTGAATTCTCACCTGGGACGAGAGCAAAATATTATTTAAGGGCTCTCCACTCTAGGTGGGGACTCTTTTTTTTTCTCTTTTTACTTCCCCTTTGGAGCACATGCGGCTCTCCACCTAGCAGGCAAGATGTGAGTGGTCGTGAATAGGCTCCCTGGGCCTACACACATGCTTTCTTATCCTGTATTTTCTTTAATTTATTTATATATATATATATATATATATATATATATATATATATATATGTATATATATATATTTTTATATTATAAATTTTATATTATAAATATATAATTTATATTTAATTAATATTTCCTTAATCTTCAATAAACCTCTAAAAATATAATACTCCATGCAGAGAGAAACTAATTTCTACCTGCCTCAGTCTCCCCTAAATTTTTAATCTTTACAATAGACTACCTCAAAAGGCCAAAAAACCCAAATTCATATGAATGAAGTGACTCCACAGTAGGGCACAGCATTGAAGATATATGGGCTTTGAGCATTTCCACACCATAAAGGGGTGAAGTAGCTTCCACCAAAACATGAGCTGATCTACCCTCTCCCACACCACCTCGGAGCCAGTGCTCTAGACTCAGAGCAAGCTCATGTTAGAATCAGTGAGTGAGTAAGGGGCACCTCTAGCTCCTTGGCATCTGACTAAGACCACCAAAGGCCTACCCCTGAGAGCAGGTAGACATGATACCACAATAGGCAGAAGAGCACAGACCTTGGGTGTGGAGATAGTACAGAGAAGGGCTGCAAACAGTAGAAGCTGTGGAGACTTGTATGGGGCCTCAGGCAAAACCATCTTCCTTAGCTCCATACACAGATAGCCTCCCTTCCTTACACAGACTTCTCACTGGAAAGAGAAGGAAAAACCAGCATAGTGATGGCAAGCAATGCCCAGGAAAAACAATTTCCCAACCCTAAGAAGAACAAGAAGAAGGCTTTGGCCCTGGATAATTTTTATGGAGGAAAATTCCAGATTAAAGAGGAAATAGCAGAACAGGACATACAAATAAATGCACCCAAACCTCCCCCCCAAAAAAAAATGGAAATTGGACACAAGCTCTTGAAGAATATAAATTAGAGGTTACAAAAAAGGTGGAAGAATATCGGTAAGAAAAGTGGGCAAAAGTTTGAAAAGAAAGTAACAGTTTAAAAGACAGGAACTCCCCCATTGGAGATCAAAATTAAACAACTGGAAGCCATGAAAAGTAGGATAGACCAAACCAAAAAGGAAAATCAAAATATTATAGCAAAAAAACAGTTTTTAAAGACCAGAATTGGGCAATTGGAAGCCAATGATCTCACAAAACAGCAAGAATTAATAAAGCAAAATCAAAAGATTGACAAAAATAGAAGGAAACATAAAATATCTCACTGAGAAAATGATAGACCACAAAACCCAGTCTCAAACAAACAATTTGAGAATCTTTGGTCTACCTGAAAACCCAGAAATAGACAGCAATATTGACATCAAAATATAAGAAATTATCCAAGAAAACTGCCCTGATTCTCTTTAAAAGAGGGCAAAATGGATATTGAAAAGTTTCATAGAACACCCTCTACACTAAGTCCTCAAAGGACAATGTTCAGGAATGTAATTGTCAAACTTAAGAGGTTCCAGGCTAAGGGAAAAAAATTACAAGAAGCCAAAAAGAGACAATTCAGATATCGAGGAGCACTAATCAATATTACCCAAGGTCTGGCACCTTCTACACGACAGAACCACAAAACTTGGAATATGATATTCAGAAAGGCAAGAGAATTGGATCTTTAACCAAGGATCACCTACCCATCAAAACTGAATATATACTTTTAGCTGAAAATATGGACATTCAGTAAAATAGAAGATTTCCAAGAATTTGTAAAGAAAAGACCAGAACTAAGTGGAAAGTTTGATATCCAAAAACAAAGATTAAGAGAAATATGAAAAGGTAAAGAAGAAAGAGAGAGGAAGGGGAAAATGTTTTTTAATTTAAATTTTCTTTTTAAGGGCTTCAATAAGATCAAATTACTTATATTAATATATAAAAAATGTTATTTATAACTCTCAAAAATTATATTCACAGTTATAGTAATTAGAAGAATCATTCATAGGGAAAGATTGGGTCAATATGTGTTGTAAGATAATATGCAAAAAAGGCAGGGGGATATAGAAGATGTCACCAAGAGAAATTTGAAGGAATAAGATAAATATGATAATCAATAAATATCACACAAAGAGCTCCATGGGAAGGGGAGGGGAAGAATATTATTATAAGAAGGAGAGGAAGAGTGTGTTAAAAGAAATACTTAAACATTACTCTCAGAGAAATCAATTCTGAGAGGGAAGAGCATCTAGATCCATTGGAGCATAGAATTCTATATTATCCTACAGGGAAAATGAGAAGGGAAAAAACTAAGGGGTGGGGTGGGGAAGGGGGTACAAAAAAGAAGGGAAAGTGGGGAGGGAACTCAATAGACACTAAAAAAGTCAGAAGAAGGGAACAAAAGAGGAGGGGGTAGAAATGGAAGTATAATAAGGGTGGGGATTGGTGGGATTGATTAAAAGCAAACTACTGATTTAAAAAGATATAACAAAATAAGAAAGGGCAGAACTAGGAGAAAATGTCAAAATGTTGGGGAATATAGAGGTGGTTATCATAACTCTGAATGTAAATGAAATGAACTCATCAAAACAAAACAAACAAACAAAGTAAACAAAAGGAAATTGCAGAGTATATTAGAAACCAATATCCTACCATATATTGTCTACAAGAAACACACATGAGAAAGGTAAACACTCACAGAATAAGGATCAAAGGCTGGGAGCAAAATATATTGGGCCTCAACTGAGAAAAAGAAGGTAGGAGTTGTAATCATGATATCTGACAAAGCCAAAGTAAAAATAGATCTGATTAAAGATATAGCGAAGGTAATTACATTCTGATAAAAGGCAGTATAGATAATGAGGAAATATCAGTACTCAACATGTATGTACCAAATGGTATAGCATCCAAATTTCTAAAGGAGAAACTAGTACAATTAAAGGAGGAAATAGATAATAAAGCTGTACAAGTGGGAGACCTGAACCTTTATCAGTTCTAGATAAGTCAAACAAAAAATAAATCAGAAAGAGGTGAAAGATGTGAATGAAACCTTAGAAAAATTAGAATTAATAGACATGTAGAGAAAAATCAATAGGGACAAAAAGTACACCTTCTTTTCAGCAGCATATGGTACATTCACAAAGACTGGTCATGTACTAGGACATAAAAATAGCAAACAAGCACAAAAAAAATCAGAAATATGCAACCTTTTCAGATCATAAGGCAATAAAAATAATGATCAGTAAGGGTACATGGATAGTAAAATAAAAAAAAAAATTAACATGAAAGTAAATAATATGGTTCTCCAAAATCAGTTAGTTAAAGAGCAAATCATAGAAACAATTAATACTTTCACTGAATAAAATGATGATGATGAGACATTCTTTCAAAATTTATGGGATGCAGCCAAAGCAGTACTCAGAGGGAAATTAATATCCTTTAATTCATATATTAACAAATTAGGTAGGGCAGAGGTCAAATAATTGGTCATGCAAATAAAAAAAACTTTAAAGAGAACAAATTTAAAATCACCAGTTCAAAACTATATTAGATAGTTTAAAAATTAAAGGAGAAATTAAAAAAATGAAAGTGAAAGAACTATTGAACTGATAAATAAGACTAGAAGCTGGCATTTAAAAAAAACAAATAAAATAGACAAAGTACTGGTAAATCTAATTAAAAAAAGGAAAAAAAAAACAAATTAAGAATGAAAAGGGACACCTTGACTCTAATAAAGAGGAAATTAAGGCAATCATTAACAATTACTTTGCCCAATTACATGGCAATAAACATGGCAAATTAGGTTATATGAATGAATATTTACAAGAATATAAATGAACAGAAGAAGAAATAAAATACTTAAATAATCCTGTATCAGAAAAATAAATTGAACAGGTTATCGAAGAACTCCCTAAGAAAAAAATCTCTAGGGCCTGATGGATTCACAACTTAATTCTATCAAACATTCAAACAACAACTAATCCCAATATTATACAAACTATTTGACATAATAAGCAAATAAAGAGTTCTACCAAATTCCTTTTCTGACAAATATGGCACTGATTCTAAAGCCAGGCATGTCAAAAACAGAGAAAGACAACTAGAAACCAATCTAGAGTGATGTAGAGGAAAGAGGTTATTTTATGTGTATTTAAAGACTGGAAAGATCTTAAACTAAGTGTCAATATTTCTACTTTCTAGCTCTGTAATTTTATACAAAGCACTTACCTTCCTGGACCTGATTCCTGATCTGTCAAATAAAAAAAAAAAGTTGAGCTGGCTCACTTTTTAACCCTTACACTTTGAACATTGAATCATGGGGGTTAGTCCTTTGACCATGAGGTCATCTTGCCCTCTTGTTCTTGTTTCCTTTCTATGAAGTGAAGGTCATAAAACTTCAACATCTCTATCTTTTTTTGTTCCTGAGGAAATAACAAAATTGAAACATGAATTGATCTCTCTTTTGTTAAAGTTATGAAACATTAAATAACCAGTTTTTTGTTTGGTTAAGCATTTAAAATCTCCTTCAAGGCTAGTAGTAATTGTTACCAAATGAGAACTTAATAAATATACCTGGAGAGAATGAATATATTTTGATCATTAGTTGTTAAAATATTGTAGGACAAAGATAATATATAATATGAATGGAAAGAAGACTAAATTTAAGGAAAATTGAGTATCTGAGGTACTCATTCTTGCCTCCAAGAAATGATGAAGAAGCACCTAACATCTTTCTTCAGAGAGGTAGGGCACTCTAACTGTGAAATATTGCATTTTGTTAATGTATACCTTAGATTTGTTTAGAGTTATTGCCTGTGTGTGTGTGTGTATGTTCTCATCATTAAAATGAAACTGTTCTCCAAAGTAACTAATGATCTTTTAATTGCCAATATTAAAGGCCTTTTTCAGTCTTCATATTTCTTGATGCTTCTGTAGACTCTATTGACTACCTCCTAGATATTATTTCCTGTCATCTTTCCTTTCAGTGCTCCCACCAGTTCTCATTCAACTTGTCTGGCCACTCTTCAGTTCCTATTGTTGGTACTTTATCTATGTTTATATACACAAACTGTGGGTATCTCCCAAGGAGTGTATCTAGATTCCCAATGCTTTGTCCTTTCTATTCCTATTCTATTTGATTTGATCTTGTCTACTCCTGTGTATTTACTGATTGAGATGATTCCTGGTGGTCATTTCTGAACTGTAACATTACATCACTAATCATCTCTTTCATGTCCATTATTTGATATTCTACATACTCAAACTTAGCAAGTCTCAAATAGAGCTCATTATCCTTCTTCCTAATCCTTCTTCTGGTTTGAAATTTTCTATCATTTTCCTCCCATTTGTCCAAACTGGAAACTTTACTTGATTTGTCTCTCACACACCCTCCATGTCTTTAGTCTATTGGTCTTCAGATCTCAACTCTTTTAGCACGCTGGAACAACCTCCACTCAGCCACTTAAATGGTCTTCCCAAATCATAAATTTGAACTTCTCACCCAATCAGTAAACTCCAGTACCTCTCTGTTACAGACAGTCAATCCTCTTTGATCCTTTAAACCCCCTCCTAAATCACCCCCTTCTCACCTTTCCTGTCTTATACCTTAAACCTATCTTTATTGATCCAGTAATGTTTCTCTTTTTCCTCCTCATCCTCGTCCTCCTCCATCTGTCTCTCTCTCTCTCTCTCTCTCTCTCTCTCTCTCTCTCTCTCTCTCTCTCTCTCTCTCTCTCTCTCTCTCTCTCTCTCTCTCTCTCTCTCTCTCCCTCTAACACACACACCTATTAAAAAAAAAATCTCTGTCTCCTGACTGTGTTAGGTTACTGGATGCTCCTTCCTTAGAATATTTTCCTTCTCACCTTTGTCTCCTGGCTATCTTAGTTTTCCTAGTTTCTCTTAGAACTCAGATTAAATCCTCTGCTTATGCAAGAGGTGTTTGAGGCTCCTTTCCATCCACTAACTTCCAGTGCTATTGATTTCTCTCTGGTATAACCTTCTATTTTTAATTAATGTTTAATTTTAGTATATCAGCTTTTCTACTTGAAATGAAGTTTCAGTGTTTGTGTATGAGTATAGCACACAAATATATTTAAATATTATCTTATATGGACATTTTTTTTAAAACCTTGATACATTCTCATTGGTTGAGTTGCTTATTACAAGGAATGGCTCATTTATTTAATTAGTTGTTTACAGGAATTATGTCCAGAAATAACTGTGAAACAAAATAAAAGACAATAACAATAATAACAAAGTGTGTATTTATGCATTTTACTCTATCCAATTCTCTTTCTTCTATCCATATCATCTCTCTCTCTCTCTCTCTCTCTCTCTCTCTCTCTCTCTCTCTCTCTCTCTCTCTTCTATTCATCTATCTATCTTCTTGAATCTATATAGATGTTTATGTCATCTTCCTCATTAGAATGTAAGTCTCTACATGGCAACAACCATATTTATTTCCAGTAATGAATCTAATATTAAATATTAAATCTTTAATAAATACTTGCTGACTAATTGATTCATAAACTATAGGACCAACACATTTAGTGGTACTGACTTTATGACCCAGAGAACTTCTACTCAGCAAAAATGTAGATTAGAAATTATAGAATAGATCATTGTGGCAGAATATTTAATGTTAGTTTCAGCTTAAAAATAATCCAAATTATTGCTTCTAAGGATATTATTAGAGGCATTTTTAGTTTTGGACATTAGGGCCAAGAGGTTCCTTTGAATTTAAATTAACATTTAATAAATGACACACAACCTTTACTCTGTAGGCTGAATTCTACATTAAAGGCCAAAACTGACATATATGCTTCCGTAAAAGAATAGGCTCTAAAATCCCTCAAAACTAACTTCTATTTTGGTGCAATATTTTATAATATAAACAAGACTCAAAGAAAATGTCATGTTGCTCACAAGTACACAGCCTTAAAATAAATTGACCCTCCCCATACTTTGGATGGCATTTTTGGAAAATGTTTAATATTCGTTATGAGTCAGTCTCTCTACTTGAAAAGAAGTTTCACAATTTTTTTGGGGGGGGGGTTCTTTTAGCTCACAAAAATGTATAGTTTTATGTGAAAATGTCAAAGAAAATGAAATACTGGGTTGAATATAACCACCCAAGAGAATACATTCTTAAATACAAATATTAAAGCACAAGATCTTTAAAAAATGCATAGTTTGGTACATATTTGAGAATATATGATCTAGAATGCTCTTTGGTTAGAAACAAGGAGCCAGGGAGTACTATGGATCAAAAACTATTATGATCACTCTGAAACCTACAAAAGATCAAATGCAAGATAGAAAGATTTACATGAACCAATGCATATTAAATTAATAGAACCAGGAAAAAATAACTTGTAATATGAAGAGGACAGTGTATATGAAAGGTCATTGATAGAAAGACAAACTCTGATTAGCTTAATATGCAAATGTGTTTATACACACACATATATAAATGCATATGTATACAAATAAACATGCATACATATACTTATATAACACATATATATTCTAATACATAGAAGAATGAACTCTGTATTCTTTCTTTAGGCAGAAAAGTGGAGCACTAGGAAGGTAAGTGGTTTCATACATTATTGTCTACTATGTTGTTACTTTTATTTAGATTAACAACTTTTCTTTGTTACAAGGGAGGAAGTATTAACTATGACCTGCACATATTTTTGTTCCTGAAGTCAGGGAGTGGATGCAAAAATAACCGTTATTTTTTATAAAAAACCATGAACCTCTCTCACTTCTGTTTGTCTCTGTATGTCTTTTTCTAAGAATCAGTCTCTTATATATACATAAATATGTATATATATTTATATATATGATTTATATATTACTATATTTTATGCCAATTTCATTAATGAATGTACATGTAACAATCTTAAGTAAAATATTAGCCAATAGATTAAAACTATATGTTACAAAGATTATATATCATGACCAAAAAGAATCTATAGCAGGTATGCAGTGATAAATTAGTATAAGGAAAATTATTAACATAATTAACTATATAACAACAAATGTAACAAAATCATATGATTATATAAATTGATATATAAGGAAATATAGTTGTTAAAATAAAAGTAGGAAAAATAGACAAAATGAGACAATCATTCCTATTAAACGTTTTTGGTAGCATAGGTATAAATGGATTTTTCCTTAGAATAATCAAGATATATTTAAAACCATCAAGAAACATTATCTGCAATAGAGATAAGTTATAAGCTTTCCCAATGAAACCTATTATCACCAATTTTATTTTACATATATTTTAAAAACGATAGTAATAATAGTAAGAGAAGAAAAAATATATTGGAATCAGAATGGGCAAAGAAGTAATAAAATCCCTTCTCTTCAAAAATGATATGATCATATACATGCACATATATAGAAAATCTCTGAGATTAATCTAAAAATTGCTGTAAATATCAATAATTTTAACAAAGTAGTAGGATATAAAATAACCCACATAAGTCATCAGCATTTCTATGTTACCAATAATATCCTGCAAGAAGAGCTAGCACGAAATAACTCATTTCAAATAACCATAGATAAAATAAAATAGTATATCTGCCAAAACAAACCCAGAAACCATATTAATATTGTTATAGAATATTTTGACAGATAAAGTCAGATTTAAATAAGTAAGAAATATTAATTACTTATTGGTGGGTAGAGTCAACATAATTGAAATGACAACCTTACATACACTAATCTAATTTTTCAACTCCATCCAAAATAAAATTACTTAAAATTTATTTTGTAGAATAGTAAAAATAACAAAATTCTTCAAAAAATAAAGAAAGTTGAGAATCTCTAAGGAATTAATGAGACATAATGTGAAGGAAGGTTTGGCAGTACCAGATTTTGAACTATATTATAAAACAATAGTTATCAAATCCGTGCTCAAATGTCAAAGAAACAGAAAAATAGATCAGTGGACTAGATTGGATATATTTATGTGTATTTCATAAGAGTAAAGATTCAAGTTTTTAGAATAATAATTTACTTTTTGATAAAAATTGTTGGGAAAGCATAGTGAGTTATAAAATGGTTTTTAATGCATTAAATTTTTTTTGGAAATAAAAGTATTTTAGCTAACATTAGTTTGAAAATAGCAGTTAAAATTATACATAGTTTTTTCAAGGACTTTATATGTAAAATATAAAAATTAAATCCTAATGTATAATGCAACATAAATCTAATATAATAGCATAATATAAAATACAATATAGTATGAAATTTATAGTAAGATGAGACAATCTCTAATTCATACGTGATTAAAATATATGAAGTTTCTGGATGAAGAAATAAAAACTACACATAAAAATGAACAAATGCTCTTAATCATTATTGATTAGAGAAATGCAAATAAAATTGGAAAAAAGTTGGAAATATAATCTTACATCCATCATCATCATCAATGATAAAAGGACAAAATGACAACATATAGAGGGGATGTGGGAAAGTGGGGATACTAAAATTGTGACCGTGAAAATATGGGTTTCAAGACTTTGAATTGCCCAAACTGTAAAGATTAGTTTTAGCATCTTGATTTTATATAAAAACTAAGTGGTTGCCATGGGAAAAATTCTCAAATATGAAATACCCAAATCAGCTGGGTTTTATGGAGATTTTAATTAATATAAATTAAGGATTTAAGGAAAGGGAAAGAGACAGAGTAAGAGAAAATAGTAGGAAAAGGCTAGGGCCTAGGCCTTTCTCTTTAAGAGAGAAACTAAGTCAGTTTTTAATCATTCACCACAAAATCTTTCCAAGCAAAACTCTAGTGTTCAGAGACCCAGCAGCCTCCTCTGACTCCTGACCTCCAATTCAGCTTCCAAAGCTGAATTAAATCTAACTACCTTGAATTGTTTCAGACAGCTCCTTTTAAAGAGAAATTTCTCTTCTGTCACCTCCCCTAAATTTTCACGTCTACCAATCACAGTAGAGGCTTTTCCAACGACAGCCCATTTTTACTTTTTAGTTCTCACCTTTTCTGTGTAGATTATATCTTCTGAGTACATCACACCTCTTTGCTAAGCTTGCCCCTTGCAAGTTGCCTGACCTTTTAGTGATTAATTTGACCTTCATAGGCACTTAGCACCCTTTTGTATTATATCTAAAAATAGACTTAGCTTAAGGGCTTTGGCCTCACTATAAGTATGAGTTAAGTACCTTCATTATTCTGTAAAGAGTTTTACAACTTTATCTTCCCCTAAAGTATGCCTAAGTATGGGTGGAGTAATTTTAAAGTTCCCAAAACATTCCTGATCAATTACCTCCATTATTTAAAATGGGGAATAACCTTAACCATAACCTTAAGGGGCTGCCACAGGGTTATGTCGAAAGTCCAAGCTTATTTGAGCAAATTTTGAGCCAAGACACAGACAATATAACATTTAAAAATAGCAAATTAATCAAATATGTAGATGATCTACTCTTGGCTTCAACAGATGCAAAAACATGTCAAGAAGATAGCAAACACCTTCTTTTGGATTTGCAAAAAAAGAGGACATAAAATCTCTAAGGATAAAGTTCAGTGGTGTCTCTAAAAAGTAGAATATTTGGGATTCATCTTGACTGCAGGTTCTCGTTATATTTCTCCAAAACGAATTGAGAATATTCAAAAATTGAGTGCTCCTACCACTAAGAAACAGCTGAGAGCAATTTTAGGAGCAACAGGGTTTTGTAGACAATGGATTCCTTGCTATGGGGAAATTACTAGACCCTTTATAACATTAACAAAGGATTTGGTTCCTGATCCCCTCAAATTAGAGCCTGAACACTTGTCAGCTGTATCAGATCTAAAAAAGGCTATCATGTCTGCCCCTGCTCTAGGCATCCCAGATTACAACAAGCCATTTATTTTATATGTGCATGAGCGAAGAGGAGTAGCCTCTGGCTTGTTAACTCAGACTTTGGGACCTTCTCAGCACCCAATTGCTTATTATTCTGCCCAACTAGACCCAGTAGCAGCAGGAGCACCACCATGCCTTAGAGGAGTAGCTGCTACAGCCTTACTAGTAACAAAAACCATTGATTTAGTATTGGGATGTCCATTAACAATAATGTGCCCACATGAGATAGAAGCATTATTGATAAAACATAGAACACAGGCATTCTCGGATCAGAGAATTACAAGGTATGAAATAACCTTATTAAATAGTGAAAATATTACCTTGAAACGCTGTTCAACTCTTAACCCTGCCACCTTGCTTCCAGATTTACCTACTTCAGGAGAACCACTACATAACTGTGAAACATTAGTGTCCATGGCAGAAAAGCCTCGAGATAATATCTTGGACACTCCCTTAGACAATGCATATATGATTTTATTTACCAATGGTTCCCCTTTTATGAGGGATGGCATACGTTACACTGGAGCTGCCGTAGTCTCAGAATTTGCAACTGAATGGTCAGCTTCACTACCTTCTAACATTAGAGCTCAAGGAGCAGAACTCATAGCTCTAAAACAAACTTGTATAATTGCCAAGGATAAAAAGGCAACAGTTTATATGGATTCTAGATATGCTTTCGGCATTTGCCACTCAGTCGGAATGCTATGGCTCCAAAGAGGATTTTTAACCTCAGCTGGAAAATCTATAGCTAATGCAGAAATTATTAATGAAGTTCTTTCTGCTCTCAAACTGCCTAAAGCCCTAGCTGTAGTTCATTGTTCTGCCCATACAGGCGGCACTGACCCTGTCTCTAGAAGAAATGATTGAGCAGATGCCGCTGCAAAGCTAGCAACCATAGAAGGACCTGAATTAATTTTAACATTAACAACTACTAATGATTTAAATTTACCACTTTCCTATAATGAAAAGGAAGTGGAAAAATGGAAACAAAAATTTAAAACAAAACAGATTAATGGAGTATGGGTGTCATCTGAAGGAAAACCCCTGCTCCCTAGAAGTTTCTATAACCAAATTTGCCAATCTATTCACAAAAATGGTCATTTTGGCACCCAGGGCATTGTGGACTCTGTCAAGAGAGTATGGATAGCCCCTGGTATAACTACTATAGCCTCTAAAGTATGTTCAGCCTGCTCTATTTGCCAAGCATATAACCAACATGCATATCATGGAAAAGCCTTTGGGGGATGTCCTCTGGCTTACACACCTTTTGAACATCTACAGATAGATTTCATAACAATGCCAAAGACTGGACGTTATAAATTTTGTCTGGTCATAGTAGATCAACTAACCAGATGGCCAGAAGCATTTCCTATGACCCGAGCCACAGCAGATTTTGTTGCAAAGATACTTTTAAAGGAAATTATTCCTCATTTTGGCCTGCCAGCACGTATTGACTCCGATAGAGGGAGTCATTTTACCGATTCTGTCTTAAGCCAAATATATTCTTGCTTGGGGATAACTCCCAAATTCCATGTTCCATATCACCCCCAGAGCTCAGGCCAAGTGGAGAGGATGAATAAAGAACTTAAGACTATGATTGGCAAATTATGCACTGAGACCATTTAAAATGGCCCGAAATTCTCCCTCTGGCCCTATTTTATCTTAGAAGCTGGCCTAGAGGAGACTTACATATTTCACCACTTGAGATGCTTTTTGGACATCCGCCTATACAGGCTAAGCCTTTCTCCCCAGCTTATACATCACTATTAGGGGGAGATATTACTAATGCTTCCTATATACAGGAGTTACAGCACAAACTACGTGAACTTCATGAATCCGGAGCTGCAGTACAAGCTGGGAACATTAGACTTTTCTCTGCATGACCTGAAACCAGGAGATAAAGTTTATATCAAGAATTTCAAGCGAACTGGAGCAACTCAACCTTCATGGGAAGGACCATTCCAAATATTATTAACTACTCCAACATCTATAAAGATTGGAGAAAGAGACTCTTGGATTCACTGCTCACATGGGAAGAAAGCATCTTCTGCTGAGACTGATTGACTCTATCCTATTATATGAATTGTGACTCTATCTTATCATATGAATTGAAGATAATAATCCATAGACAAATGGATGCTGTTTTTTCAAGAACATATTGAATTACTGATTTTTTGCTTAATTTTATTATTTCTTTTCTTTTCTTTTTCTATCAGAATATTTGATCTTTTTTTCTCATTTTTGTACTGAAGGTACACATAATTAATATTAATAGTATTTTTTTCCTGCAGTAATACAAGTTAATATATGTACTCTTGCTATAATATCAATATATGCCTAAAAGCTTTAAAATATGGGAACCTGCCATTTATTGATAAAATATTATAGGACTGTGATTAATGTTTGTGTCTGATTCCAGAAAAAGGGATAAAAACAAGGAGCACAGACTAAACCTGAATAGTGCCAATAGAGCACACAAGAAATATTAAAGAGAGACTCGAGGTTGTGACGCTAAACTTATGTTTAAGTCGTAGGACTTCCTTGTATCTACACTCTTTATGAAGTATTCAAACAAGTACAAAGCTTGACTATCATGCTGGCTCCCTATATCCCTGAGGAAAAAAAATCAGACAAGGGAATGACATTTCCCCATCAAAATAGAATTCTAATTCTTTTCTTCTTATAGCATGGCAACTTCCTGTAGTCTCGGCTACAAATGGCTAAGTGAAATATTACTGCATTCTGTCCTACATACTTGTGGGATAGAAATTACTTTAAAGTAGACCTATACAAGGCCTATTTTGAATTTTTCTTATGTTTTTGATTATTTTTCTATTCTTTTGATAATTGACACATACACCCCCATAACTGAACATTGCATTCTGAGCTAACCTTGATATTTTTTAATACTTACTTCAGGGGGGGTTGTATTGTAATTTAAATTCTAAGAATTTTTGAATTTTTTTGTTTGAGATTGTATTTTTATAAAAATCCAAGATTTTGAATTTTGTTTAAGATTTTACTGTTATAAAAAATCAAAGATTTTGATTCTGTTCCAGAAAAGATTCTCAAGAAATAAGCTCGAAACTTTTATATCCAGAGAATGAACTGTTGCAGAAAGATGCCAAAAACCTACACTTCATCAAGAAGATCAAGAATGAACTTTGGATATTATTGATTGGACTGAACTTTTGATTGAACATTTATTGTAATTGTACACATTTATGCCAAAATGGACTGCCCCTAATTTGGCTTTCTGTCAATGTGCCTAGCAAAACATTGGTTTTGCTTTCTTTTCTTTTCTATTTTCTCTATCACTATTCTAATTCTCTTTAAAAATTGAATATTGTGTATATCTATAGTTAGAATTGAATTCAGAATTACAAAATTAATTATGTTGTTTGATCAATGGGGAGACTTGACTCCCATGATCATCAGGGGGGATTGTAACTTTAAAATTTCTTAGACTTATGAATGTTGGAAATTTCCCCATTGGGAAATTCCATACTTGAAATAATCTCCTACTGATAGTAAGAACTCTATTGGAATATGAAACTCCTTGGCATGGGAGGATCCTTCTCCTCCCTACTTAAGACTACTTTAGGACAGAAACCTTTTGCTAAACAATGGAAAGGGCTTTGACCTATGCTTAAACATAGAACAGGAAGTTCTTTGAGTCATGATTTATTTTAGAATTGATACAATAGAGATACTTGGAATGACAGAACTAGGTCTTGGAAACTACAATCTCCACCCTACTCAGAGTAACAGGATTTAGGAAGGGCTGCAGCAAAGATCAAGATTTAATTATTTAAGAATATGACCTTCGACAGACATGTGCAAAGGAAACAGACCTCTGGGCGGTCCTGGGTTAAGCTAGAGCCACCATTGGCACAGGGGAGAGATTGACAGTGATTGGTAGATGTGAGAACTGAGGGGAGGGAACTTAGATGGTTTCCTTTAAGATAGCAGGGGTCTGAGGAGTGAGAGGAGGAGGTTTTGCTCTGAGTGAGGTGGCTCTGAAGGAGGACTGAGGAGGTTGCTCTGTTGGAGGACCAGGAGAGAAGGCTGGCTCGGAAGGAGGAGAGAGGTGGTTGCTCTGAAGGAGGTCTGAGAAGAGAGGTCCTGGAGGGAGAGCTCCTGGAGAGGTCTTGAAGGAGGCTGTGGAAGGAGAACTCAGGAGGAGTCAGGAGGATAATTCTCTGGAAACATTTCTTGACAGGAGGCTCTCTTGAAGGTGGAGCCTGAGGTTGGCATGAGAAGCCTTACCTAGAGAGATCTTGGGTGAGTGATAAAACCAACTGAGTGATTTATTCATTCTTATTCCTTTTTTACTTTCTCTCCTTTTCTATTGATTAATCAGTGTATTATAAATTAAATTTCTCTATAAAACCCAGTTGGCTTGGGCATATTCATAAATTGGGAATATATTCCCTGGCGACCATCTTATATTTATATAAAACCAAGACACAGTAGAAAACATATTTTTGTGGTCATAATTGTTATATATTTCCCTTGCTCCCAAAACATTTTAATTATCACAGTTTATGGCTCCCACTCTCTTATCTACAACTATTTAACACTCAAAACTTTTTAAATCTAACACAAGGTAGAGTCTGAGAAATTTTAAGATTCACAAAACACTGCTGATGGAACTGTGGTTTGATCCAACTCTTTTGGAAAGAAATCTGGAATTCTACTCAAAGAGTTATGAAACTGTATATATCTTTTGTCCCAACATTACCACTATTAGTCTTATTTCTTAATGAAGTCAGAAAAAGGAAAATAACATATTTTCTAAAATATTTATATTAGCTTTCCTTGTGATGGCAAAGAACTAGAAGTTAAAACAATGCCCTATCAGTTGGGAAATGAATAAACAAGATATGCTATGTGATTTTGATAAATATTATTGCATCATAAGAAATGTCAAGTCAGTTATTTTGGAAAAAATGGAAAGAATTAAATGGAATTATAAACAAAATGAGCAAAACCAAGACAATATTATATCAACAGAAATATTATTTGAAGAATGAATTGTGCGCAGCTATCTCCAGAGATGGAACTGCTAAATAAAAATAAGTAAGACAAACATTTATTTACTCAAATATCTCTTTTTGTCAAATAATACTTTCTCTAATGAAGGAAGAAGAAAGGGACAGAGTTAACTAGATATTTTAAGGGAAGAAACAAATAGATAAATTTAAATATGAATATAATTATATATTAAGAAATTATTAATTAACAATCTAATTCTATAAATCTAGTTAACCATGCTGATACTCAGTTTTCACATCTATAAAACAGACATAGTATTATTTGCACTAATTTTGTACAATATCCTTTTGGGAAATATGTCATAGAATTTATAACAGTGCATAATGTGAAGATGAAATATTGCATTTGAATATAATAAATTTTAGGCTTAGGCAGGAATAAGATTGAGAAGAACTGTGGTTCATTATTTTATTCTAAACAAAATAGAGAACCATCAGAGCTTTTTAGAAGATGGAGGTGTCCTGAACATACCAGTGTTTTAGGAAGTTTAATGGAATGGGCAAAACTATACCCATTATGTGCAAGATGTTCAGTAAAGGGGAGAGGAGATGAATCAGAACTGAACTAGAAACTATAATAATTATCAATAGATTATACAAGATAGTAAAAAGATATCAATAGATTGGAATAGAGTGGAAGGTGATATATATATATATACCAAATATATATATATATATATATATATATATATATATATATATATTATAAGAGGTGAATTTTTTAAAAAATCTGGTGAGGTCCTATGAAAAAAAGAGAGACTTAAGTGCTAGACTAAGAATTTTTATACCTTAGGCAACAAGAAAATACTAAAGATCTTTGAGCAAAAGAAAACAATCAAATAGTGATTTAGAAAGAGCTTCAATAGATTAATCAGTCAGTATCTAGAGAATGAATTGAATAGAGAAAATAGTTAAGATAATGATGGCACCTGTAAGTATACTGCAGATTCCATGCATCAAATATACATGTTGAATCAGAGTACTGACACTGAGAATTAAAACAATGTATATCAATCAGCCTACATTTATTTTATATTTGGTTCATGCCAGGAAGTATGCTAGTCATTGAAGATACAAGTATAAAGAATGAAAGTATCACTAATTTAATATGAGAGAAAAGGAAAACATGACAGGACTTGGTTAATAGTTTAATATTGATGGAAGCAAGGAAGATGGAGGTATTTAAGATGGTATGATTAGAATAAGAAGTAATTCAGCAATACTAATCTGGAATATGTGAACTAATGTTTCATAAATATTTTGATAACTTTAATTTACCATAATTTGTTTCTTCTATAATTCTATGTATTTTATGTACTTTAAAACAGTATTCTGAGAAGTGATCCTAAGGTTTTACCAGATTATCAATGAGGTCCATTACACACACACCAAGTAATAATCCCTGGTATAGTAGGGAAATAGAGACAGAAGACCTGAACTTGAATACTAGTTCTATTTTTTTCTGTGAACAAATAAATTTCTCCAAGCTAAAATGTTCTTATATATACAGTATTGCTAAGTCATTCAGTGAATAGAGGATTGGTTCTGGTATCAGAAAACCTAGAGTAAAATTTTAGTATCAGAAGCCTAATAGTGTGAACATAGGTAAGCCACTTATTCACTCTCTGCCTCAGTGACCTCATATGTAAGGATGAAGATGTTAATAGCATTTATTTAATTCTCAGGATTGCGGTGAGCTTCCATTAAGTAAATCTTAAAAATTTTTGCAAAACATAGAATAATAAATATTAACTTTTATCATTGTTATTCTATTATTTTGATTCTTAAGCATTTATTAAATTTCTGTGATAGGCAAGTAGTTGTGCTAAGCGATAAAGATTAATCTCCTCACTATACCATCCCCACAAAAAAGAGAAATATCACAAAACACCAAAGGATCAGTCCCTTATCCAGGCAAATATCTAACACATATGTATATAAATTAAATCATGAATTATTTAAGAAGGGAAAAATGATACTAATCACTAGGGTTATCAGAAAAGTGTTTCTCTAGGATATGTCACATGGAATGGTCCATGAAAGAAGCTAAATTTTATTAGAAGTATTGGTAAATAATTTGTTTTAAATATTAAGTTGTAGCCTTTAGCAAAGCAGTGAAGCAGAGAAGAGATTGACAAATCCTATGTCAAGGAACCATAAGGATGACAGCTGAAAAATTGAAAAGACTAGTAGATGGTAGGAAGGGGAATGATATAATTCTTAAAAAGTAGGCTAGAACTTTTAAAGGCTGCACTCAGGCATTTTTATTTTTTCCTAGAGACAATAAAGAACCAATAAAACTTCTTGTTCAGATATGATAAGACCTAGTCTGGCCTGGGCAGTTGAGCTTTGGATGGTTGAAGTGGAGTGGAGAAAAACAATCAGGGTATGGTAAGACAAAGAGAAAGGTGGAGGAAAAAAGGAAGGGAGAGACAGAGACAGAGACAGACAGATAGACAGAAACAGAGAGACAGAGAGAGAGACAAAGAGAGAGAGAGAGACAGAAATGGGGATAGAGACAGACAGACCATGACAGAAACAGAGATAGAGATATTAATGGTTTAAATGATAGTAGTAGTAGACATGAGGGTGGCAGGGGTTTGGTTATGAGAGATGGTGTCATTACTTTTGACTAAAGATTGGATGCACCATCCTGTGATCACCTTTGCCTATATTTGGGACAAAAAATGCAACATTTCAATAAGCTCAATTATCTTCATCAATTTTGTCAACTCTTAATATGCTTTGCAGGTTCCATAGGTAGAGAAACAAAGCAAGAAATAAAGTTGAAAGAACACATTGATTCAGATTGAGGCTTCAGTTTATATCACAAGCAGTTAGAAAATGTTTACTTATTAACTAAGTCTGGGCAGGGATGTCATTTATATAGAATTACCATATTTACTAGCATAAAGGTCATTCCTGCATAATGACCACACTTCGGCATTAGAATCAAAAGGTTGTCATTTATACATGAATCCTATGTAGATTTGCTGTATCATTTTCAGCTTCAAATGCGAGTATTAAAATTATGGCTGTTAGGAAAAAGCATTTTTGAGAATGTCCTAGGCATATATGATATTTATACACCAGAAATTTAAAATCTCTTCTCTTTATATCAATAAAAAGTTTATTTATTTGAGAAGCATGTCATAACACAAAATAGTAGAAGCAACCGTTTAAAAAATAAAATGACGATCTTTGATGACAAAGCCAAATATAAGTATTCAAGAAACTGGGAAGCAAATCTTCCCAAATCATCAAGAAGAAAGAAAAAAAAAATTAAAAGTTAGGCAACTTGGTATGTAAGAAAGGATCTTATATCTATACAGTTAAGTTCAAATCATTCTATGTTTCTCTGGAACCACAAAATTATATGTCCTAGGTCCTGCTTTTTTTCACAAAATTTTATTTTTTCCAGATAAGATGATGATAGTTTTTTAATATTTGTTTTCTTATGTTTCAATCCATGTTCTTGCCCTCCCTACCTTCTTCCCCCTCCCTAAGAAAGATGATAATATGATATAGATTATATATACACATATATATATATAAATACATTTTCCATGTTCATCATTTTGTGAAAGATGATATATGTTGCTTATACTTGAGTAAGATTCATTGAGGAAATAAGGTATTGAATAGTATGTTTGGATTTGTCTTCTATTCTGTGGTAGTGGATATGCTTTTTTTTTTGGTCATGAATCTCTTGGAGTTTTCCTGAATCCTTGTTTTTTTGACAATAGTTAAATCACACAGTCAATGATCATACATTTTTGCTGTTACTGTATTCAGTGTTATCCTGGTTCTGCTCACTCTACTTTATATCACTTCATATAAGTCTTTCCAAGCTTTGTGATGATCATCTTGCTTATAATTTCTAATGGAAAAATTGTATTACATTACAGGAATATACCACAACTTCTTCAGCCATTCCCCATTTGATGGGCATCCTTACATCCTATTTTTAAGGAATTTATACTTTAATGGGTTTTAAAATTATAATTTCAACACAGATTCTCTCTTAAGGAACAGAGAAGAGAGAACAGCAAATTGGAACTCAATACAGACCTTTACACAATACTTCAGCAAACAGAATTTTTTTTTCTCCTGTTGGAAGAAGGGAGATGGTTGTGTTAGGGAACATCTTACAAAAACAGAAACTGGATTTGAAATTGAAGAAAGAAAATCATATCACTGGGGGAAAATCAGGGATGAGACTGGTGATGAGAGAATGAATTCCCACTTAGGTCTGGATCCCAGCATTGGACAAGCCATAGAGAGGGACTGATGAGGATAGGACTTCAAGATTTTCTGATTTAACTGTAACATAGGGTTCATAAAGGGAAGTTGTGGGAAATGGAGTATTCCATATCCAAGCTTTGTCTCTAATGCCTGACTACTCAACTCTATGCACCAATGATTGACTATCTACCTTTGTGAATCTTCCTTCAAAATATTGGAGGAAGAAGCAAAAAGTTAACTAACTCAATGAATAATGTGGATTCCAAAGAACCCTTAAGAGACTGGAATATTATGCTCAAGCTAACAAGAAAATGTTATTAGTGTTAGATATAATGTCTTTCAATTGAGTTTAAAAAAATGACTGCCAGAGTACAAATGGGAGAGGTAAGTTTAGATAATAGTTGACCTGACAATTATCTGTTTTTTTGGTGGATTTCAAAATCAATATGATTCAATAACATGATATGAAATGAAGAAAATGAATAATGTTCCCCATGAGTAGCATTAAGAAAAACATAAATTTTGTAATATGTTGGTAAAAAAATTCAGATATATTTTATCCTGCTCAGAATATATATATATATATATATACATACATATATATGTATATGTATGTATATATATATGATTTTGTGTTCAGTTGTGAGAGCTAAAATAAAATTAAAAAATAAGCTAGAAGATATTGTTAATAGTGAGAAGGTATGAATCTATGAAAAATAAGGAATATGGAAGGAAAAAAGAAATATTTACCTAACCAAAAAAAAAAAAAAACCTTTGGTTGATGAGAATAGCTGTTTTATGTTAATTGGAGGTCTATCTCAGTTAATATATTTGTCTCAGAGACAGAAAAGAAAATATGACTAGAAGTTTCAAAGAGGAAAATTTATCTGACAGAAAAAATGACTTCCTAAAAATTAGATCTTTACAACATATATTTGGAATGGGTATCTTTGGAGTCAATAAATAGGTTTTAGTTGATCATAGGTCTTCAAAAATAAGCTAGATGGCAATCTTTGGTGCAAATTATAGCAAGGTTTCTATTTGAGGTTATATGTTGCTATTATTTTTTATTTGAAAAATTGTATTTAATTAATTGATTTAGAATATTTTTCCATGGTTACATGATGCATGTTTTTTCTATCCCTTCCTCAGACCCCCCTTCCGTAGCCAATGAGCAGTTCTACTAGGTTTTACATGTGTCATTGATCAAGTCCCATTTCCATATTATTAATAATTGCACTAGATTGATCTTTTAGAGTCTACATCTCCAGTCATATGCCCATCAACTCATATGTTCAAGAAGTTATTTTTCTCCTGTGTTTCTACTTCCACAGTTCTTTCTCTGGATATGGATAGCTTTCTTTCTCAAGTCCCTCAGAATTATCCTGGATCAGTCTCTGTGTACAATGTTCTCCTGGTTCTGCTCCTTTCACTTTGTGTCAGTTCCTGGAGGTTTTTCCAGTTCACATGGAATTCCTCCAGTTCATTATTGCTTTGAGCACAATAGTATTCCATCACCAACATATACCACAATTTGTTCATCCATTCCCCAATCGAGGGCATCCCCTCATTGTCCAATTTTCTGCCACTACAAAGAGTACAGTTATGGATAGTTTTGTATAAGTCATTTCCTTTATTATAACTTTGGGGTATAAATCCAGCACTAGTATGACTGGATCAAAGGGGAGGTAGTCTTTTAGTACCCTTTGGGCATAGTTTCAAATTGCCATACAGAATGGTTGGATCAGTTCACAACTCCACCAGCAATGCATCAATGTCCCAATTTTGCCACATCCCCTCCAGTATTTATTACCTTCCTTTGCTGTCATATTAGCCAATCTGCTAGGTGTGAAGTGATACTTAGAGTTGTTTTGATTTGCATTTCTCTAATTATAAGATATTTAGAACAATCTTTCAATTGTTTATTGATAGTTTTGATCTCTTTATCTGAAAATTGCCTATTCATATCTCTTGCCCATTTATTAAATGAGGAATGGCTTGCTTATTGGTATAATTGATTTAGCTACTTATAAATTTGAGTAATTAGACCTTTGTTGGAGGTTTTTGTTATAAAAAATTTCCCCAATTTGTTATTTCCCTTCTAATTTTGAATGAATTGGTTATGTTTGTACAAAAGCTTTTTAATTTAATGTAATCAAAAGTATTTATTTTATATTTTTTAATATTTTCCAACTCTTGCTTGGTCTTAAAATCTTTCCTTTCTTATATATCTGACAGGTATACTATTCTATGTTCACCTAATTGACTTATAATTTCTTTCTTTATATTCAAGTCATTCATCCATCCCGAATTTATCTTGGTGTAGAGTGTGAGATGTTGATCTAAATCTAATCTCTTCCATACTGGTTTCCGATTTTCCCAGTAGCTTTTGTTGAATAGTGGATTTTTGTCCCAAATATTGCTCTCTTTGGGTTTGTCATACACCATCTTGCTGAGGTCATACATTACTTTTAGATGAACAAAATGAATCCATCTTTCAGGTCTAGGAATTTTTTTTTCTGACTGTCCCCATCTATATCTATTAGCTTCTCTTACTTCTTTTACATTCCACCTAAATTTCCATCTTCTCCTGGGAGTCTTTCCCAACCTCTTAATTCTACTGCTTTTCATTTCTTAGTTCTTGTTCATCTTGTTTATAACTCCCCCACACCCCCCAGATTTCACTGCCTGTTCTCTAAATCTTGAAATGTAAGTTTCTTGAAGGCAGGGGCTTTCTTTTGTCTCTTTTCTTATGCTATGAACACAATGCTTAGCATTTAGTTCAATGTCCGCGATATGTTACTGTTCAGATTTTCAATTCTGTCTAACTCTTCATGGTGCTGTGAACCACACTGTCCTTGTATTTCTTGGCAAAAATAACAGAATGATTTACCACCTCCTTCTCCACTGAATTAAGGCAAACAGAAATTAAATGACTTACCCATAGTTACCCAATTGTAAGTATCTGATGCTGGATATGAACTCAGATCTTCCTGACACCAGGCATAGTGCTCTATCCATTGAACCACCTAGGTGTTTCCTGCTTGTCACTTACTAGTCCCTTAATAAATGTTCACTAATTGACTACTGTTAACTAATGGCCACTCCAATATCTCAGATTAAGTAAGTCTATGTCAGTGGAAGAATTACATTTTTAAAAGTTCCTTCCAAAAGACTTGTGTCTATTTTCTTCTTCTTCTAAAAACTTGTATGTTTTTTATCTCCATTGAATCTGCCCTCCTTGCCATCTTGAATGAATAATGATCAGGTCTATGCATATAGAGCTGAACATGACCTCCATGACCATCTAGTCCAATATCTGCATTTTGCCAGAGTAAACTAAGGCTCAGAGAGATTGATGATTTACCCAAAATTTCCCAGGAAGTAAGCTTTCAATTTGAATTAAGAATCAAAGTACTTAATCTGTAGAACTGTATGATTTTCTAGAGGTTCATGTGTTCCCTTCATCAACAGAATGATCTTCATTCTTCATAGATAGTTGAGTTCTTATATTCAATAAACAACCAAATAAAATCATTATCTACTGACTAATCTTACAATGAGCCTACCTTCCCTTAGACTAGTTTTGGGAAAACAGATATAGTATACAGCACTTGATGTATATATTTTTCAAGTTAGTAGTAACTCCTATAATTTGTGCTCTGCTGACATAACTTTTAAGAAATGAGCATTCCATTCACAATATAGGAACCATCAGAGAAATAATTAAAAAGTTAAGAAAAAATTAAATGAAGAATGTAATGGAAAAGGTAAATATTATCGACCCTGTTTTTTAGGTGAGAGCACTGAGAAACTGTGTAGTCATAGAACTCATACATACAGTTTCAAGATTTTCTTAATTTATCAACCATCTGTCTGCAAATCTCCAACTTTTGAAACTTTCATCATTATTGGGTTTCCATCAAGAATTCAGGAGAGAAATCAGTTAGTTGTTCTTAAAATCATGTCCTTAGGAAGAAATATACATGCTTCACTGGATATTTAGCAAGCAAATTCAGTCTACTTATAATCTGGCTCAACTATCCCATTCCCAAAATGAACTTCCCTGCAGGAATGTGACCCAGGCAAATGAGAGATTGGGAACACACTTGCTAGAAATCATTGGGATAGTTAGATTTGAACAGCTGTCTCATTTACAAGTCAATCTTTTGAACAAATATGGAATTAACTGGATAGTTGTTCTAGTCTTAGAAAAATTGGCATTTAACATTTGATAGACCAAATTCACTTTTTCATGTGCAAATAGTGCATACTTCTCCTGGAGGAAAAAATATCAAAGTAGTCAAGAGCAACCTATGTAGTCTTTGGGGAGCTGATCCCACAAGCTGTCCAAATGTGTTTTTGATTGTCAGAGGTGCATGGGAGGGCAACTTTAGAAATAGCCACTGGTTAACAGGTAACAACATCACCTCATCCTGTTTTTGATGCTTACCTGATTTTGTATCATTGAGACAAGATGACCAGAACAAAACAAGTGAATTAATTTCAACAAAAATTTATTAAGTATTTAGTACCTACAAAACATTATATTAGGTGTATTGGGGATATAAAGATAATGTTCAAACTGTCCCAGTCTTCAAGTACTTTGCATTCTGATGAAGGAGGATAGCAGAAAGACAAGGAAATAAAGGCAAAATAAAACTTTATTTAAAAAAAAAGAAAATTGTGAAATTGATCAAATCCTTCAAGATGAAGATAAACTATGTGTTCCAAAGGATGTGAGGGGGTTTAAGAGATGTTTAAGAGATCAAGCGCAAGGCATGCTTTCCAAGCATGGGCGAGACCACTTTCACAATGGCAAATGGGGAGAAAATTATTTTAAAAGTTAGATTTTCATATGTAAAAATGAAAATTAGACTCATTATTGGGTCTAATTTTCTAAAATGAAAATTAGGCCCATTATTGATTAGAAAGTGAATATAGCTAGATCTAGAATTGAGTTACAATATAATCATTTGGAGTCAAATTCCTACCATTATTTCAATATACACACATGATTGTGAAAGTTCTATTGCTATATTTATGCACTATATGATACATATATTTACACAAATGCATCCATACATATATGAATATATGTGCTTATTATATCTAAACTAATAAACATTCATCATGCATCTATTAGATGCCAGACACTGTTCTAAATGTTGAGGTTAAAACTAATAAGAAAAATGGACTTTGTTCTCAAGGAGATTATAGTCTAATGGGAAAAAAAAAACATCACATAAAAAGAGGCTGGAAACCTGAGTTGGGGTGACACTTAGGGATATAGTATTGGGGCATCTTGTTCTATAGAGTTGAAACTAGGCAGATCAACAGATACAACAAAGTAGAATAAAATTATTATTTGTTAACACATGTGCAATAATGTATGAAATGCACCTTTATGTATATATATTTTTATATGTGTATCAATATGTAAATACATATATGAGAGAGAGAAAGATAGGGGAGGAAAGAGAGACATAGGCAGAAGACAGACAGATGGACAGAGACAGAGAGACAGAGAGATAGAGAAATCATGCTGTGACTTTAGTAGTACTATGAGGAATTACAATTGAACAAACTTCTCATTATTAATAGAGATGAGCAAATAGTAAGCAGTTTATAATAGTAAAATTTTGCCTAAGGCTATATTTATATTGTTTAAGACTCATTGCCTATTTAGTTAAAATATGAACAAAAATTTTTTTGGACTACATATTGGGTAAATTTCTTTTCAAGTACACATTAAACTATATGACTTCTGAAGTCCTGTTAGTCTTAAGATCCTATATTTATTTGCATAAGAGTTGTATTCATTTATTTTTCTAAGCATTCTTCCTTGCCATGGACATGATATGTTGTATGAAGATACATGTAATTATGTAATTATACAGGCAAAATTTAGACCACTTTTCATGGGGCTATCAGTGTTTCCTTGCACATTCCTTTCAGGTATCTTTCATTTTTATTTCATATCACAATACAAAATTCTCTATTGACCTCTCTACCATTCCTGTATACCATAGCTCTTATGGCTATTTATAGTATCTATGCACTTGGCTTCTGTTTTTCTTTTCTGGAATGCTGGAGTCCTGCCATTTTATTGATTTCTACCTTTGGAAGAGCCCAGGATTTCAATGGGCCTTTCATTTCTTATTCATATTCCCCAATTATTCTCTGCCATTTATTATCAAATTGGCCTTAAGCCTATGTCCAAAGTCAATAAACTAAATATGGAGAAAACAATCTGACAGACAGATTACAAAGACAAGTAGTAATACATTTTTAGTGCCTCTAGATATTTGATACAGAAGTCATGGAGCTTTCATTACTAAAGACAAATGAAGATTTATGAAACTGCATTACATCTGAATATATAGGCATAGCTTTGGCAACTGCAGATTTATGCAATAAAAGATAAAGATACATTTTCTTTTGGCTCGTGGATAGCTGTTCAAATGGTAATAAGGTGGAATTATAATTTAAAAGGATCTCTTATTTTTCTTTAAAATTATAGCAACCAGTTTTTTTTTTAAATCTCTAATCTCCCAGAGGAAAATAGTTTGTCATTAAGGCTATTTAGAATTTCCTACCCAAAACTAATGAAGGCAATCCTTTTTCAACTTCATAAAATAGTGAACTGATTATTTAAGCACCTAGCCACAAGTAGTTTTTTTCTCCCTGTTATCAAGAGGTCTTACATACATTCATAATTTCAGGGAAGGTAAATACTTAAAGTTTTTCATTTAAATACATTAAGTGCCAGCAGCAGGATTTGATAGAAAGCACACAAGATTTCATTTGGAAATGGAGTGGCTATTTTGAAAATTAAGCTTGGGGATTCAATCATTTCCCCATTTAATTAGCTACCTATTCATTTAGAGTTCTGTACCATATGATCAGATGACCTCCCTTCATGAAGTTAATTTAGATTTATTTTAGATGTGCTGAGTAAAAATACATTTTGGTTGTAACTTGACTCTTCTAACTTTAATCACTTCACTAAATAATTTGATACATCCTTCAGGTGTAAGGCACCCTTTTTTTCCTTTCTCTCATTCATAAATTTGCTGCCACATAAATTTTCCATTCACGGCAACTTTGTTGGCCTTACCTGAAACTGGTTCTCTTGCACACAACTCTGTTATCTCTCCTACCCAATCTGAATGAGATAGTATAAACAGTAGACTCGAATATAGGACTACAATTCCCACAAGCCTTTGCTCCACTTCCCCAGAATGCCTTGTAATCTCACCTGGGCCTAAGATCGAGAAGGTATTTAAGCTGATTCAAAGGCTTTTGAAGCGCTCTTGACTCTTGGACTTCCATTTTGGGGCAGGCCTGGTTTTTTTCATAATGTAGGTGAGGTTGTGTCTAGGCCTCTCTATGGCCTAGACACGTGTCTCTTATCCTGTATTTTCTTTAATCCTTAATCTTCAATAAACCTCTAAAAAAAATAATACTCCTTGCAGAGAGAAACCCATTTCTATCTGCCTCAGACTCCCTGTCTCCCCTAAATTTTAATCTTTACAATAATTAGCATGAAAAATGCCAAGCCAGAAATCCCAAAAGTTTTTGCCATAAGTGTCATAGGAAAAAATACAATAGCCATGAATATAGAATCTTAGGTTTGCTTTAAAGACAAATAAAATAGGCCACATCAAGGAAGATCTGACTGGACAATAGTAACTTAGCAAAGGATTTATCATTTTAGAAATTCAAAACCCAATATGAGTTGAGTAGGACATTACCTCCTCAAAGCTAATGCAATCTCAGATAGAATTAGCAGAAACAATGGAGCCACTCCAATTTATTCTAGACCAATAAAATTCATACTGAATTCAAGAAGCATTTATTAAAAATTCCCTCTAAGTGAGGTTCTATGCTAGCCCTTACAGATATAAAACAAAGTGACAAGTATCATCTTTCCCCCTCAAAAACATGAATTCTACTTGCATGAGGTCGGTGAGAGTCCTGCTATACTTGGTATTCCTCAAATAATTACTTTTGAATCTCATCTGTAAAATGAAGTGATTTCATTAGATGCCCATGATAGGCCTTTCCTTATAGAAATCTATGGTGCTATGTTAATTATCTTTTCCATTCAAAAGTGATAGTAATCATAATAATGACTGATGACATTTATATAGTACTCAAAAGTTTGAAAAATTATAATTTATCAATTTATTAGATACTTCCAATGACCATCAGTGGCAGTTGATATTAATGCCATTATTATTATCAACATTTTACATAAATCTCATTAGATGCTCTTAACAACTTTAGGAGATAGATGTTATTATTATCCTCATTTCAGAAATGAGGAAACTGAGATAAAAAGAAACTGCTGAGTGATTTAGCTATGATAAAACAGATGAATTTGAACTCAGGTCTGCCAGTGCAATATTCACTGAACTATCTATTCTATGCAAGGGAAAAAAGTAAACTATTCAAATATGGAATAACTTGTCTTAGGAGAAAAAGATAATGTTATCTCTGAAAGTCTTCAGATTAAGGATTATCAAATAATAAAGTTTTATTAACTGATTTAGTGGAGATGTTGCAGGTGTCATTTATGCTTTATATATTGGCTAGATCAGAAGACTTCTAAGCTCCTATCCAATTATGACACTCAAGTATTCTTTGGCATGGATACCTTCATAAACTACTCTATCTTTCTTTTTCACTCTCAAACACACCCACACTCATGCACATCCACCCATAAGTATCTTCTATCTTTGTCTCTGTGTCCCTCTAGCTCCCTTTATCCCTATCTCTGACTTTTCACACTACTCACCTCATATTTGCTTTTTAATTATGTTGTAAAAATTGTATTTGCCTATGTGAAAATAGGATAGAAAATTGCTAATTTTTGCTTTATTTTCTTTCCATTTAGCTGTGAGAACTGATTATTTTCCTTTTTATGAACTATTAACATTTTAATGAAAACAGTTTTTTAAATTTTCTTATTAAATACAATTTGATTTATACTAAGAGAAGTTGTTAAATTTAGTTTTAAGTATTTAATTGATTATGGTTTAATTTGTTGAATTCATAAATAGTCTATGATATTTTGAGCTTGGGTTTTCATTCTTCACAAGTTTCTAGAATTATAAACTCTAATATCAAAGTGATAAATATCTCAGCCTATATATGAATCAATCAGTCATTTAATCTATAAACATTTAGTTGGTCCCTACTATGTCCCAGGATCTGTGCTAAGCACAGTCAATAAATTATACATTTATTCCTAATCCAAGGATTGTGTATTTAAGTGAAGTTAGAAGGAAAAAAAGAACCAATCTTTAAATTTCAAAGGACATATTACATCTTCCTCTTCAAGTGACAATAAAGTGATTCAAGTTGATTTTATCACACATCCAAAAGACAACAAGAAACATGATTTCACAAGGCAATTTGTCATCCCCTATTTCAACAATCATGAAAGCATTTGCAAAAAGAAAATCATGGAGATAATTTCAGCTTATAAGCAATATCTAATGAAAACAATGACGTTAAGGAATTCTACAAGGAACTTATAAGAACCAACAAATTAAATCTATATACATTTAAATATTTGGTGATGTCAACAATAAGGTGAGAACAGGAGAGAGTTAAAAAATATGTCAGGGAAATAAAATTAGAAATTTGAGAAATTAAATGATTTTAGGAAATAAAGAAGTGTCACATCCACATATCAAAAATACTTTATTCAAGACAGCTAGAAGACAGAAGACAAGGAAGAACCAAAGAACATTCGCAAAATGAAATTTATTACATATTAGTAGCTAAGAAGTAACAGGTTTGTGATACCTATGAAATTTCTGAATATGTTTTATTTTGGAAAGCTACTACACTAATAAATTTGAACAAAGAGCAATTAAAAACCCAATTAGAATTTAAAAAATGAAAATAGTTATAGTGTGCAACACTGTATGTGCCAATACCATAAATTATGATGTTCAAAAATTAATTTCAAAACCTGTTTAAAATGGAAAGGTTTTATAGCTAGGCTTCTATTTATATCAATGTTTATTAAACTAGTAATTGTTGTGGTGGTTTGTTTTGGGTTTGTGTGTGTGTGTGTGTGTGTGTGTGTGTGTGTGTGTGTGCGGTAGATCTTTTTTATAATTCTATTGAAGCCTAAGGACCCTATTAAGAATATTATTTTTAAATACATAAAATAAAATACACATTAGGAAGGAAACACTTTTTACTAATATGCAAATATCTTTATTTTTTTTATGTTTCACTGATGCTATCTATTGACAAAATAGTCCTAATATTATGAGTCAGAAACTTTTAAGGGCAGGAAATATTCAATATGGGTAAACTTATTGTTTGTGATCTGAAACTTTTTTTTCATGAATTATCTGAGCACCTTGGAGTTGCACTTAATTAATTAATTAACTTAATTAATATTGCACTTAAAATCTAGATTAGGATGGATTTTTTGATCTTAGACCACATCCTATACAGTAGAAGGCACAGAAGCATAGCATATTCCTTCTTTCATTTATTAATCCACCCAATAAGTAGCTATTAGGCATCATATGCAATGTATCTTATTAGGTAGAGATAGAGATCCAAAGATAAATATGGACAAAGAAGTGGAACAATGAATAACTTAACTTGATTATCAGGAGTGAAAATCCTCTTTCATTTCAAATGAAAATGTAATGAAGGTCTTATTTATCAAATCAACAAATCTCCTTTGATTTTTTCCCTTTTTCTTTTGCTCTATATTGCTTGCAAATGTTATGTATATGATGCAAGTATATATATATATATATATATATATATATATATATATATATATATATAAATATGTGTGTGTATACATATGCATATGAATATCGGCATAGATACATATGCACATACAAATGTGTATACACATCTCTACAAGCATCCCAAAAGTCTTAGTGCAACTTTGTCAATCAATCAAAAAACATTTATTAAGTACTTACTATGTGTTAGGAATTATGCTAAACTCTGAGGATACAAAAAGAGGCAAAAAAAATGCCCTTGCCCTTGAAGATCTAAAAATCATATGAGAGATAAACTAAATATAAATATGCAATATATATGGGAAAAATAGAAAATTATTAAAAGAGGAAAAGCTTTAGAATTATGAAGAATTGGGAAATACTTCCTATAGAATTTTGACTTTTAGTTAGGATTTGAAAGATGTCAGAGAAGCTCATAGGTGGAAATGGGAAGAAGAGCATTTAAGGAATAGGAAACAGAGAAAATGACTAGACATGAGAAATAAAATATCTTGTTCAAGAAGCTACAAGGAGGCCTGGGTCACCCTATTGAAGAACTGGAGGTGGGGAGTAAATTGCAATAAGGATAGAAAATATGGAACAAAAAGAGAAATATTGGTTATAAAGATATTTGGAAGTTAAACATAGGATTTTGCATTTGGTCCTGGAGTCAATGGTGAGCCAAAGAGGTTTATTAAGCTGGGACGTAGTACAATCAGACCTGTATATTAGGAAAATAAAATTGACATACAAAGAGGCACTTAATTAAATTGGGGAGAGATCTGAGGTCCTGAGAACTACTAGTTGGGTATTACAATAGAAAAGTCATGAGGTAGCGAGAACCTTTACCAGATTAGTGGAAGTATCAGCAGAGATTTGGGGATGTAATATAGGAGTGAATTTACAAAGGTGAAATTAATGTGCTTTTGGCAACAGTTTGGATAAGGAAGGAATAGGGAAATGAGAGATAATGAGAAATCTAAGATGATATTGAAGTTTCATGAATGAGGCACTGTGGGGATGATTTTTGTCCTCTGAAGTAACATGGAAGATAAGAGGAGAGGAAAGGAGTAAGAGAAAAAAATAGTGTGAATTCAGTTTATATAGGTTGAATATGAATAGTCTAATGGACATCCAGTGTGAGATATTGGAAAAGTTCCTGGAGATGTGAGATTGTAGATAAGCAGAGAGTATGGATCAGCATAGTTGAATTGAATAATCCTTAGGATAGGGTTGATAATTAAATATATGGGAGATGGTAAGATAATTTAGTAAAGTTATATTGAAAAAGAAAAGACCTGAGTTTTGGATGAATCAGTAAAGAATACTAAGTAGCTGTCTGATAGGTAGGAGGAGCTCCAGAAGAGAATAGTGTCTTAAAAACCTAGGAAGAAAAAGATGATCAATAGTGTCAGAATGCAGATAATCAAGAAGAATGAAGAAACAATATTAAAGCCATTTTAATCTATTAGAGCTTAATGCTTCACTAAGACTTTTTGGGATAAAATTATATAAATATATATATATATATATATATATATATATATATATATAATACATATTGTTGTAGGCACATATAAAAAATCTACCCCTATGGCTTTTGTGAAAGTATCTGTTCCTTTGCATTGCTACTCTTTCTAAATGAATAATAGTAGTATTCATGATGTTTTGCATGTCTTTGGAGGAGGCTTATCATGGTCTCACTACATAATAGAGGAAAACAGCATCACTCCATTGTAATTTCTATCTACATTGATCTTTTTTACATTTACCTGCCCAAGTATATGTATATACATATATGCATATACAAGCTACAAGGCAGTCTACAGTAATCTCAAGCAAATAGTTGCCAAGTGCTATGAAGAAGAGCTCAGAAGGAAATTGAGGTTTCTGAGGAAGCAGTAATTTAGGGAGATATATAATGATTAAATTAGAAGTATGAAATGAAGAAAAAGGCAGTGGCTCCTTTCTTGGATTATGTCTCCTGTGCATTTTTTTCTGTAATTCTTCTACCCATATAGTATCTATTCCGTAAGGATGTTTCTTTGCCAGATTAAAGTAGATAATTTTCTTACTTCCTTTTAAGTTGACGGAAGGTCTTTTAAATTAAATTCACAAGACTGACAAATACATTTTTACAAATCATTTTCAGTCCATCTATAGACAAGAACCTCGGATTCTTATGTTTAAATTGGGGCCAAAAATTCCAAACTAATTCCTAGATACCATATGATAACATATTCACATCCCAAGAAATCTTAGTCTATTAAATGAATTCGCATTCCAAGATTACCTCACTTTTCAGAAACCATAAAATCATTAGCTGAAAAGAAAGCATCAACCATGCCTCAAAAGCCTTCAATTTCTTGTAGAGGCCATTATAATTTGTTGATTTTTTTTACATTTTTTTTCTGGCAATATGATTTGTTTAAATGGGGACCCTTAGAAGTTGGTAGTCATCATTAACTATGTTATAGCTTGTAATGCTTGTGCTTTCATATCTCAAAAGCAAGATGATACTTCTCCATTATTCATTTCAGGTAATAAAATAACTGTTGAAGTGACAAGAGGCAAAATTACATCAACCTAGACTATTAATGAAATATTCTAGTTGTATGATGATCTCAAAAGCCTCATGGGAGAATCATTGTAAAGAAGTAGAGGAATTTAGAGGAAATAAATGAAGTAGATTTAATGGATTCATAACTGAATATGGTATGTAAAGAAGTCAGAATTCAAACATAAATTTGAGGCTTATCCCTGTAGACAAAAGACATTTTCATTACTTTAGTAAATACAGGGTGGTGAAGAGAAGGATGTGAAGTGGACAAATGAATTTTGACTTACACTACAAGGCTAATATTTCCCCCTTTCATTTTTTTAATTTATATTATTTACAAACTGAATTTTTTGTTTCCAACCAGGTACACAAGTATGATGCCAACTTCTACTCTTCAAGTGCTGTAATTATTTATTAAATCTATTATCAGTGTTATATCTATAATATTTTGACATGTATAAATGGATATACTATTGTCTCAACTCCAAAAATAGTGCCTCTTTTCTCCTCCCAATTACTATCCTAATCACTTTATTGTCATTTATATTGAAGACAACTTTGAGGTACATTCTTTTTAGTTTATTGAATCCTCTGGTAGAATGTGAGCTCTTTAAAAGCTGTTTTTTCTTTTCTTTTTGCCTTTCTATGTATCTGTTTCTGGCTCATAATAAGCACTAATAGATACTTGTCTTATGATAGAATAGTTGGTATTGCTATCTTTCTAGATCAGGAAAGATAAACAAGTGCTTTCCTCAAAATCAAATGATCTCATTGGTATTACTGAAATTTAGTTGATCAAAACACTTGACTAAATTTTAATTTACAAGAGTATAATATATTCAAAATACATAGAATATGTAAAAAGCTAATTGAGATAGGGCTGAATATGAATAAGAATTTCACATCCCAGGAAATATACAAACTAGATATAGAAACTATGGACCGTAGCAGGAATATTTAGGTTAAAGATCACTGAAGGAAGAAATAGAAGCAATTTTGTTATCTCATTAAACTACAGACCACTTAGAAAGAGAGAGTAAATTGATGATGAATTTCAAAAATAGATCAAAAGCCTAGCACAGAGACCTAGTATAGCATTGGTGCAGGAATTAAATTTTCCCTGTTTATTTTTTTTTAATTTTTAATAAGTATTCTTTAATAACAAATTTCTACATATGTTTTACAAAGTTATATGATTCATATTGTCTCCCTCCTTTCTTCCCTCCCCACTCCCAGAGGTGATAATCAAGTCACTCTGGATTATACATGTATTATCACACAAAACATATTTACATATTATTCATTTTTATAAATAATTATATAGACCCAAATAAATGATAATCATGTTTTCATCTGAATTTATACTCCAACATTTCTTTCTCTGGGGGTGGATACCATTCTTTTTTATAAGTTCTCAGAATCATCCTGGATCATTGTGGTGCTCTTAGTAGCAAAATCTCACATTTGAATGTTCTACAGTTATTGTACTTAATGTTCTCCTAATTTTCCTAATTTGCTCTTTATCAGGTTCTATAGGTATTTCTAGTTCTTTCTGAAATCACTCTGTTAATCATTCCATATAGCACAATAGCATTCCATCATCATCATCATCATATAGCATAATTTATTCAGTCATTCCCCAATTGAGGGACATTCTTTTTAGTTTTGAATTCTTTGCTAACACAAAATGAGAAGCTATAAATATTGTTTGAAAAAATAGGTATTTCCTTTATTAAAAATATATTTGGGGCACTTCTAGTCAAGATGGCGGCTTAGAGAAAGCTAAAGTTCAGATCTCTGAAAACCCTTCCCTACCGATCTCAAACTATAGGCTCCTAGGGCACCGAAATTCAAAACGATCAACAGCATAGACCCTGGGAATCCTCCTCCTGGACCTCAACCTGGATCAAAAGGTACGGCCCCACTCAAAAGCCAGAACCCGAGATCAATCGGACCTAAGGGGTAGGAGCGCAGAGTCCAAGGCTCCTGGAAGCCACGGCCCCTCCCCCCTCAGAAAGCAGGGTCCTCTGAAACAACAGCAACCCTCAGGGCCTTCTATCTGAGTCCCAGTGACAGGATAAAAAGGAATACACCTTCTTCTCAGCACCACATGGCACATTCACAAAGATTGACCATACATTAGGTCACAGAAACATGGCACACAAATGCAGAAAAGCAGAAATAATACATGCAGCCATCTCAGATCACAAGGCAATAAAAATAATGATTAGTAATGGTATATGGAAAACCAAATCTAAAACCAATTGGAAATTAAACAATATGATACTCCAAAATCTTTTAGTTAAAGAAGAAATCATTGAAACAATAATTTCATCGTGGAAAATGACAATGGCGAGACATCCTTTCAAACCTTTTGGGATGCAGCCAAAGCAGTAATCAGAGGTCAATTCATATCCCTGAATGCTTATATTAACAAACTAGGGAGATCAGAGATCAATCAATTGGAAATGCAAATGAAAAAACTTGAAAGCGATCAAATTAAAAACCCCCAGCAGAAAACCAAACTAGAAATCCTAAAAATTAAGGGAGAAATTAATAAAATCGAAAGTGATTGAACTATTGATTTAATAAATAAGACAAGAAGCTGGTACTTTGAAAAAACAAACAAAACAGACAAAGTACTGGTCAATCTAATTAAAAAAAGGAAGGAAGAAAAGCAAATTAACAGCATCAAAGATGAAAAGGGGGACTTCACCTCCAATGAAGAGGAAATTAAGGCACTCATTAGAAATTACTTTGCCCAATTATATGGCAATAAATACACCAATTTAGGTGATATGGATGAATATATACAAAAATACAAACTGCCTAGACTAACAGAAAAAGAAATAGAATTCTTAAATAATTCCATATCAGAAAATGAAATCCAAAAAGCCATCAAAGAACTTCCTAAGAAAAAATCCCCAGGGCCCAATGGATTTACCAGTGAATTCTATCAGACATTCAGAGAACAGTTAATCACAATACTATACAAACTATTTGACATAATAAGCAAAGAGGGAGTTCTACCAAACTCCTTTTTACAACACAAACATGGTACTTATTCCAAAACCAGGCAGGTCAAAAACAGAGAAAGAAAACTATAGACCAATCTCCCTAATGAATATAGATACAAAAATCTTAAATAGGATACTAGCAAAAAGACTCCAGCAAGTGATCAGAAGGATCATCCACCATGATCAAGTAGGATTTATTCCAGCGATGCAGGGCTGGTTCAATATTAGGAAAACCATCCACATAATTGACCACATCAACAAGCAAACCAACAAGAACCACATGATTATCTCAATAGATGCAGAGAAAGCCTTTGATAAAATACAACACCTATTCCTATTAAAAACACTAGAAAGCATAGGAATAGAAGGGTCATTCCTAAAAATAATAAACAGTATATATCTAAAACCATCAGCTAATATCATCTGCAATGGGGATAAACTAGATGCATTCCCAATAAGATCAGGAGTGAAATAAGGATGCCCATTATCACCTCTACTATTTGACATTGTACTAGAAACACTAGCAGTAGCAATTAGAGAAGAAAAAGAAATTGAAGGCATCAAAATAGGCAAGGAGGAGACCAAGTTATCACTCTTTGCAGATGACATGATGGTCTACTTAAAGAATCCTAGAGATTCAACCAAAAAGCTAATTGAAATAATCAACAAATTTAGCAAAGTTGCAGGATACAAAATAAACCCACATAAATCATCAGCTTTTCTATATATCTCCAACACAGCTCAGCAGCAAGAACTAGAAAGAGAAATCCCATTCAAAATCACCTTAGACAAAATAAAATACCTAGGAATCTACCTCCCAAGACAAACACAGGAACTATATGAACACAACTACAAAACACTCGCCACACAACTAAAACTAGACTTGAGCAAATGGAAAAACATTAACTGCTCATGGATAGGACGAGCCAATATAATAAAAATGACCATCCTACCCAAACTTATTTATCTATTTAGTGCTATACCCATTGAACTACCAAAATACTTCTTCACTGATTTAGAAAAAACCATAACAAAATTCATTTGGAACAACAAAAGATCAAGGATATCCAGGGAAATAATGAAAAAAAAAAACACATATGATGGGGGCCTTGCAGTCCCTGACCTTAAACTATATTACAAAGCAGCAGTCATCAAAACAATTTGGTACTGGCTAAGAAACAGAAAGGAAGATCAGTGGAATAGACTGGGGGAAAGTGATCTCAGCAAGACAGTATACGATAAACCCAAAAATCCCAGCTTTTGGGACAAAAATCCACTATTTGATAAAAACTGCTGGGAAAATTGGAAGACAGTGTGGGAGAGACTAGGAATAGATCAACACCTCACACCCTACACCAAGATAAATTCAAAATGGGTGAGTGACTTAAACATAAAGAAGGAAACCATAAGTAAATTGGGTAAACACAGAATAGTATACATGTCAGACCTTTGGGAGGGGAAAGGCTTTAAAACCAAGCAAGACTTTGAAAGAGTCACAAAATGTAAAATAAATAATTTTGACTACATCAAATTAAAAAGCTTTTGCACAAACAAAACCAATGTAACTAAAATCAGAAGGAAAACAACAAACTGGGAAAAAATCTTCATAGAAACCTCTGACAAAGGTTTAATTACTCAAATTTATAAAGAGATAAATCAACTGTCCAAAAATCAAGCCATTCTCCAATTGATAAATGGGCAAGGGACATGGATAGGCAGTTCTCAGATAAAGAAATCATAACTATTAATAAGCACATGAAGAAGTGTTCTAAATCTCTTATAATCAGAGAGATGCAAATAAAAACAACTCTGAGGTATCACCTCACACCTAGCAGATTGGCTAACATAACAGCAAAGGAAAGTAATGAATGCTGGAGGGGATGTGGCAAAGTAGGGACATTAATTCATTGGTGGTGGAGTTGTGAACTGATCCAACCATTCTTGGGGGCAATTTGGAACTATGCCCATAGAGTGACAAAAGAATATCTACCCTTACCCCAAAGAGATAATGAACAAAAAGACTTGTACAAAAATATTCATAGCTACGCTCTTTGTGGTGGCCAAAAACTGGAAAACGAGGGGATGCCCATCAATTGGGGAATGGCTGAGCAAATTGTGGTATATGTTGGTGATGGAATACTATTGTGCTAAAAGGAATAATAAAGTGGAGGAGTTCCATGGAGACTGGAACCACCTCCAGGAAGTGATGCAGAGCGAGAGGAGCAGAACCAGGAGAACATTGTACACAGAGACTAATACACTGTGGTATAATTGAACGTAATGGACTTCTCCATTAGTGGAGGTGTAATGTCCCTGAATAATTTGCAGGGATCTAGGAGAAAAAAACACTATTCATAAGCAGAGGATAAACTGTGGAAGTAGAAACACCGAGGAAAAGCAACTGCCTGAGTACAGTGGTTGATGGGACATGACAGAGGAATGACCCTAAATGAACACTCTAATGCAAATATTATCAACATAGCAATGGGTTCAAATCAAGAAAACATGTAATTCCCAGTGGATTTACGCTTCGGCTATGGGGGGGGGTGGGGAGGAAAAGAAAATGATCTATGTCTTTAATGAATAATGCTTGGAAATGATCAAATAAAATATTAAATATATATATATATATATATATATATATATATCTTTCGAATATAGACCTAGTAGTATTGTTACTGATTCATAAGGTATTCATTCTTTTATAGCCCTTTGGCCATAATTTCAAATTACTGTCCAGAATGGTAGAATCAGTTCACAACAGCACCAGCAAAGCATTAATGTACCAATGTTGCCACATTCCCTCCAACATTCATCATTTTCCTTCATTTACATTTGGACAATAGCCAATCTGATAGGTGTGAGGTGGTACCTCATAGGTTTTTTAATTTGATTTAGGGTAACAGGATTTATATCCCAGGGATTCTAGCTTTTTCACTCTCTGAGTCAATTCCAATAAGAGTAAATTTTGAGTACTACCCATCCTTACCCTCATCCTCCCCTCTAATTAAATAGTATTTCACTCCCACCTGCTCCTCTTTAAGTGATATAATTTAACCCATTTTACTTATCTCTTCCCATTTCTCTTAGTACAATTCTTTTTTTTTCATCCTTTGTTGTTGCTGTTGTTGTTTCATATAGAATCCTAATCAAGATACTAATACCCTTTGTTTATGTATACTTCTAACTACTATCGTAATAATAATTGTCAAGAGATACAGATATCATCTTTCCATATAGGAATATAAACAATTTGTGAAGTCATTAGCCTCTATTTCTCCAATACTGATATTAAAAGTCTGAATTTCTTCCATGAATTTTTGAGCCTCCTTTTCTATTTAGTCCATTATATTTTTCATGGCACTCTTTTCTACATTAGAATTTTGTGCCTTTTTTATGTTGACCAATTTTGTTTTTTAAGCTGTTATTTTCTTTTTTATTACTTTATTTTTCCCATTTTTCTTCAACCAGTCATAATCTTTGAATTATTTTTTTCATTTTTTACTATTTTTGAAATGTCATCTTTATTATTATTTTAAAATATTTTCCCATGATTACTTGATTCATGTTCTTTCCCTCCCCTCTTCCCTCCCTCTTTCTTGAGCTAACAAGCAATTCCACTGGGTTATACATGTATAATCATTGAATTCCTTTATAAATTCTCCCAGAGCTTGAAATCAATTCCAATTTTTCTTTGACATTTTACATGTGATTGCTTGGATCATACCATCCTCTATTGGCTCTGTGGTTTGCTCTTTGTCCCCATAGAAATTTTCAGGTGGTAAGTGTTTTTGTTTTGTTTTGTTTTGTTTTCCTTGACATTTGCTCATTTTCCCCACCTATTTTTTTTGCCTGTGGAATAAAAATTCTGAAAGCTAATGATTCTATCTTCCTTCCTCTGCTACTTGTTTGCATTATTTAGCACTGTGAGCTATTATGCTCTGGGGCTTGGTCTTTACCACAATATAGCAGACTTGAAAGTGCTCACCACAATGGAATTCTGGGACTCACCACAGTATGCTGCCAGGGCCTACCACTTCAAGGGTAGGTCTGTGGTGATCTTTTGTTGTTGTAGCCCCATCCTGGGATCCCAAAGTTAACTTACAGTAAGCTATGAAATCTGGCGCTATTGGTGGGGATGGTGGTTGACCAGCACTCCTTTGTGTGCAGTTCTGTTACCCCCTTATCCTATGAAAAACAAATCATTCTGCCTACCTTTCAAGATGTGTCAAGTGGAAGAGTCCTCTCACTCTATCTTGTTGTATTTTTCTGACTTCTGTCATTTGGAGGCATTTTTAATTGATTGGTTTGAAGTTATTGTCAGTGGTTTTAGCTTTTGCTACTAGTATGCTGCCATTTTGACTCCACACCACAAAAAAGATGTTATTTTATAAAGGAAATCTAGAAAAAATATATAGAACATTGACATTTTGACAAATTGCTTTTTCAGATGGAAAGGGATTCATTCTGCATTGCCCAATTCACCTAACTGGCAAAAAGGACAGAGCCTAAAAATTCAGGGATCAAAAAGGGCCATAAACTTTCTTTTCATCTCTGTTGACTGTTCTCTAGAATATTGAATACTTGGATCTCTGTTTTGTTTGATTTCCCTTGAAAAATAAAAGGAAGGGAGGCTAGAACACATCTGGTACAACTTTGGGAATTACTGAGTAAGCAGTTTGGCTCTTCTTATTCCAGTTTCCTATTTAGTAACTCAACTTATGATTAGTAGCATAATGTACTACTTTCATGAGCAAAGTCACTAATTTTTTTAAAATCATCCAGATCTCCCCAAATAGTAAAATAAACAAAATTCTAGCTGGGTGATTATAACAACATAATATAAAGATCCTACCTAAAAGTAGGTGATATACCACAAATGCAGTTCTACCCCAATATAAGGAATACTATAATCATAATTGACTATATCAATATCAAAACCTACAAGAATCACCTGATTATCTCAATAGATACATAAAAATATTTTGACAAAGTAGAATATTGGTCTACATTTTGAACAATAGAGAACATAAGACTAAATGGATATTTCCTTAAAAAAATATGTAGTATTTTAGCAAGGGAATTGTGCAAGGCTGACTGACAGCCTTCAAACCAAGATTCCACAGAGATGGCTGGGTCAGGATTCTAAGGCAGTTGGGGAACTGGCAACTGGCATTCTCAATCTGGGATGTAGAAAGAAAGACTGTGTGGAAGTGCCTTCATGAAGGAAGCCAACTTTGGAGCTGTCAGAGACTTGGATCATCTGTAAGGATCAGTTGAGTGAGTGTTCCCTTTCAAACTGGTGGACAGTATGAGTGGGTGTGAACCTCCTCCCTTCTTGAACCTTGTGAGGACTATTCATCTTGATACTGCAGTTTGACCCAATCAAGGAGTCTAGAATTAAGAGAATCTGGACCCTGTGGACTTTACTAACTCATTTTTTCTTTAACTACCCTTTTATTTAGATAGGTTAAGGTTATTTAGAAGGCTAAGATTTTAATATCTGGATGGTTTAGAAATAAATCACTCCCTGATTCCCCTTCCAAATCCCTTGTCTCTTTAGCTAATAAACCTATATATATAGTTAGTTAGTTAGTTAGTTAGTTAGTTAGATAGATAGTTAGATCACTTATGTTTAACCTTCCTTAAAACCCTCCGTATTACAGTATCTATCTAAAAACATCAAATATTATCTATAATGGGAATAAACTAGAGGCTTTCTCATTTATATCAGGTGTAAAGCAATGTTGCCCATTAAATCATAACTCTTATTCAAAATAGAACTAGAAATGCTAACTGTAAGCAAAGAAAAAGAAAAAAGCAATTGAAGTAATTAAAATATGCAATAAGGAAATTAAACTCTCACTCTTTGCAAATGATATAATAATATACTTAGAAAATCCTAGAGAACCACCTAAAAATCATGTTGAAATTATCATGTTAGCAAAGTTTCATGACACAAAATAAATCCACATAAATCATTGGCATTTCTACATATTACCAATAAAGTTCAACAACGAGCTATAGAAAAAAGAAAATCCATTTTTAAAAAATCTAGAAAATATAAAATATATTGGAATCCACTTACCAAGAAAAGGACAGGAAATGTATGAACAGAATTAGTCACAGTCAATCTACAGTCAGAGGAAGAACTGTGGGAGTAGAAGCACAGAAGAAAAACAACTGTTTGATCACAAGGGTCAATGGTGATATGAATGAACATATAGACTAAATGATCACCCTAGTACAAATATAAATACTATGAAAATAGGTCTTGATCAATGACACATGTAAAACCCAGTGGAATTGTATATCAGCTACAGGAACATGAATCTTATAACCATGGAAAAATAGTCTAAATTAACTAATTAAATAAAATTTTATCAAAAAAAAAAAGAATTTGTCACAGCCAAATCATTTACTACTGTGTCTGAATCCTGAGTCAACAATAACTTCAGTAAATATTTCCCTTAGGAATCTGAGCAGATCTATATTTAAAAATGTATATTATATACATCTTTACACACATTTTAAATTTTATTTTATTTTCTCCATTAAATTTTAAAAATAGTTCAAAATTATCTTCCTCCCTTTATCCTTCATTGAAAGGGCAAGCAATTTGTTACAGGTTACATGTGAGAAGTAATGAAAAATGTGTCATATTAGACATATTGCAAAATAAAACAGATTTTAAAACTCAGGAATAATAAAGATATTTTAAAAGTATGTGTCAATCTGAATCATCATTCCTTTCTATGTAAGTAGATAGGATTTGTCATTATAAATCCTTCAGAATTATTTTAGATAATTTTATTACTAATAATTGCCAAACCATATTCACTGATTATCATATAAAAGTTGTTTTTTTAAACATCCTGATGTTAATTATCTTAAAGCACAATAGTATTTCATTACAATCATGTTCTACAACTTAGTCATTCACCAGTTGATGGATATCTTAACACTTTCTATTTCTTTGTCATTACAAAAAGAGATGCCATATATATTTTTTGGATTGTAAGAATTAAAATTAGGTTTAACTCAATTTGAGACTTATAAAAGTGAGATTGTGGTCACCATTTTTAAAATATTAGCCCTTAAGTCAAAAACAACTGTTACAGATTTTATTTATAAGGTAGAGATATTGAAAAAGGGAAATGTAGGAAGGAGACAGAGCTTTATTTAGCCTACTAGCATAAATCCTGATCCAGTGAAGTCCAGCTCAGTCACAAGCAAGGGCTCCCTCAAGTCCCAATATTCACATGGACATCCTGGTGTTGTCTTCAGCCAGAAATCCACCAACACAAGCTTCTTCCTTCAGTCTGAGTAACTCACCCAGCAAGCCTCTCCAGCGTAGAAAGCTCCAGTTAAGGACAAGTCTAGGACAAAGTGATTCCTTCCAGGAGTCTCCCTTCAGCCCAGCTCACCAAAACAGAATTAATAAAGAAAGAATCTCCCTTCAGCTCACCTCAGCAACTTAGAGTTGCTCTGGCAAGCCTTTGTAAAGCAGTTTTCTCTATGTCAATTTCTGTTGCTTCCCCACTTCAAAGGAACCAATCAAAGCCTCCCAACTTGCCTAACGCTGCCAAGGTGAATGAGGGGGGCAGAGGCCTTTGGAGGTATGAGCTTTCTCTAGTAAGTTATTTGTGAACTCTCTTACTTAATGATTAACTAGGTGCTAAACAGGGGTACTTCAAGTTCTTGATTTGATTAAATTAAAAGTCACTGATTGATTACATTAAAGGCTAAAAACTAAGAGAGTCTAATTCACTCTTCACATAACCTATATATTCCTTTTGTTTTTCTTTGGTCTTTTTTGGACTATGGACCTAGGAGTGATATTAATGGATCAAACGGTATGCATAAAACCATGCATTATTGTTACTGATGCCATAGTCCTTTGGGTAGCTCCAAAGTGCTCTCCAGAATGGTTGGATCACTTCACAACTCTACCAACCATGCATCAGTTTCCCATTTTTTTGCCTTCTCTCCAACATTTGTCATTTTACTTTTCTATAATGTTACCCAATTTAATAAGTATGAGATGTTACCTCAGAGTTGCTTTAATTTGCATTTTTAGTAATATTTTATTTGATCATTTCCAAGCATTATTCATTAAAGACAAAGATCATTTTCTTTTCCTCCACCCCACCCCCCATAGCCGACGCGTGATTCCACTGGGTGTCACATGTGTTCTTGATTTGAACCCATTTCTATGTTTTCAATATTTGCATTAGAGTTTTGTTTAGAGTCTCTCCTCTGTCATGTCCCCTCAACCACTGTAGTCAGGCAATTGCTTTTCCTCGGTGTTTCCACTCCCATAGTTTATCCTTTGCTTATGCATAGTGTTTTTTCTCCTAGATCTCTGCTAATTGTTCCGAGCCATTACACCACCACCAATGGAGAAGTCCATTATATTCAATTATACCACAGTGTATTAGTCTCTGTGTAAAATGGTTCTGCTCTTCTCGCTCTGCATCACCAGAAAGAGATAAGAAAAGCTATCCCCCCCCACTCAGATAGAGATGGCAAACTCCACAGAAGCACAAAAGTCCCAAAATAAAAAAATAAAAAAAACAAGAAGAAGGGGGAGACTTTGGACACATTTTATGGAGCAAAAATACAAAACACAGAGGAGATAGAAGAGGAAACACAAGCAAATGCTCCGAAACCTTCCAAAGGAAATGGAAACTCTCCACAAACCCATGAAGAATTTGAATCTGAAATGATCAAAAAGATGGATGCCTTCTGGGAGGAAAAGTGGGAAATAATGCAAAAGAAATTTACGCATCTACAAAACCAGTTTGACCAAAGTGAAAAGGAAAACCAGGCTTTAAAGCAAGAACTAATAAAGCAAAGCCAAAAGACCAAGAAATTAGAAAAGAACATAAAATATCTCACTGACAAAATGACAGATTTGGAAAAAAGAGGGAGAAGAAATAATTTAAGAATAATTGGACTTCCAGAAAAGCCAGAAATAAACAGCAAACTCGACATCGTAATACAAGAGATAATCAAAGAAAATTGCCCAGAGATTCTAGAACAAGGGGGCAATACAGCCACTGACAGAGCTCACAGAACACCCTGTACACTAAACCCCCAAAAGACAACTCCCAGGAATGTAATTGCCAAATTCCAAAACTCTCAAACAAAAGAAAAAATCCTGCAAGAAGCCAGAAAAAGACAATTTAGATATAAAGGAATGCCAATCAGGGTCACACAAGACCTTGCAAGTTCTACTCTGAATGATCGTAAGGCATGGAACATGATCTTCAGAAAGGCAAGAGAGCTGGGTCTTCAACCAAGAATCAGCTATCCAGCAAAACTGACTATATACTTCCAAGGGAAAGTATGGGCATTCAACAAAATAGAAGATTTCAAACTTTTTTCAATGAAAAGACCAGAGCTCTGTGGAAAGTTCGATATCGAAAATCATGATTTGGAGGGTTTTTTTAAAATATTATATTGGTTCTGAAATCTTCTGAAAACCAATTGCTTATATACTTTGACAATTTATTATTTTGGAAATGGGTCATCTTCTTGACTCAGTTGCCTATAGGATGAGAAACTAGACTTTAATCAATGAAATAAAAAATAATTTTCCTCTAGTTTCCTACTTCCCTTCTAGTCTTGGGTTCACTGATTTAGTGCAAAAAATTTCAAATGTTTTGAACTTTTCAAAATTATCCATTTTATATACTGTAATACTCTTTTATCTGTTCTTTAGTAATACATTATTCATTTATCAATAAATCTGACAAAATATATGTGCTTTTAATTTGCTTATATTATTTCCCTTTAATTCTAAATGATGTATTTATTTTGACCTAATCTAGGTATACTATGTGAGATCCTCGTCTTTATTTAGTTTCTGCCAATCTGTTTTCTGGTTTTCCCAAATTTTTTTTTTAATTACTGTTTTCTTTTCCCAAAAGTTTGGTCCTTTGGATTTGTCAAATACTAGATTACTATGTACATTTACTACTCTTTTATTGCACTATTTCTTAGACAGTACAACATTGTTTTGAAGGTTACTGTTTTGTAATACAGATTTGGTATAATTATGTATGGCCAAGTTATGTTCTTTCATATTTTCCCCATTGATTCCTTTGATAGTCAATATATTGTTCTTCCAGATTAATTCTGTTATTATGTTTTCTAACTTTATAAAATAGTTTCACTAGTTTTTTTTTTTTTACTATTGCACTGAATAAATAAATTAATTTAGTGAGAATTGTAATTTTTAATTTGGGCTCAGCTTAATATTTTCCAGTTTTTTGGATCTGATTTAATTTGTGTAGAAAGTGTTTTGTAATTGTACTCATATAGTTTCTGGGTTTGTTGTGGCAGATAGACTTAAAGATCTTTTATATTGTCTACAGGTATTTTTATGTGATTTTTCTGTCTCTTTTCTGTTGTAGGACTTCACAATATATAGGGATTCTAAGGATTTATATGAGTTTATTTTATATCCTGAAACTTTATTGAATCTGTAAATTATTTCAATTAGTCATTTTTGTTGATTCTCTAGAATTTTGTAACTATATCATCATATCATCTTCCTAGAGATACTTTTATATCTTTATTTCCTATTGATGTTCTAACTAGCATTTCTAATATAATACTGAAACAGTGGAGGTAATGGCTGTCTTTGCTTCATTTTTGGTCTTATTGGGAAACTGTCTAATTATCCTTATCATAAAAAATGCTGAATGACAGTTTACATAGTACTAGTTATCATGTTAAGGAAAGCTATATTTATTCCTATGCATTCTAGTATTTTTAAATGGAATATATTTTATATTTTGTCAAAAGCTATTTTAGGTAGTAGCACAGGAGTTATATTATGAATATAATTTGGTAGAATTATGTCTTTTTTTTCAAATTGATTACAAATTATATCATTTAATTTTTAATTAAGTGTTTGCAAGAATTCACTTGTGAATTCAGCTGATCCTGCAGATGTTTTCTCAGGCACTCATTAATGGTTTATTTGATTTCTTTTTTCTAATATTTAGTTGTTTCCAGTATTATTTTTCTTCGTTTAATCAGAACAAAATTTAGTAAATATCCAACCATTTAACTTAGATCATGAGAGTTATTGCCATATAGTTGGGAAAAATAGCACCTAATATTTGCTTTAGTTTCTTCTCATTGGTGCTGAATTCAGTCTTTTAAAAATTATTTATTCATTTATTTGAGTTTCTTAAACCCTTACCTTTCATCTTAGAACCAATAGTAAGCATTGTTTACAAGGTAGAGAATCTGTAACGGATAAGTAATTGAGGTTAAGTGACTTGCAGAGCATCACATAGCTAGGAATTTTTCTCTCGTGTTTATCTTTTTATCCTTCTCTTCAGTCTTATATTTGTAAGACATTTTCTATTCATCTTTGGGTCTCCTTATTAGTAATGCTTCTATTTTTTTCCTTTATAAGTATTTTTATAACTTATAAATTTTTATAACTTATAAATTTTCCTTTATAAGTTATTCTTGGTTATAATCCCAGCATCTTTGACCTCCAGAATATTATATCCCATGACCTCTTCTCTTTTAATATGAAAGCTGCTAAATATTTGTGATCCTGACTGTGACACCATGAAATGTGAATTATTTATATTTGTTGCTTATAATATTTTCTCTTTGACCTAGCATCTCTTGAATTTGTCTATAATATTCTTTAGTGGATTTGTTATGGGGTCTTTTTTCAGTAAGAAATTATTTTTCATTTTAGCCTCTGGTTAGGGCATATGATATATAGTGGTTTTTTTTTTTCTTTGTACATGTGGACTCTAGGCAGTTAAACAATTCTTAACTTATCTCTCTCATCAATGTATTTTTCACGTCAGTTGTCTTACCAATTTCATATTTCTATCATTTTTTTCATTCTTTTGATTTGTTTTGTAAATATGTCTTTTCACTGTCTTTTTATGCATTTTAACAAGCTGTTTACTCTCTTTTCCTAATTTTCTGGCATAATTCTCATTTCTTTTCCATTTTTTCCCATTATGTCCTTTTGATTTTTAAAATCCTCCTTGAGTTCTAGGAATTCATTGGATTTGTATCCTATACACATTTTTGTTTCAGGATTTTATTGTATCTTCTTTGACATAGTTTATATCCAAGTTTATCTTTATCTTCACTACCACCATAATCATTTCCTACTATACAGTTTTTATTTCTTGCTCATTTCCCCAGGCTAGTTCTGCACTTTTACCTTTATCTTAAATTATGGCTCTGATCCTAAAGTTGTGGAGACACTAACTCAAGATTAAGGTCTTTCTTGCTCAGATCTACCTCTGCGTCCTGTAGTTTTGTTTTGTTTTTTTTTTGTTTGTTTGTTTATTTTATTTTGTTTTCGTTTTTTGATGCTTTTGGGGTGATATGATCTAGGAAGAGGTAAATTCATTGATCTCCTTGACTGTGGCATGTCTTTATTATGGAAAAGGTATGTTCCCTATATCCACCAGCACTACAACCTCTCCTGCCCCTGTGACTATGAGTATTTATATCTTCAAAGACAGTTACTAGTGCTTATCACTGTCTTCGAATAGAGTACGGGCTCTATACCTCTGTGAACAGACAGAATCACTCCTCTTTGCCCTGGAACTATGAAATGGGTCCATATTATCCTGCCCTTCAGAGGTATTGTGCTTCTTGGCCCTAAAATTATGACCCAGAAGAGATTGTGGTAATGCAATAAGATTCTGAACCTAACACCAGCAAAAGATCCCCTGAAATCCCTTTCTGCCCAGTTGATTGATCACCCCTCTCACCATTCATGGGCTGAGAGCTCCTGAAGCTGTTGCTATACCTAGTGCAATCACCATCAAGGTACTGCCTATGGTTTCTCCACTGTGCTCCCTGGACTTTTTTTTTTTCATTCTGGTGAGATATACCTTCTTTACATCAGACAAGAAAATTATTTCAATTAATATTTTATGTTGTTTCCCCTTGAAAATTCTTTTTAAGATGTTATTTAAGAGTGATTTGGAAGGGAATTTGAAAGAGCTAAACTGAATGCTTCTCTAAACCTCCACATGTTCCATTTCTTTCCCTGCTCACATATTGGTTTTGTGTATTATTGTATATCTGTTTGCTATATCCCCATTCCAATGAAATTTTTAATTATTTTTTTCTTAGTAGAGATTTTTTTTTCATTATTTGGTTCATTAATGTATCCCTACTTGCAAAATACAATAACATTTTCATCATCAATCAATCTACATGCATTTATTTAGCACAATGTTCTCTACTAGATTCTAGAAATATATATGAAGAATGAAACTCCCTCTAATAGAAAGAACTTAAAACAATTAATGAGATGAGGAATGGAGATTATTTTGGTGTCAGAAATTATAGATTGAATTCCCAATTTTCACTTATTAGAAATAAGAACTAAGCCACTCACTGCATTTTTCTGAGCTTCAATTTATAAATCTATTAAAGCAAAATAATTACATTGACATTGCCTGCCTTAACTTTCTAAGAAAAGAAAACTTGGAAGACCAAAATTTTAAATGACATTAAAAATCTATAAACCTCCCAAATGCTATATATATTATTGTTTAAATATAATAATTATACAACAATAAAATTATTATAATTAAAACCAAAAGCTTTGTTTATATATAAGCTGATACTAGTTGATATTCAGGTAACAGAAAATGTATTTTATCACTGATCTAAAATTTATTTTTGTCTTATTCAAGGCCTTGATTTCATCTTATGTTATCCCTTTCAATTTCCAATGTTATAACACTGAATTAAGTCTGTTTTCTCAGAGAACAATGCACACAACTCCAGAAAATCTTGAGAAATTCTCAGGGAACCTTTCATTTGATAACTCACATGCCATTAACTTTGCTTTAACTTTTAACATTTGCAATACTATTTGCCAAATGAAAAGAAAAGTTAAGTCTCTAGACCAAATGTTTACTGAGCAGATTATTCTTGAAGACCTGCTGTTTAAAAGTTTAAAATTAAAAGCAGAACACCATTGTTGGTCCCTCTCATAACAATTTAGAAATCAGGTTGCTCAGATTGAAGGATGATTCTTTTTGAGATAGTTTAAATATATTTCTTTGCCACCAGTGCTAAAATGATCCTTTCCTTCAAAAACAGAAAATAATAACTGTTATCTTTAATTAAAAGTCTCTGCATCCTCAAACTATATATTAAAAGGAATTATCAATCAGTTTACCAAAATATTCCCTCTCATTAAAATGACACATGATAGCAAGTTTTTGAGTATTAAATCTTTGGTCCTTGAGATAACTCTCAGCATTCTAAAAGATAAAACCACCTTAGAATTAATACCCTAGAGGGCAGAGTTAAGATGTTGGTTTAGAGGCAGCAAAAATCATTTCCTCTGTGAAACTCTTCCACACCAATCAAAAACAAAGTACTTCAAGGGGGACAAAACCAAATCTAACAAGACAGAGCTGTGGAACCCTTCTGATCAATTCAACTTAAAAGGCACACAGAGAAGTCTGAATTCTTGGGTTTAAAGAAAAGAAAGCAGGAAGGTCCCAGTGCCCCTTCCCCACCTATCATCCTGAGACTCAGGCAGTTAGTGGGTTCTCAGTTCAAGGGATCCAACCAGGACAGAGAACCTTACTACCACAACTCCATGAAGCTAGGGAGGATATACTGATCTCAGCCTTCAGTAACCACACTTCCATCTTGGGCTTTTGCTTCTAGAATTTTTGACCCCAGGGAACATTCAGTTCTGCAGATCAGCTCAACTGGCTTAATCCAGTTTATTAGTAGTGCAGAGGAGAAGCCTCTAGAGGGCATAGAATCTAAAACTCACAGGGCTAGCAAAGAACCAGAAGAGCTAGTCTACAAAATAGACAGAAAGCCAAACTAAACAAGACAGAGCCACAGGTATCCCTTACTTGATTCAACCTGAAAGGTATGCAAATAAGGTGGAATTCCCAAGTATAAGGGAAGATCCAACAACCTCCCCCATCTACATCACTGAGACCCATAGCAGAACTCTGGTTGACTAGGATCCCAGGATGAAGGCTGCAACCTGAATGAGTGTGTTGGTACTACTATGGGGTATGGGGAGCTAAGGGCTTTTACTAGGCAGCTGGCAGGGAGGTGGCTGGCAGAAAGAAGTAGAGAGGAGGACCAAGGGTAACTACCCTCAGCCTCCACACACTTACTTTCACATTTAGGCTCTACTGGCTCTGCTGGCAGATAGGGAAGATTTGGCCTCAGGGCACATTAGTACAACAGGTCAGCTCCATCAGCCTAATCCAGTTAATCAGAATAGCAGAGAAGAAGCCATTCAGGGCAGAAAAGCCCAAATTCACAGATCCAGCAAATAAGCAGAGGTGCAAGAATATAGCCCACAAAGAGAGGGAAAGAAGAAAAAAAATTAGTAAACAACAGAAAAAGAAAAAAAAAGAAATTACAATCAACAGCTTCTATTCAGGAAATGGAAAAAGAACAAATAGAAGAGAAGATGCCCAAGAAGCACCAAGCAAAATCTCAGGAAATCCAGGGAACTGGACTTGGTCTCTGGAAGAACTCAAAACCCAATTCAAATAACAATGAAGAGAGGTGGAAGAGAATTGGAAAAACAACTTAAAATGAAAAAGAGGTCATATGAAAAAAGAGGCATATGGACTAAAACAAGGAAAAAGTGTCTTTAAAGCAATAATTTACCAGCTTAAAAACAAGGCAAAGAAAGTAAAAACAATGAATAACAATGAAAAACAGATCAAAAGGAAAAGAAGGATCAAAAAGTTAAGGATGAAATTCAGTCTTTAAAAATTAGAATTGAACAATTAGACATCCCAAGGCAGCAAGAATCTATAAACAAAATTGAAAGAATAAACAAATTGATGAAAATATGAAATACTTCACTGATAAAACAAAAGACCTCAAAAGTAGATACAGGAGAAACAATTTAAGAATTATTGGACCACCTGAAAATCATGACCAAATAAAAATCTTGAACATCATTCTATAGGAAATTATCAAAAAAAAAAAAAAACTCTCCTGATATTCTTGAATAAGAAGGTAGAGATCGAAAGAATCCACAGATCACCACCTGCATTAAATCCTTAATTGACAATGCCCAGAAATGTTATAGCCAAGTTCAATAACTTCTAGACCAAGGAAAAGATTTCTAAAGTTGCTAAAAAGTTGCTAAAAAGAAACAATTCAGAAATCATGGAGCCATAGTCAGAATGAAAGAGGACCTGGCTGCATCCATACTGAAGGACCAGAAAGAATGGAACATGATATTCTAGAAAGCAATGGTATTGGGTCTATACCCAAGAATCAATTACCAGTAAAACCGGCTATATTCATGTAGGTGAAAGTATGGCCATTTAATAAAATAGAAGATTTCCAAGAATTCTGGAAGAAAAAAAAAATAACTGACTTAGAAAAGGTGATGTCAAAATAGAGAACTCAAGAGAATCATGAAAAGGTAATTAAGCAAGAAAAAAAAAATAAGGTACCTAATAAGTTCTAATGGCTTGTATTCCTATATGAATAGATGATATTGGTAACTTTTTTTAACATTATTTTATTTGGTCATTTCCAAACATTATTCATTGGAAACAAAGATCATTTTCTTTTCCTCCCCTCCCCTCCCACCACCTCTCACATAGCCGACGCATGATTCCACTGGGTATCACATGTATTCTTGATTCAAACCCATTTCCATGTTTTTGGTATTTGCATTAGAGTGTTCATTTAGAGTCTCTCCTCAGTCATATCCCCTTCACCCCTGTAGTCAAGCAGTTGCTTTTCATTGGTGTTTTTACTCCCTCCGTTTATCCTCTGCTTGTGGATAGTGTTTTTTATATCCCTGCTGATTGTTCAGGGACATTGCATTGACCCTAATGGAGAAGTCCATTACCTTCAATTGTATCAGTCTCTGTGTATAATGATTTCCTGGTTCTGCTCCTTTCGCTCTGCATCACTTCCTGGAGGTTGTTCCAGTCTCCATGGAATTCCTCCACTTTATTATTCCTTTTAGCACAATAGTATTCCATCACCAACATATACCACAATTTGTTCAGCCATTCCCCAATTGAAGGGCATCCTCTCATTTTCCAATTTTTGGCCACCACAAAAAGTGCAGCTATGAATATTCTTGTACAAGTCTTTTTCCTTATTATCTCTTTGGGGATAATGGTAACTTTTTAAAAATGTTATTATCATTGGAATAGCTAAAGGAAATAAACCAAGAGGGTACAATGGTAAAGTATTTAGGTAGATATGACAAAAAATACATTATGTGTATATATAAACTAGGAGTAAAAATTAACATAATACAAAGAGAAATGGTAAAGCAGATAAAATGGGGTAAATATATATTTCATAAATAATTATGTGGGGTGAAGGAGGAGAACAATACAATGGAAAGGAGGAAGAGGTGGTTGACAGGTAATACTTGAATCTTATACTCATTGGGATTGGGTCAGGGAGTGAAGAACAGTCAGATCCATTGGAGCAAAGAACTATACTGTGTTCTATAGAGAAGTAGAAGGATAATAAATGGGCTGGTGGGGAAGGGAGAAATACAAGGGAGGAAAAGGATGAGGGTGTTCCTTGAAAAGGCACTGTAGTAAGAGAGGAATAATGAGAAGGGGATGGGAAGGGGAGTAACATTAGGGACGGGAAAGTGGGGATACTAATTAAAAGCAAAAAGTATGAAGGGAAGGGAAGAGGGATAAGAGCAAAGGTAGTATCAAAGAATGAAGTCCAACTGGAGGGGAATACACAGATAGTAATTATAACTGTGAATGTGAATGGGATAAACTCACCTATAAAAAAAGGAAACAGATAGAAGAATGGATTAAAAACTAGAATTCTATCCTTTGTTGTATACAAGAAACATACTTGAGGCAGCTGGACATACAAAGGGTAAAGGTAAGAGGGTGGAATAGAATTTACTGGGCTGCAACTGAGACAAAGATGTCAGGAGTAGCAGCTATGTTCTCTGACAAAACTAAAGCAAACATATCTGATTTAAAGAGATAAGGAAGGTAATTATGTCTTGATGAAAGGCAGTATAAATAATGAAGAAATATCAGTACTCAACATATATACACCAAATGGTATAGCATTCAGATTTCGAAAGGAGAAACTAAGGAACTTAAAGAAGAAATAGTTAATAAAAACATACTAATAGTGGGATCTCAACCTTCCCCTATTAGAACTAGAAAAATCAAAACAAAATATAAATAAAAAAGAAGTAATGGAAGTGAATGAAATATTAGAAAATTTTGAGCTAATATTTATCTGGGAAAAAATAGGGATAAAACGGACTATACCTTTTTTTCACCAGCACATGACATATATACAAAAACTGAGCATGTACTGGGGTATAAAAATATTGCCAATAAATTTTGGAAAACAGAAATAATAAATGCATTTTAGATCACAATGAAACAAAATCATAATCAATAAGGGCTTATGGAAAGGCAGATTTTAAATTAATTGGAAACTAAAAAACTAATTCTTCAAAACCAGTGGGTCAAATAACAAAGAAAAGAAAGAAATACTGATTTCATTGAAGAGAATGACAATGATGACATAACATATCAACTTCTATGGGATGCAGCCAAAATAGTACTCAAGGAAACTTTATATCCATGAGGCAAATATCAACAAATCAGAGAGGAAAGAAGTCAATGAATTGGGCATGCAAATTAAAAAAAAACTAGAAAGAGAAAAATATTTTAAATTTTCAGATAAAAACTAAATTGAAAATCCTAAAAATAAAAGAGGAATTAATAAATTTGGAAGTAAAAGAACTATTAAATTAATAAATAAGACTAGGAGTTGGTACTTAAAAAAATAAAATATATAAAGTACTGGTTAATCTAATACAAAAGAAGAAAATGAAATTGATAGTTTCAAAGATGAAAAGGGCAACCTCACCTCTAATGAAGAGGGAATTAAGACAATTATATTATTGAAAGCTATTTTGCCCAATTATAGGGCAATAAATATGACAATCTAGGTGAAATGGGTGAATATTTACAAAATTATAAATTTCCTAGATTAATAGAAGAGGAAATAGAATATTTAAACAATCCTATCATACCTATCATAGAAAAAGAAGTTGAACAAGCCATCAGGAACTCCCTAAGAAAAAATCCCCAGGGTCAGATAAATTTACAAGTGAATTCTGACAGTTAAAAAACAACTAATCCCTAGACTATTCAAACTATTTGACAAAACAAAGAAGTAAATTGACAAATTCCTTGTGTGACATAAATATGATAGTGATTCCAAAGGCAGGAAGACCAAAAACAGAGAAAAAAAATCTATAGATAAATCTACTTTATGCACATAGATGCAAAAGTCTTTAATAAAATATTAGCAAAAAGACTACAGCAAGTTATAATAAGCAACATTCATTATGAACATATGGGAGTCATACCAGAAATATGTAATAATTAAAATGGTTGTTTGTCATAAACTGTGGCAGTTAAAATAGTGGCAGATATAAATTGTAGTAGATATGAGTGGATGAGTAAATTGTGGCCGCAAAGATATGTTTTTTATATTAAAAATAAAGTTGTCGCCAGGGAAAAATTCCCAATTATTAAAATATACCCAAATCAGCTGGGTTTTATAGAGATTTTAATTAATGCAAATGAAGAATTAAAGAAAAGGAGAGAAAGAGAGAAAAAAGGGGAATAATGAGAAAAGAATAGGGCAGCCCTAGCCAACCCAGGCCTAAGTCCTTAAGAGAAAGATCAGTCAGTCCTTAATCACTCACAAGATTTGTCCAAGCAAGGATTCTAGTGACACCAGGTCAGCATCATCTCTGCTGCCTCCACCAGCTCAATCCTCAATCTGAATGCCTCTTTCAGCTTTATCTGAGCTCCTATTTAAAGGGAATTTTCTCCTATGTCACCTCCCCTAAGTGCTCCCATCTACCAATCACAGTAGACGTTTTTCAAAGGACAGACCATTCTTAGTTCACACCTGAGTAGACTAATCTTTTGAGTAATTTACACCAGGAAAGCTCTGAGTAAGTTTCTCACCTCTTTCTTTGTTCCTGGTAAATTCACAAGTTGCTTGACCTTTATAGGTACTTAGCACCCCTTTGTATTAGTCCTAAAATAGGCATAGCTTAAAAACTTTTTGTCTTACTAAAAGTATGGGTTTAAGTACTTTTCATTGTTCAGCAAAGAGTTTACAACTTTATCTTCCCCTAGGGCAGACTTAAATAGGGATGGAGTAGAGGTCTCACATTCCTGATCTAAGTATAGTTCTCACATTCCTGATCTAAGTACCTTCACTGCCCAAATGGTGAATGGTCCCAATGGGGAATTTTTAAGGTTCACAATCCTAACTTTATGAAGTAGGGTCTGAGAATTTTTTAAGGTTCACAATCCCCCCTGAATGATCATTGGGAGACTAGTCTCCCCATTTATCATTTAACATAATCATTTTGTAGTCCTAAATGCACTTCTAACTATAGATATATACAATATTCAATTTTCTAAGAGGAAATTAGAGTAGTGAGGGAGGAATAGAAAAGAAAGCAAGCAAAACCAATGTTTTGCTAGGCGCATTGACAGAAAGCCAAATTAGGGGCAGGCCCTTTTGGCATAAATGTGTACATTTACAATAAATGTTCAATCAAAGTTCAGTTCAATCAAACATATCCAAAGTTCATTCTTGATCTTCTTGATATAGTGTGGATTTTCCAGCATCTTTTTGCAATAGTTCATTCTCTGGATTTAGGAGTTATCAAGCTTCTTCCTTGAAGATCTTTTCTCAAACAAAAATCAAAATCTTGGAGTTTTATAAAAATACAATCTCCAATAAAAAATCAAAATTCTTAGATTTTAAATTAAAATACAATCCCCCCTGAAGTAGGTGTTAAAAAACATCCAGTTCAGCTCAGGATACAATGTTGAGTTATGGGGGTATATGGGTCAATTATCAAAAGAAAAGAAAAACAAAACCAAAATCATAAGGAAAAAAATTTCAAAATACGCCCTTGTATAGGTCCAATTTAAAGTAATTTCTATCCACAAGTCAGTAGGACAGAATGCAGTAATATTTCACGAAGTCATTTGTAGCCAAGACTACAGGAAGTTGCCATAATATAAGAAGAAAAAGAACTAGAATTCTATTTTTATAGGGAAGCGTCTGATTTTTGTCATTGTCAGGGATATAGGGAGCCAGCATAATAGTCAAATTTTGTACTTGTATGAGTACTTCACAAAGAGTGTAGATACAAGGAAGTCCTACAACTTAACATATGTCAAGCATCGCAACCTCCAGTCTCACATTAGTATTTCATGTGTGCTCTTTTGGGCACTTTTCAGGTTAAGTCTGTGCTCCTTGTTTTTTATCTCTTTTTCTGGAATCATACATAAACATTAATCACAGTCTCATAATATTTTATCAATAAATGGCAGGTTCCCATAGTTTAAAGCTTTTGAGTATGCATTGATATTATAGCAAGAACATATATATTAACTTCTATTACTGCAGAAAAATATTAATATTAATTATGTGTACCTTTAGTACAAGAAACAAGAAAAAATCAAATATTCTAATCAAAATAAAAGATAAGCAATAATAAAAATAAAGGAAAATTAGTAATTCACTGTGTTCTCAAAAAACAAAACAGCATCCACTTGTCTATGGATTATTATCTCCAATTCATATGATAGGGTATAGTCAATCAGTCTCAACAGAAGATGCTTTTTTTTCACATGTGAGCAATGAATCCATGAGTCCTTTTCTCCAACCTTTATAGATGTTGGAGTAGTTAACAATATTTAGAATGGTCCTTCCCATGAAGGCTGAGTTGCTCCACTATGCTTGAAATTCTTAATATACACTTTATCTCCTGGTTTCAGGTCATGCAAAGAAAAGCCTAGTGGTCCGGCTTGTACTGCAGCTCCAGATTCATGAAGTTCATGCAGTTTGTGCTGTAATTCCTGTATATAGGAAGCAATAGTCATATCTCCCCCTAATAGCGATGTATAAGCCGGGGAGAAAGGCTTAGCCTGTATAGGCGGATGTCCAAAAAGCATCTCAAATGGTGAAATATGTAAAACTCCTCTAGGCCTGCTTCTAAGATAAAATAGGGCCAGATGGAGAATTTCAGGTCATTTTAAATGTGTCTCAGTGCATAATTTTCCAATCATAGTCTTAAATTCTTTGTTCATCCTCTCCTACTATTTGGAGTAGAGAAAAAACTGAAAAAGGTTAATAACTATCAACAAAATCAATATAGTCTAAGAAAAAACATCTTCATTATATTTGGGATGTTCCTTGAGCACCCTCCTGAAGGGCACCTCTCTGAGGGTCATTAGCACCTCGAGTATTTTTTGGACGAGCACCATTTCTTATATATTGTTATTGGGTGTTATCATTTTCTTCATTTAGAGCATTGTCATTATTTTCCCAATTCCTATTTCTATAATTCTGGTTTCTAAAGTTCTTATTTCTATATTCATTATGGTTATTTCCATAGTCAGTATTATAATTTCTAAAATTTCTAAAATTCTGGTTTCTATGACCATTATCATCATTTCTATAGTTATTATTTCCAAAGTTGTTATGAAATTGTGTATTTCTTCCAATCATCTTAAGAAAGGTTCTACATTCCATCATTTTGTGTCCCTTCTAACAGAAGTGGCAAGTTACTGATTTATTTGTGAATTCCCACAAAGGGGCTATAGTCTCTCCTTTATTTTTCAATTGTCTCTTTAACATTTCAATTTCTTTCTTTAAATCTTCCACTAACTTATTGCCTTCCTCAGGTCTTTTTACACGACCCTTGTAAACATAGGTTGCTACTCTCCTCAATTCTTCGAGGTCCATAGAGTCCCAATTAGGTCAGCTATTTTTAATGTAGTCTTTTACCACTGAACAACAATTCTTAGCAAATTGCCTATGTATTTGTCTAATGTCTCTTTCTCTGGATAAATCAAGGTCCATATATGTATTCCCTATGTCAATAAGTCTGTCCATAAACTGGGAGGGTGTTTCATCAATATCTTGTCAGGTTCTTTCAAATTTTGACCATTTTTCAGCTCTATCAGAGAAAGCTCTCATGGCTGTCAATAATGCTTCTCTGGCCTGGTTTAGTTTTGTGTGATCTAGTTCAACATTGGGCATGTGGATCTTCAGTTGACCAATAACTTCCTTTTTTATCACATTTTTGATTAGCCAGAGAGACAATATTATTTTTCTCTCTCTTTGTCAATAATGCTTCTAATAAATTCTCAACATCCATCCAAGTGGGGTCAAAAGTTCTGAATGTATTCTCTAATTTTTTTTATAATTAATATTGCTTCGTCCTCAAATGATGGCATATCTTCCTTCAATTTATTTAAATCCTCAGGGCTAAAAGGTGTATGATGTCTCACAGATACCAAGTTTCTGTCCTTATTAAAATTGGGTAGTTTCCTTAAAGGAAATAAGCTATCTGAATTGTTTGATACTCCTGTTTCTAGGCTTCTTGCTCCATTCTCAGTTGGGTAAGTATGGGAAATAGAAGAGTTGGGCACACTAAGGGAGAGGGTTTGTTGTTGTCCCATAGTGCCAGAAAGATCAGAGGTAGGGTGTGAATTTAGGTTGGAATGTGAACTTAAAGTGTGAAAGGATACAGAGGTATTAGGATTGGAGGAATCAGTAAGGTGTGAAGTGGAGGAATTTAGAGTGGATTGTATAGGGTCTGAAGCATGGGTGTGGTGTGTACTTAGAGTTGAGGGTGTGGGGTCTGAAGCATGGACAGGTTGTGAACTTAGAGTTAAGGTTGTAGGATCAGAAGCATGAGTAGGGTTTTCTGAGGCCGAGGGGGCAGGGGGAAGGTGGGTTCGTTAAGAAGGGGTTCTAAGGCAGAGTTAGCAGAAGGAGCCATAGGTTGACTAGGAGGGTTAGTGTTTTTCATAAAAGCTATGATCTCCCCCAAACTTTCCTCCATAAGTTCAAGCCGAGTATTTAGTTCTGCATTTTGTTGAATATTAGAGGGAGCAATTGGTTGTTTTGACTGAGAAATGAGTTCTTCAAGGAGATAAACATTATAATTACAACAATCAAAAACTCAGGGGAAAGTAGTGTATTGATTAGATTTTGCCATAAGTTCCATGGGATGAGCCCTTTCAGAGAGACAAGGAATTCTGTATTTATAAGATTGGTCATGGAGCTGATGAGCCAGATGTTAAGTAAGTTGTAGACCAATGCTTGTACTAAGAAAAGAACAACGTATTTACTGAAACACCAGTTGTTAACTAAGTTCTGAACTGTCAGTAACTCCATATTTCTAAAGTAAACACGTGGGAAGCAGGACAAAGCCAAAAGCTTTCCCAGGCATTTCTAGTCCTAATTTAGGCAGTTGCTAGCCAGGACCTTAGGGCCCTGTTGCTAAGATCTAAAACAGCCTAATTTAAGGAGAATCGAAAAGGTTTTTTACTCACCTGTTATTGCAGCTGTATTTTTGAAGACAAGTTAAAAAAGAAAACAAAACTGACTGATAGAACAAGTAATAAAGCAAGAAAGGAAAGAGATTTCACAGAAACTTTTTGAGGGTTTTCTCACCAACCTCGTGGTCAGCCATAAACTGTAGTAATTAAAATGGGTGTTTGTCATAAACTGTGGCAGTTAAAATAGTGGAAGATATAAATTGTAGAAGATATAAGAGTGGATGAGTAAATTGTGACCACAAAGATATGTTTTTTATATTAAAAATAAAGTGGTCACCAGGGAAAAATTCCCAATTATTAAAATATACCCAAATCAGCTGGGTTTTATAGATATTTTAATTAATGCAAATGAGGAATTAAAGAAAAGGAGAGAAAGAGAGCAAAAAAGGGGAATAATGAGAAAAGGATAGGCCAGCCCAGGGCAGCCGTGGCCAACCCAGGCCTAAGCCCTTAAGAGAAAGGTCAGTCAGTCCTTAATCACTCAGAACAAGATTTGTCCAAGCAAGGATTCTAGTGACACCAGGCCAGCATCATCTCAGCTGCCTCCACCAGCTCAAATACAAGAGTAGTTTAATATTAGGAAAGCCATCCACATAATTTATCATATCAATAATCAAACTAACAGAAATCACATGATTATCTCAATAGATGCAGAAAAAGCCTTTGACAAAAAAGAAACCATTCTTATTGAAAACACTAGAAATCCTAGGAAATAGATGGTCATTTTTTCAAAATAATAAACAATATATATTTAAAACCATCAGCAAGCATTTGTAAGAGGGATACGTTAGAAGCCTTCCCAATAAGATCAGGAGTAAAGTAAGGATGCCTATTTTCAGCTCTATTATTTATTATTGTATTAGAAATATTAGAGGTAGAAATTATAGAAGAATAAGAAATTGAAGGGATTAAAGTAGACAATGAGGAGACTAAGCTATCACTCTTTGCAGATGATATGAAGTTCTGCTTAAAGAATCCTAGGGAAACAACTAAAAAGCTAGTGGAAATAACAACTTTAGCAAGATAGCAGTGTACAAAATAAGCCCACATAAATCATTAGCATTTCTATATAGTTACAACACAATTCAACAGCAGAAATTAGAAACAGAAATTTCCTTGAAAATCACTCTAGACAATATAAAATATTTAGGAATCTATTTGTCTAAAGAAACATAGGACTTATATGAACACAACTATAAAACACTTTTCACACAATTAAAACTAGATCTAAATAATTGGAAAAACATTAATTTCTCATGGGTAGGATGAGATAATACAATAAAAAATCACAATCCAACCCAAATTGATCTACTTATTCAGTGCCATACCAATCAAACTAACAAAAATCATTTTTAAAGATTTAGAAATATTATAATAAAATTTAACTGAAAAATTTTCAAGGTAACTAATAAATAAAATGTGAAGGATGGGGGCTTAGCAGTACAAGATTTTAAACTGTACTATAAACCAGTGATCATCAAGGTAATATGATACTGGCTAAGAGACAGAAGGGAGGATCAATGGAGTAAACTTGGGATAAATTACGACAAGAATCCACTATTTGTCAAAAACTGCTGGGAAAATTGGAAAATAGTATGTGAGAGATTAGGTTTAGATAAACATCTCATAACTTATAGCAACATAAATTCATAATGGGTTAATGATTTAATAAAGAGGGAAGTTACAAGTAAATTAGTTGACCATAGAATAGTATACCTGTCAGATTCAGGGGAAAGGAAAGAATATAAGACCAAGCAAGAGATAGAGAATACTACAAAGTGAAAAATGAACAATTTTAATTACATTACATTAAAAAATTTTGTACTAACAAAACCAATTCAGCCAAAACAAGAAAGGAAGTGATAGATTGGATAAAATACTTATAACAAAAACCCTTGAAAAAGGTCTAATTTCTCAAATCTATAAGGAGTTAAGTCAACTGTACTAAAAATCAAGGTATTTCCCAATTGATAAATGGGCAAGGGATATGAATAGGCAGTTTTTTAAATAAAGAAATCAAAACTGTCAATAAGTACATGAAAAAATGTTCTAAATCTCTCAAAGGGTTTTAAAAGATTACTTGCCATTTTATCCAGACATACAACTGCTGGGGTTTTACTCCAAAGAGATAATAAATAAAAACACCTGTACAAAATATCCATGTCCTCACTTTTTGTAGTGGCAAAAAAAAAAAAAAAACTTGAAAATGAGGGAGTGTCCATCTATTGGGTAATGGCTAAACAAATTGTGGTATCAGATGGTGATGGAATACTACTGTGGTGAAAGTAATGATGAACTGGAGTAATTCTATCTGAACAGGAAAGACCTCCAGGATTTGATGCAGAGTGAAAGGAGCAGAATCAGGAGAACATTATACAGATTGACTGATTGACTGTGGCACAATCAAATGTAATGGATTTCTCTACTATCAGCAATGCAATGACCCAGCACATTTCTGAGGAACTTATTAGAAAGAATGCTATTCACATTCAGAAGAAGACCTGGGGGAATAGATACACAGAAGAAAAACAACTGCTTGATCACATGGTTTGATGGGGATATGATTGAGGATGCTGCCTTTAAATGATCACTTTATTGCAAATATAATATGGAAATAGGTTTTGAACAATAATATGTGCAAAACCTGTGGAACTGCTAGTCCACTCTGGGAGAGAGAAAATAGGAGGGAAGGGAAAGAACATGAAATATGTAATCATGCAATAGTACTCTAAATTAATTAATTGCAAGTAAATAAATAAATGAATAAAAAGGGCAAAGTTCTACTTCTGAAGGTAGTCTGATTTCAACAGACTCCATTATTCATGTTATTTAGGAGATATTGCAGTGTGCCTTTGAACTATGAGATTATTTTGTGCATCGGACTATAAATCATAATATAAATTATATCAAATTTCCAGTGTAAAATGTTAGTGATCACACCATTCATGCTAATGATTTACAGCCTTTTGGATTTTTTCTTTAGCTAGGACCTATTCATCAAACTTCTTGAAAATAAATCACTTTTTGGTTATATTTAAGAAATATATAAGCATGACAGCAACATTTTTATAAATTCTTATTTTCATCTTAGAATCAGTGTTGTGTTTTGGTTTCAAGGAAGAAAAGTGCTAAAGACTAGGTAAGGGCAGTTAAGTAAAGTGCCTAGGGTAATTAAGTTAGGAAGTATCTGAGTCCTTTGTTGAATCCAAGACCTTGTATCTCTAGACCTGACTCTCTTCAGCTGAGGTACCTAGCTGCCCCTGAAAACAACTTTTAATATAGCTCACTAAAGTTATATGTTATTGCCTTGTTTCAAGAGTAATACCATAGTTTTTTTACCTGTCCATTTACTTAAATAATATATTTGATCCTCTTCCTCTTTTTTGGCAAAGAAATATTAAGATTTTTAAATTTTCATTTATTTACAATTTTGAAATTGGTTGTGAGACTTTTATTGCATAGGAGTAATCTGTTTTAAACACTTTTTCCCCAATTACTATTATTCCTACATCATGTTATTATTATTGCTATTAACTGTCTTCTTTACATTTCACCAGAATTTCATCACTTAAAATAATTTTCCTTCAACTACCTTGTGAAGCAGGTAATGTGAATATTGTTATCCCATTTAATAAATGAGTATTCTGATCCTATGAGAAGTAGATATTTTGTTCAAGATCCCAGAATTCTTGGATCTTCCCAAATTAAGTGCTATTTCTTCAACATTATAACCATTGTGTGGGTCTGTTAATCATTTTTATACTAATCTATGGCATATTTTTATAATTCTGTATTATGCAAGTTAAATGGGATTTTATATAACCATACTAATGCCTAATAATTATATTTTCCATTATTGCACTTTTTAAATTTAAGTATTTCAACTTTTTCTAAAAGCAGTATGAGGTTCTCAGGAGGAAGTCTATAGCTTTCATCTTGATTTATAGAGATGATGATAAAAGTTTAGTCTCACAGCTTGTTGCCCATTTCTCTGGTAGATTGCTGCCTACAGCATATGTTCAAAGACAGGTTACCCATAGCTGAATGTAACTTTATTTCAATAAACATAGCCTACAATAGGAACATATTGGATTTAGGCTAAAGTTGTTGAAAAACAAAACAAAAACAAACTAAACTAAAATGTGTCAATATACAATATTGTTTCCAATTAATTTTGTGTTCAACATCTAATATGGAATCATTTTTCTGCTGAAGCATTTTAATTGTCAATTTTAGCTGTAGATGCATTCTAAAAATGGTAATTGGATCTAAAGAAGAAAAAATCATCAATGGATCAGACTACTATGAAATCTTAAATTGACAAATGGAAAGTCAGACCTTTTAGTTATTATGTAAGCCATATGAAATTCGATTGAAGCATATTTGCTTTCCTATTTTCAAGCAAGTCTAAACAGGCATACAGCAATCTTAAAAATAATAGCAAAATTATATAAAGTGAAGAGAATATAATTCTAGATGATAAGTTCCATGAGATCAGAAACAGACCTAAATTCCAGCTATCCATTTTGTACTTTAATTTACCTGGACCTATATTTCATGGTGACTCTGAACCTAGGAGATATGATTTTTATATTTTCCTATAAGTAATTTTCTTTTTAATCTTATGTATTTTATTTTATTCATTTAAAAGCATTCATTTGAGAGGATTTCATAGGTTTCACTAGGCTGTCAAAAAGTGTTGGTAAATGTTTGACAACTCCCTCTCAAGAAAAAGTGCATACACACATATGTTATATGTATAATTCCAGATTCCTGATGTATAACTTCTCACAATGAAATTTTAACACTCAACTGTCCTCAACCAGAGCAAGCTGACTGTACCATACCCTTGGTTCTATGACACAACTACAAGAACTGTTATTTAGAAACTTATCTGAAGGAATAGAGGGGTTAAATGACAGGGCTAAAAGTTTTCAGACAGAACTCCAATTCTAGTCTTCCATTCTATGAACCCAGTCCTCCCCTCACTTAATCATGTTGCCTCTCTCCTCTCTTTATAGAAAAAAAAAAAAACTTGTTCATAATAAATGCCTCTTCTGTCCCAGGATGGCTCCATTTATAACCTCAAGGGGGTTAAGAACTACTTGATAGTGTGCCAGGAGTTGGATATATCAAAGGGGATTCCTGTGCAACCTTTAGGAAAAATGAAGAACTGAGAAAGCAGGAAAAATAAGCAGGTTTATTCAGCAGATACTCACAAGCAGAAATAACTCTGGTTGAGGAAATAATAGCAAAATAATTAGTTTTTGGCAACATGAGAAGCCTTAAATAGGATCTAGAATGGTGAAAGTTTCTTCCCTCTGCAAATTATTAATAAATGGGGTTAGGCATACCAAATCAGCCCCATCAAAGAAATGATGTTTATAAAAAATATTGTCTAGGGATCAATGTGCTAGTTAGAAATGTTTAATTTATTTAGGAACAAGACTGAGAATGAGAGGGTTAGGTCTTGGCCCTTAATATTAGACAACCAGAAGGTGGCCAAAAAGGACCCTAATAGTGAAGAAATTGACCTCTAGGTAGAGCACCCTAGAAAAGGTTGTCCATTGGTCACAACAGTGCTTTAAAAAAAAGATTTTCTTGAATTAAAAAGTGGAAAATGGAAAAAAAATCAATGATGGTGTTGTCTACAATTTCTGTTCCACAGGTGTGGAGTGGGAAAGGGAAGATGACTGTAAGAGGTGGGTTTCTATGGTAGAAAAATAGATGCCTCTTCAGCACTCTAAACTGAACACAAATGAATTCAGTTACAAAAAAGTCAAACCCTCTATTGCATAGAACTTAGCAAGACCAATATAAAGATGAAAAGTGTCCTGTTAAGTTGTCAAGAAGAAAAGCTCACTGCTTTAATAACCATTTTCAACCTTAATGGGGGCTTTCTTGGACTACAAGAGCAAGGTACAGAAAAATTCCCAAGTTTCTTGATTTAAATCTTGCCCATTTAGTATTTCTCCTCTAGAAACAAGAGGCTCCTTGCGGGGGGAACATATGAGCTGTCCCAGTGAATTTTACACAACTATTGTATTGAGACAAGGCAAAAAATACTCTATTTCCTAGAATATACCAGAGGAATTGAAAAATGTAATTATACGGGATCTGATTTGGAGAACAAGAACAGAAATAACTGAGAAAAGCACCCTTAGACTTCTAATGAATTTCAATGGGCAGGACCTCATCAAGAACGTATGCCCAAAGCCCTGTGCAGGAGGAAAAATGCCAAAGCTGTTGGCTCCAAAGCAAAATGCTAATCTGCATATCAATATGCATAACTTTGTATTCTTTGTTCAAACCACTTCAATTCCACTCTGTCATATAATTGGAATAAATGCAATTTACTACAATTGTATTCAAGCCCACTATTTAAGGTGCATCAGGGCTATGATAACACATTTTAATACTCTAACCAGCAATTGAATCACAGTTGAAATTAGGAAAAGTATTATACATCCCTAGTCTCAGTGGATGGGGGTCTTGGGACCACCCTAGTTAAATAAGGTTCCCTCTAACAGTTCCATAACTCCTGCCCAACCAACAATTATGGTCTGCTTCTCTGGGATCATGGCACAAGAGTTGATTAATGGATGTAAGCAGCCAAGGCTCAAATTATTAAAGTTGAAAAATCAGCCAAACTATTTCTCTGCCATCTTGGTTTGTTGTATGAACAAAACAATGAACCAATTAACTGGATCTTTCATTTATCAGGTGGATTTTTTAAATATCCTCTGTTAATTGGTCAGAATTAATCCATATTTATAAAACACAGAGAAAGGAGTTACACTGGAATGGTGTAAAGAAAATTTTATAGATGAGCCTTCACCTTTCTCAGGCTACAGATGGGAAAAATTGCATAGGTGGTTCATAGTTTTTGTTTTTGTTTTTCAGGCGAGATAAGGGATGATGAATTATAATATACCATAACTTTCAAAATAATACAGACATGCATCTTTTCAGTCTTTGCATTTTAACTGAATCCTATTTTAAATAATGAATCATATTTTTTAACTGGGAATACAACATTATACAGTGGAGGAATACTGAACATAGCATTCAGTATTTAGAATTATGGAGGTTTGTTTGTTTTTATGTCCCAGTTATTCAGTTAATGTCTACGTGAGCTTGGGCAAATATCTTAATTTTATTAAGCCTGTTTCATAAATGAAAGACTGTGGTAAATGGTACATATGATTCCTTCCAACTCTAAATTAATTAATCTATAACTTTATGATTGTGATAAATACCTCATGGTAAGTGACATAATCTGGCAAAAAAAAAGATATGGAGTCAGAAATTCTTATTTTGAGTTCTGTCTTTATCATGTACAAGATATGTGATCTTGAACAGTTTACTTAACTTCTCTGAACCTTATTTTATCAATCTATAAAACAGATATATATATATATATATACTTTTCTATTTCAATTTCCCTTTTATATTGTCTTTTATCGCATTGGAAAATAAGCTCCATGAGGAACTCTCTTATTAACATAAATGTGTATACCTAGCACTCAGAACAATGCCTAGTACAAAGTAATTACTTAATAAATGTTTTATCTATTGAGTGAGATTTCTATCTAGCTATTCATTGATCTATCAGTTGACCTGTGTCTATCTAAATATCTATTTAACTATTTTTTTTTTAGAATTGGTGAAATGCCAGATTTGTGAAGGCTATTTGAGTTTCTAGTTACGTACATGTTTTTTCAATGTTTATCAAGCTAGAACAACTAAAACAGGAGTCCAGTAAGAAATTTTGTATCTTTCATTTGACTAGAATCCTAGCTAAGAGAAAAGAGGCTCATCATTGGAAAGGTAATTAATTTTATTAAATTATATTTTATTTTGCAAAAAAATATTCACAAATGTCTTCTCCAACAAAATTACAAATCTTTTGAAGTATTATCAATTCTTAATTTTTAAATCTTATAGCCATCTACAATTTTTTTTTATAATGGATACATTTTGAGGTTTAAGCTTAATCAAAACTTCAAAAGAACCCTAATATTATAACCCAAGAAGATGGGTTTTCATAAAGAATTCCAATACCTTCCTGACTTATTTTTACATTCTCTGCCTATTCTCTGATCCAGTTACACAGGCCTTCTTGTGTATTCCTATATTAGCAAATTATATTATATATATATATATATATGTATATATATATATATATATATCTTTTCCATTGCAAAACATTTATGTAATTTTGGTCCTTCTCCAAATCAAATTGATTAAAGCAGACACAATATTTTTCTAATCGAACCCCTCCCAATCAAGTTTTGACAATGATCTATCCTTATTAACAGAATACCAACTGATGAAAGTACCTTAGAAAAGGCTGTACAGCTATATGCCAGATGGAAAAAATGAAAAAAAAATAGCTTCAAATCTTCAGCAACAGCATTTAAGAAAAAGATCTGAACCAAACACACCACATAGAAAAAAAAATTAAACATTTTAAAGCTCATTTGTAATAGTAAATAATATATAATAATAGCAAAAAAACTAGCAAAAAAATACTCAAGCCTGGGATTTTCTTTCTTTAAAATTATTTATTTATTTATTTAGACTATATTTCCATGATTACATGATTTATGATTTTTCCCACCCTTCTTCTGTCCCCCCCTCCTGGAAATAACAAGCAATTCCACTGGGTTATACATGTATCATTGTTCTAAACCTATTTCCACACTACTTATATTTGTAACAGAATGATCTTTTAATGCCAAACCCTAATCATATCCCCATTGAACCACATGATCAATCATATGTTTTGTTTTGTTTTTCCTTCTGCATTTCTGCTCCCATAGTTCTTTCTCTGGATGTGGATAGCTTTCTTTCTTATAAGTCCCTCAGAATTGTCCTGGATCATTGCATCAATGCTAGTAGAGAAGTCCATTACATTCTATTGTGCCACAGTGAATCAATCAGTCTCTGTGTACAATGTTCTCCTGGTTCTGCTTTATTCCCTCTACATCAGTTAGTACAGGTCTTTCCAGTTCACATAGAAATCCTCCAGTTCATTATTCCTTTCAGCACAATAGTATTCCATTAAAAAAAAAAAAAAGAATATAACGTGAAACACACAGAGCACACAGAGGTAGATAGTGGTAGATCCACTCCCGGATCCCCCAATACCTAGCAGAGTATTCTAACCTCCAATTAGTGAGAGTGAAACTGAATCACTTTCTCTCACTGGGCCATTTGTACAAATGGATTGGAGACAATTGATGTCAAAATCTCTTTTATTTTAAGAAGGAATACAAACTGAGGATCATTACAAGGGGTCCCTGACTTTAAGGGATCTAGCTAATTTCCCACAATCCTCTATGTCCCTAGTAAGAGGGAGCCTTTGGTCTTCCTGACTAACTTAACAGCTTCCTGTTTTGTTTCTAGGTGTCCCCAAAACTGACTAAGGTAAGTATCTATGACCCTCAGTAGTTGGTTAGAGTTATTCCCCAAAAGCTGTCTCCAAAAACCATTATGAATGAACTCCAAAGGCTAAGTTCACCCCATGGGGTCTGACCCTTGAGGTAAAACCTCAAAGCCAATCAGACAGGAATTTTTTTTTATAAAACCTTCTGAAAAGCACAGCAGGTATGATCAGATCCTTTTCTAGATCTTTCCTAATAAAATAGAGTAACTCAAAATAGGAATTAGGGGTATACTCCTTCCCCACAGTCAGGTTGAGGTAGATGAGCCTGCTTTTCCTCCACCATTCCTGGACAGGAAGCTCTTAAACTCCAACAGGAAGTCACTACTCTAGCAGTTGTCACTTCCATACTGTTCTTCCTTTGCCTTCTGCCTGCTAAAATCCTTTCCCTTGAGTTCCTAGTATGTGCCTTAAAGACAGTCTTCCACTTCTCTTAAATCTTTTTCCTATCTCTATCCTTTTCCTATTATATCCATCACCATCAGGTACCATAATTTATTCAGCCATTTCCCAAATGATGGACACACACTTGTTTTCCAATTTTTTGCCACCACAAAGAGCATGGCTATAATATTTTTGTACAAGTCTTTTTCCTTATTATCTCTTTGGGTAAATCCAACAGTGGTATGGCTGAATGAAAGGGGAGGCATTCTTTTAAAGCCCTTTGGGCAGAGTTCCAAATTGCCCTACAAAGTGGTTTGATTAATTCAAGATTCCACCAGAAATGCATTAGTGTCCCAATATTGCCCTCCGACATTTGTCACATCCCTTTGCTGCCCTATAGGCTAGTCTGCTAGATTTGAAGTGGTACCTCAGAGTTGTTCTCTAATCAGGAAGGATCTAAAACACTTTTTCATATTATTATTGAGCATTTTTATTTCTTCACCTGAAAACTGCCTATTCATGTCCCTTGACAATTTGTCCATTGGGGAATGGATTGATTTTTTTGTCATTTTTGACTAAGTTCATTATATATTTGGGAAATTAAGCTATTGTCAGAGAATTTTGTTATAAAATTTTTTCTCAGGTGTGTTGCTATCCTTCTAATTTTTGTTACATTGGTTTTGCTTGCATATTTTTTTAATTTTATATAATCAAAGTCAGTAATTTTATATTTTGTAATATTTTCTAACTCTTGATTAGTATTAAATTCCTTCCTTTCCCACAGATCTGAAAGGTATACTATTCTATGTTCACCTAATTTATTTATGATTTCACTCTTTATATTTAAGTCATTCACCCATTCTGAATTTTTCTTGGTATAGGGTGTGAGATGATGTTCTCAACCTGTTTTTTGTCGAATACTGATTACTTGTTCCAAAAGCTGGGATCTTTAGATATATCGAACACTGTCTTGCTGAGGTCATTTACCCCAAGTCTGTTCCACTGATCCTCCCTTATGTCTCTTAGCCAGCACCATATTGCTTTCATGACCACCACTTTATAGTACAGTTTAAGATCTGGTACTGCTAGGCCCCCATCTTCACATGTTTGTTTGTTTTTCATTATTCCTCTTGATATTCTTGATCTTTTATTATTCAAGATGTATTTTGTCATAATTTTTTTCTAATTTTATAAAAAAAGGTGGTTTTTTTTTTTGGTAGTTCCATAGGTATAGAACTGAATAAGTAGGTTAATTTAGGTAGGATTGACTTTTTTTTTATAATAACTCATCCTACCCATGAGCAATAAAAGCTTTTCCAATTATTTAAATCCAGTTTTAATTGTGTGTAACATATTTTGTAGTTGTGTTCATATAATTACTGTGCTTGTTTTGGAAGATGGATTCCTAAATATTTTTTCATTGTCTAGAGTGATTTTAAATGGAGTTTCTCTTTCTAACTCCCGCTGCTGAATTTTGTTTGATATATATATATATATATATATATATATGCTGATAATATGTGTGAATTTATTTTGTACACTGCAATCTTGCTAAAGTTGTTAATTATTTCAAGTAGTCTTTGATTTTCTAGGAGTCTTTAAGTAGACAATCATATCATCTGCAAAGAGTGATAGTTTAGTTTCCTCAAAGCCTACTTTAATCCCTTCAATTTCTTTTTCTTCTTTAACTGCATTTCTAGTACAATGTTAAATAATAGAGGTGATAATGGGCATCCTTGATTGACTCCTGATCTTATTGGGAAGACTTCTAACTTGTCTCCATTAGAGATTGTACTTGTTGATGATTTTCCACATATACAGTTTATTATTTTTGAGGCATGACCTCTCGTGTTTCCAATAGGAATGAGTGTTGTATTTTGTCAAAGGCTTTTTTTGTATCTACTGAGATAAGCATGTGATTTCTGTTAGTATGATTATTGATATGATCAATTATGTGGATGATTTTTCTAACATTAAACCATCCTAGCATTCCTATTATAAATCCCACCTGGTCATAATGAATAATCCTTTTGATTACTCCTGGAGTCTTATTGCTAGTATTCTATTTAAGATTTTTGTATACATGTTCATTAAGGAGATTACTTTATAGTTTTCTTTCTCTGTTTTTGATGTGTCTGGCTTTGAATCAGTACCATATTTGTTACATAAAAAGAAATTGGTTAGATTCCTTCTATGCTTATGTTGTCAAATAAGTTGTATAGTATTGGGATAAGTTATTCTTTAAGTGTTTGATAGAATTCACTGTGAATCTGTCTGGAACCTTGGGCATTTTCACTGGCTGTCTGCCATTTCTGAAATGTTTTACCTACTCATCTGTGTCTTCTGTCTTTTGTCATCCCATACAAAATCTCACATTCAGTAAGTTTCCTGATCCCTGAAAATATTTTTACTTAATCTTTGTGCATGGCTGTTTGACTATTTTCTTTCCCATTAAACTGTGACATCCTTAACAATATTTGTTCTTATGTGCAAAGTTTTCTTTATTTTTTTGTCCTTTCTTCATGTACTTACTGCCTAGTAAATAAGAAGACACCAAGAAAATCATCATAATGTGATTTGACTCAATGACTTTTAGATCATGAGATCAGATCAAAAAATGTTAATTAATTGCATATCTTTGAATCAGAAATGTGATTATTATATTACTCTTAAACCTTTAACTTATTTTATGTAATAAAATGTAATGGTATCTAATTTAATAATTTATTCCATAAGAATTTCTGAATCTGAAATTTCAGAGAAGGTTTTTGAAAGGTAAATATGAACTCATGCAGAACAAAGTAAACAGAATCAATAGAACAATTTGTTGTTGTTGTTCATTCATTTTAGTCATATCCAACCCTTCATGAATCCATTGATGGTTTGATTGATAAATATACTTGAATGGTTTGTCATTTCCTTCTCCAGTTCATTTTATTTATTTATTTATTTTTGTGGAAGATACTTTAATTAATTAATTAATTAATTTTTAAATATATTTTTTACTAATATCCAGGTAAACATTTTTCAATTTTGTAATCAATCTTTTAAAACCAAAACCCCAAATCATATGCCCATATAAATAATTGATAAGTCATATGTTTTTCTTCTGCATTTCTACTCTCAGTGTTCTCCCTCTCAAAGTGGATGACATTCTTTCTTATTAGTCCCTTGGGATTGTTCTGGATCATTGCACTGCTACTAGTAGTAAAGTCCATTACATTGGATTATTCCACAATGTTTCACTTTCTGTGTACAATGTTCTTTGGGTTCTGCTCATTTCACTCTACATCATTTCATGAAGGTTTTTCTAGATCATATAGAAATCATTCCGTTCATCATTCCTTAGAGAAAATAGTATTCAATCACCATCATATACCACAATTTGTTCAGTCATTCCCCAATTAAGGGACACTCCCTCCTTTTCCAGGTTTTTGCCACTACAAACAGTCTGGCTATTAATATTTTTGTACAATTTTTTTCTTATTATCTCTTTGGGCAGGCAGTCTTTATTTTTATTCATTTATTTATTTTAACAACCCTTACCTTCGATCTTGGAGTCAATACTCTATATATTGTCTCCAAGGCAGAAGAGTGGTAAGGGATAATCAATGGGGGTCAAGTAATTTGCGCAAGGAAACACAGATAGGAAGTGTCTGAGGCTACATTTGAACCCAGGACCTCCCATCTCTAGGCCTGACTCTCCATCCACTGAGCTACCCAGCTACCCCCCCACCCCTACCCCAGCAATCTTTGGACCTTTGGATATAGATCCAAATTGCCTTCCGGAATGGTTGAATGAATTCACAACTCCATCAGCAATACATTAGTGTCCCAAATCTGCCATATCCCTTCCAACATTTATTACTTTATTTTACTATTGTTTTGGCCATTATAATAGATATGAGGTGGCATCTCAGAGTTGTTTTGATTTTCATTTCTCTCATCAGGAGGGATTTATAATATTTTTATGTGATTACATATAATTTTGATCTCTTGATCTGCAAAACTGTATTCATGTCCTATGACCATTTTTTCAGATGGGGAATGGCTTAATTTCTTGTTCATTTGACTTAGATCCTTATAAATTTGAGAAATTAGATCCTCATCAGAGATTCAGGCTCTCTTCTTTAGCTCCAGTCTCTTCCTAAACTGAAGCCTGCTCCTTGGCTCCCCTTAATTTATCTGGCATGACCATGTAGTTAACTGGGCCTCCTTGCCACTGCTTGTAAGTGGACCAGGGCTGGTTGAGAATCTAGGACCTGATGAAGCAGAAAGTAATGGGGCCAGGAGACTTTGGGTAATTAGACTGGTAATACCTTCTTTCTCTCTCTTTCTCTTTACTAACAAATACTTAAAAATGTACTATAATGTCTCCAAGATTCATTTTTATTATTACATCACATATAAGGAAACTAAGGTCATGAAAAGCCAAGTGGCTTTTGTTCAAGGTAATTAACACTAGATATATACAACTGACTGCATCCATAGTCATGTCTTTTGCTGTCATCTTTAGTCTTGTCTAACTTTGGGACCACTTTTGGGATTTTCTTTTCAAAGATACTAGTATGGTTTGTCATTGCCTTCTCCAGTTTATTTGACAAATGAGGAAACTGAGGAAAAAAAGGTGCCCAGCTAGTAAGTTTCTGAACCAAATTTGGACTCAAGAAGACAAGTCCCAATAATTTCAGACATGATAATCTATCCACTGTGCCATGTAGCAGGTCTACTGTACCTAAAACCAATTCTTTTCTGAAAACAAAGAATGAATCGTTTTATCTTAATAAGCCACTGTTTCCTTATCTATAAAACATCGAGTGGTGTGTGTATTGTGAACTGTAATTTTTTTACAATTCTATAAAATAATATATAGAAATAAATTGTAAATCATTGTGATGTAGAATTTTTGCAGCTTCTAGGGGATGGGGGAAACAAAGATAGGAGAAAAAATCACAATAAAAAATCAAAAAAAAATTGTTTCACAGTATCAGAATGGGTTAGTAAATAGAAATCTGGGATGGGAGCCAGCAAAGGGTAGGTTCAAATACTCCCTTTTACACATATTGGCTGTGTCAACCAAGCCAGTTTGTTAATCTTTTTATACAATTATTTAAGACTGAGTTGTATATAATGTGTTCAATTGCATAGATAGAGAGAATTTCTTCATCTGGAACTTTCTATACCAAACAACCATAGGGTTAATCTATATCTCCATGAAAGCCAACCCTGAGACTGCCTCTGGGAACTCTAGAGTGATTAAAAAATAGTCCTTTGATATTACCCACTTCGTCTGTTAACAACTGAGGAATGAGTCTATCACAAACTCCCCCCTCCAACCTTGACTTTTCCATAGAATACCTTAATCTAGTTTCAACCTTGAGGTAATGCATGTCATGTCATGTCTCAGGTACTCCTTATCACTGCTGCTACTAACAAATCCATGACTAGAGCCAGCACCGAGACGAAAGTTTTAAATAGTCTTTTTCTGGCACAAAATGATTTTTTAAATCAGGGTCTAGGGTTCTTCCAAAAGATTAACAAATGTGCCAGTGCTATCTCCAGAAGACATTTGACAGCATTAGGATAAAGCCTTATTGCATACCACTTTATGTGGCAATATATTTTACATTCTAAGTTAAGACCTTTAGAGACATTCCTGAACTTCTCTCTTTCCTCACAAATGATACCAAGCAATGTGGATGCTTATACTAGGGAGAAAAATAGTGTAGTTGTGTGTGTGTGTCTGTGTGTATGTGTGTATTCTAAATAATAGTACATAGATTTTGGAAGCATCTTATCATTCTCACACATATAACTGTAATGATGACTATACAAGGAAAGTCACACCCAAAGCAGTTCAGATGTTTTAAAGAAAACTTTGGAGCTTATCTTCATTTATTATTTTTTAAAAGAAATATTATAATCCAGTTCAAGTGGTAAGGTACTTAAAGAGTTTTTAGGAAACATAACTAACAACTGTCTGAATTCCAATTCCTCACAGCTTCTAATCCGGTTTTCTCTCAACCTACAGAACATAATTCACCTAAGGAAAGAATGGGGATAAGTAGAGGTATCACTGCAGCTAGACATTAAAGACATCTGTATTTTTGTGGGGCATAAGAATAATGATGAAATCAACAGATATTCCTTCCATTTCCCATATTTCTTTAAAATGGACTAGCATTTTCAAACCTAAATTGTTTGCTTAATTAAAGAACTGACTTATATGGAATACAAAGGGCCAAATATCTTAGAATCTTATAGAGAATCTCAGATTAAAGGAAATATTGAAGATACCTAGCACAAATCCCTTCCTGAACAGAAACCCCTTCAACAACATCCTGACAAAAGAGAATCCAGACTTTGTTTGGAGCCTGTCTCCAGAGGCGACCCATTCTGCTTTTGGAAAGTTGTAATCTTTAGGCAGGTTTTCCTTGTTGTCAAGCCAAATTTGATCCTCAGAAACTTTCACTCTGTGCTCTTAGTTTGCCCCTCTGGGGAAAAACCAAACAAGACTGTTCATACCTCTGATACCTTCATCCCTGTGAGTCTTCAAAGAGTTCCTATTGTAGAGCAAAGAAAGATAGGAGTTCAATCCAGCCTCCTTCTTTAATAAGTAAGTTTCAAGTACTTCTCAGATCTGAGTGGCCAGCACAGTGATCTACAGTGACATGAGAACATTTGGCTTAAGGGGCAGTTAGGATATGGCATGTTCCAGATCTTTTGTCATCATGTTTAAGACACTCTGTACCTAATTCCAGAACAACTCAGGAGAGTAATAATGACTGTACCAGAGGTATATAATATCAAGGTATCAATAAATATTAATGGCTGATATATTAAAGACTGGTGCTCAGATAAGATACATTTGCCAGATAACAATTCCAAAGATGAAAGTATTTCCTCACCATTAGAACTTTCATTGGCTTTAAATGGATTCATTTCCCTCCTCCTGAAATCATGAGCATCACTAGACATGAGACAAATGGGGAATGGAATCCCACTCACATGCAAGGAGTGGGTATTCAGTTGTTTGACTGTTTTCTTTTTTGGTTTAGTGTTAGGCAGGGTAGCTGGGTAGCCCATAAGATGGAGCAAAGAGTCTGGACTCAGAGATATTAACTAATACTTATGTACATTTAACTCTGTGTTAGGTACTACTGAGCTAAGTGTTTTACAAATATTATTTCTTTTGATCCTCCTAATAACCTTAGGAGTTACACACTATTACTACCTCCATTTTAAAGATAAGGAAATTTAATCAACTAGAGGTTAAATGACTTGCCCAGAGATAAACAGTTTAGTAAGGGTCTGAAGTCAGTTTTGAACTCAAGTTTTACCTATTCTATGTCCATTGCACTATCCACTGTACCACATAGATGCTGAACTCAGAAAGAGCTGAATTCAATTTCAGTCTCAGAAGCATATTAGCATTATGATTCTGGGAAAGTCACTTTATCTCTCCCTGGCTTAATTTCCTTCTATGTAAAATGGGGATAATACCACTTGTCTCCTAGTGTTCTCTGAGGATGAAATGTGATGTTTGCAAAGCACATCTCATAATGCCTGACACAGAGTAGATTATATATATATATATATATATATTGACATAATATATTTGATATATTACATTATATTAAATACATAATCATATACACACATATAAATGTATTAATAGTATTTTAGCATTATTATTATTGGTTGGTGATATGATCAAATAGATGATAGGGAGAAAAAAACCATGAATAATTCTTACAGAGATATCTGTGTTCTGCTGAAGACCACGGCAAAGCTTTTTTACACAAGCAACAGGGAATAAACTCTAGTCCCTGTGATTTCTTGGATTTGTAGAGGAGGCCTAGAAATGTTTTGGATAAAGCCTTTTCACAAACAATATTCTGTGGGAAAGGAACACCTCCTGAGCTGATGTAATTACATAATGACTTAACTATGATATCTCTATAAATAGCTTACTCAAATGATCATTAAATGGAACTCTTGCAAAGTTGCCCACCCAGCCCTAGAGACCACTATTCATTTTCAGCATTTGGACCCTAACTAGCTAGGGCTAGCACATAGGTTTGTTGCTGTTGTGGTTTTGGTTGTTATTTTGGCTTTCTTCATGGGCCATGAAATGAAATTTTCATTGAAAATTTTCAGATAGATAATGGAACAATAAAAGACATGGGAACTTGGTGTGGCAGTGAGCAGAAATTTACATAAAATAATGCAATCAGTTTTCAGAGATGAATGTTTCAAATAGCATATCAGAGAACAGCTAAGGAACCAGATTAAATTTAAGACTCTTGTTCCTTCATTGCAATTTTTAGTTCTAGGAATATATAAGAATACTCTCCTACACCAGAGTGAGATTCTATATATACTTTCTTTTAACCAGCTGTATGGATTGCATCAATTTCCTACACCACTCAAAATAATTTATAAGGTTGATATCTGTGTCAAATGAGAACATATTCCTTGAATCAGTAAAATAAATACATTAAACTAGATTTGAAAAATCCAGTTCAAAAGGAGCAAAATCCTACCAAGCACAAAAAGAAATAAAATAATTCTACATAAATAGTACAAGGGGTTTAGTAGAATAATTGTTTATGACTTGAAGGAACTTGGATGAAAATTTTAATTTAGTTTAGAACTAGTGTTTAATGACTAGTCAAGCTCAAGAGAATGAATATCTTGGAAGAATAGGTAAGGGCCCCTCTATCTCCTCTAATTCTCACTGACTGAAAACATCAAAAGGTAATGAGATTTGGAACTACGTGTTTCCTACAGTAAATGTCACATTGTAACAGCAGTATGTGATGGAAGTATCTACCCTGGGAGCTGGGCCATTCTCTGATAACTAAATAGATATCCTGGAGAAGGAAAGGTTAAAGACGCTCTAATGTAACAGTTAAAATTAGTTTCTCTGTTGAAAGTATTATATTTTTATGAGGTTTATTAAAGATTAAGAAATAAAGAAGACTTCCGGGTTAACATGGCTGCAATCTAGATGCAAATCACTTCCTCTCCCCGGCACCTAACAAAATAGACTACCTCAAAAGAGCATAAAAATGACCTTTGGAAGAACAGAGGGACTCTCCAGTATCCCACAGAAATGAAGGTACGTGGGGTTTGAACACTTCCACACTATAAGGAGGAGGAAAAGCTTGCACAAAAATGTGAGCTGAGCGTCCCCTCCCCCCCAAACCCCCACCAAACCAGAGTAAATTATCAGAGCAATCAGAGCACTCACTGGGACAGTCAGTGAGTGAGGAGCTTCTCTGTCTGGGGGGGGGAACACCAGGGTCCTTGGGAACTAAAGACTGCAAGGAAAAGACCTCTCAGGGCGGCTTCATGGGAAAATCCTGCGCTGAGCAAAGGGGTGGCCGCACTGAGATAGGCGGAGGCCTCGCTGAGCACAGGGGCCTTCACTCTACGAAACCTCAGAGGCTGGGAAGAACTAGTCTGAGGCAACCTAAATTCACAGAAAACCCTCCCATATCACCCAGAACCCAGACCAAAAAGGAAAGGGGAATAAAACCACCAAAGGGATGGCTCACATGGCCCAAAATCAAGCCTCCAGGAAGAAAGGGAAAAAGGTGACTATTGAAAACATTTATGGTGGGAGTACCCAAGGAAAAGAAGGGAAAGAGGATGAAACCCAAACAAAATCAAAACATGCCTCCCAAAATGGAAATTATCCACAAGATCAGGAAGAACTCAAATTGGAGCTTACCCAAAAGATGGAAACCTTCTGGAAAGAAAAAATGGGAGAAAGAGATCAGCACTCTGATAGACAAAACTTCACAATTGGAGAAAGAGGTGGAAGCATCTAATAGAAGGGCAGACATAGCTGAAAAGCAAAACTAGTCCCCAACGACCAGAATTAAGCAACTGGAAGACAGCATGCAAAACGGCAAGAATTAATTAAGCAAAGCCAAAAAAATAATGAATTAGAAGAAAACACAAAATATCTCACTGAAAAGGTCACAGACCTGGAAAACAGAGGAAGAAGAGAAAATGTGAGAATCATTGGTCTGCCCGAAAAAACAGAGATAAACAAAAATCTCAATGCTATACTACAGGAGATTATAGAAGAAAATTGCCCACATGTTCTGGAGCAAGGGGGCAAAATAGAAATAGCAAGGGTTCATAGAACGCCCTCTATCCTAAATCCCCAAAAGACAACACCCAGGAATGTAATCGCCAAATTCAAGAGCTATCAAGAAAAGGAGAAAATCCAACAAAGAGTAAAGAGGAGCTTCAGATATAGGGAGGCTCCCAAAAGGATCACACATGACATAAAGGCTAACACACTAAGAGACTGCAAATCATGGAACATGATATTTAGAAAGGCAAGAGAGCTGGGTCTCCAACCGAGAATCAACTACCCAGAAAAGTTGATTATATACTTCCAGGGGAAAGTATGGGCATTAAACAAAATAGAAGATTTCCAAGTATTTGCTAAGAAAAGACCAGAACTTAGTGGAAAATTTGATATCCAATCACAGAAAGCAAGAGAAACATGAAAAGGTAAATATGAAAGACAGGGAAAAGAATATAAATCTTATCTTTTTCTTTAAGTCAAACTCTCTTCTATAAGGTCTACATTTACACCAAATTATATATATTAATATGTGGGAGAAATGTATTGTGTAACTCTCAAAAATTGTATGCACCATAAGAGTAGTTAGAAGAATCATGCATAGGTAAATATTGGGGTATCAAGAAGATTTGGTGAAAAAGGGGGCAAAGAAAGGAAAAGGGAGGGGGGAAGCATCGGCAATACTAAGACTTACTTCAAGAAATAGGGGGGGGGGACTAAATAGAATAATCTTTCCCATACAAAGATACACATAGGAAGGGGAGAGGAAGATCTCTCATATGAGAAGGAGAAGAAGAGAGTGTGACGTGGTATTACCTAAACCTTACTCTCAGTGAAATCAACTCTGAGAGGGAAGAATATCTATATCCAGTAGGATCCTGAATTCTATCTTATCCAACATGGTAAGATTGAAAGGGAAATTAAGGAGGGGGAGGGAGGAGGGGTACAAAAAGGAAGGGAAGGAGAGGGGGGAGGGGAAGGGAGCATAAAAAGGGAGGGGCAAGAAAGGGAAGAATACCAAAGGAGGGGACTAGGGGGACTGACCTAAAATAAATCACTGGCTCAAAAGGATATACCTAAAGAAAAAAGTCCAGAACTAGGGGAAAATATCAAAATGCCAGGGAATCCACAAGTGACAATCATACCTTTGAACGTGAATGGTATGAACTCACCCATTAAATGTAGAAAAATAGCAGATTGGATTAGAATCCAAAACCCTACCATATGTTGTCTCCAAGAAACACAGATGAGGTGGGTTGATACTCACAAAGTTAGAATTAAAGGATGGAGTAAGACATTTTTGGGCCTCAACTGATAGAAAGAAGGCAGGAGTTGCAATCATGATATCTGACAAAGCCAAAGAACAAATAAACCTGATCAAAAGAGACAGGGAAGGTAAATATATTCTGTAAAAAGGGAATATAGACAATGCGGAAATATCACTAATCAGCATGTATGCACCAAACAGAATACCATCCAAATTTCTAATGGAGAAACTAGGAGAATTGAAGGAGGAAATAGACAGTAAAAAAAATAAGTGGGAGACTTGAACCAACCACTATCAAATTTAGACAAATCAAACCAAAAAATAAATAAGAAAGAGGTAAAAGAGGTGAATGAAATCTTAGAAAAATTAAAGTAAATATACATATGGAGAAAAATAAATAGGGATAAAAAGGAATACACCTTCTTTTCAGCACCACATGGCACATTCACAAAAATAGATCATACACTAGGTCACAGAAACAAAGCACTCAAATGCAGAAAAGCAGAAATTATGAATGCAACCTTTTTAGATCATAAAGCAATAAAAATATTGATCAGTACGGGTACATGGAGAGGCAAATCAAAAATTAATTGGAAATTAAATAATATGATGCTCCAAAATCAGCTTATTAGAGAAGAAATCATAGAAACAATTAATAATTTCATTGAGGAAAATGACAATGGTGAGATCTTTTTTTTAAATAATATTTTATTTGATCATTTCCAAGCATTATTCATTAAAAACAAAGATCATTTTTTAACATCCCCCCACCCCCCATAGCTGACACGTGATTCAACTGGGTATCACATGTGTTCTTGATTCGAACCCATTGCCATGTTGTTAATATTTGCATTAAAGTGTTCATTTAGAGTCTCTCCTCAGTCATATCCCCTCAACCTCTGTACTTGGGCAGTTGCTTTTCCTCAGTATTTCTACTACCACAGTTTGTCCTCTGCTTATTAATAGTGTTTTTTCTCCTAGATCCCTGCAGATTGCTCAGGGACATTACACCACCACTAATGGAGAAGTCCATTACGTTCGATTATACCAAAGTGTTATAGTCTCTGTGTACAATGTTCTCCTGGTTCTGCACCTCTCGCTCTGCATCACTTCCTGGAGGTCGTTCCAGTCTCCATGGAATTTCTCAACTTTATTATTCCTTTTTGCACAATAGTATTCCATCACCAACATATAACACAATTTGCTCAGCCATTCCCCAGTTGAAGGGCATCCCTTCTTTTTCCAATTTTTGGCCACTACAAAGAGAGCAGCAAGGAATATTTTTGTACAAGTCTTTTTCCCCATTATCTCATTGGGGTACAGACCCAGCAGTGCTATGACTGGATCAAAGGGTAGACATTCTTTTATCGTCCTTTGGGCATAGTTCCAAATTGCCCTCCAGAATGGTTGGATCAGTTCACAACTCCACCACCAATGAATTAATGTCCCTACTTTGCCACATCCCCTCCAGCATTCATTACTTTCCTTTGGTATCATGTTAGCCAATCTGCTAGGTGTAAGGTGATACCTCAGTGTTGTTTTGATTTGCATCTCTCTGATTATAAGAGATTTAGAACACTTCTTCATGTGCATATTAATAGTTCTGAATAGATCTGAAAACTGACTATCCATGTCCTTTGCCAATTTATCAGTTGGAGAATGGCTTGGATTTTTGTACAATAAATTTAGCTCTTTATAAATCTGAGTAATTAAACCTTTGTCAGAGGTTTTTATGAAGATTTTTTCCCAATTTGTTGTTTCCCTTCTGATTTTAGTTACATTGGTTTTGTTTGTACAAAAGCTTTTTAATTTGATGTAGTCAAAATTATTTATTTTAAATTTTGTGACTCTTTCAATGTCTTGCTTGGTTTTAAAGTCTTTTCCCTCCCAAAAGTCTGACATGTATACTATACTGTGTTTCCCCAATTTACTTATGATTTCCTTCTTTATGTTTAAGTCATTCACCCATTTTGAGTTTTATCTTGGTGTAGGGTGTGAGGTGTTGATCAGTTCTTAATCTCTCCCACAGTCTTCCAATTTTCCCAGCAGTTTTTATCGAATAGTGGATTTTTGTCCCAAAAGCTGGGATCTTTGGGTTTATCGTATACTGTCTTGCTGAGGTTGCTTGCCCCCAGTCTATTACACTGATGCTCCTTTCTGTCTCTTATCCAGTACCAAATTGTTTTGATGACTACTGCTTTTTAATATAGTTTAAGGTCTAGGACTACAAGGCCCCCATCATTTTTTTTTCATTATTTCCTTGGATATCCTTGATCTTTTGTTATTCCAAATGAACTTTGTTCTGTTTTTTTCAAAATCAGTAAAGAAACATTTTGGGAGTCCAATGTCTATGGCACTAAATAGATGAATAAGTTTGGGTAGGATGGTCATTTTTATTATATTGGCTCGTCCTATCCATGAGCAGTTAATGTTTTTTCCAATTGCTCAAGTCTAGTTTTAGTTGTGTGGAGAGTGTTTCGTAGTTGTGTTCATACAGTTCCTGTGTTTGTCTTGGGGGGTAGATTCCTAGGTATTTTATTTTGTCTAAGGTGATTTTGAATGGGATTTCTCTTTCTAGTTTTTGCTGCTGAGCTGTGTTGCAGATATAAAGAAATGCTGAAGACTTATGTGGGTTTATTTTGTATTCTGCAACTTTGCTAAAGTTGTTGATTATTTCAATTAGCTTTTAGGTTGAATCTCTATGATTCTTTAAGTAGACCATCATGTCATCTGCAAAGAGTGAAAACTTGGTCTCCTCCTTGCCTATTTTGATGCCTTCAATTTCTTTTTCTTCTCTAATTGCTACTGCTAGTGTTTCTAGAATAATGTCAAATAGTAGAGCTGCTAATGGGCATCCTTGTTTCACTCCTGATCTTATTGGGAATGCATCTAGTTTATCCCCATTGCAGATGATATTAGCTGATGGTTTTAGATATATACTGTTTATTATTTTTAGGAATGACCCTTCTATTCCTATGCTTTCTAGTGTTTTTAATAGGAATGGGTGTTGTATTTTATCAAAGGCATTTTCTGTGTCTATTGAGATAATCATGTGGTTCTTGTTGGTTTGCTTGTTGATGTGGTCAATTATGTGGATGGTTTTCCTAATATTGAACCAACCCTGCATCCCTGGAATAAATCCTACTTGATCATGGTGGATGACCCATTTGATCACTTGCTGGAGTCTTTTTGCTAGTATCCTATTTAAGATTTTTGCATCTATATTCATTAGGGAGATTGGTCTATCATTTTCTTTCTTTGTTTTTGACCTACCTGGTTTTGGAATCAGTACCATTTTTGTGTCATAAAAGGAGTTTGGTAGAACTCCCTCTTTGCTTATTATGTCAAATAGTTTTTATAGTATTAAGATTAACTGTTCTCTGAATTTTTGATAGAATTCACTTGTGAATCCATCGGGCCTTGGGGATTTTTTCTTAAGGTGTTCTTTGATGGCCTGTTGGATTTCATTTTCTGATATGGGATTATTTAAGAATTCTATTTCTTTTTCTTTTATTCTAGGCAATTTCTGATTACCTCTTTGGCTACATCCCAAAAGGTTTGAAAGGATGTCTTGCCTTTGTCATTTTCCTCAATGAAATTATTAATTGTTTCTATGTAGTCAGTAGTCATCAAAACAATTTGGTACTGGATAAGAGACAGAAAGGAGGATCAGTGGAACAGACTAGGGGCAAGCGACCTTAGCAGGACAGTATACAATAAACCCAAAGATCCCAGATTTTGGGACAAAAATCCACTATTCGATAAAACCTGCTGGGAAAATTGGAAGACAGTGTGGGAGAGATTAGGAATTGATCAACACCTCACACCCTACACCAAGATAAAACTCAAAATGGGTGAATGACTTAAACATAAAGAAAGAAATCACAAGTAAATTGAGGAAAACACAGAATAGTATACATGTCAGACTTTTGGGAGGGAAAAGACTTTAAAACCAAGCAAGGCATAGAAAGAGTCCAAAATTCAAGATAAATAATTTCAACTACATCAAATTAAAAAGCTTTTGTACAAACAAAACCAATGTAACTAAAATCAGAAGAGAAACAACAAATTGGGAGAAAATCTTCATTGAAACCTCTGACAAAGGTTTAATTACTCAGATTTATAAAGAGCTAAATTTATTGTACAAAAATCCAAGCCATTCTCTAATTGATAAATGGGCAAGGGACATGGATAGGCAGTTTTCAGATAAAGAAATCAAAACTATTAATAAGCACATGAAGAAGTGTTCTAAATCTCTTATAATCAGAGAGATGAAAATCAAAACAACTCTGAGGTATCCCCTCACACCTAGCAGATTGGCTAACATGACAGCAAAGGAAAGTTAATGAATGCTGGAGGTGATGAGGCAAAATAGTGACATTAATTCATTGTTGGTGGAGTTGTGAATTGATCCAACCATTCTGGAGGGCAATTTGGAACTATTCCCAAAGAGCGATAAAAGAATGTCTACTCTTTGATCTAGCAATAGCTCTGCTGGGTTTGTACCCCAAAGATATAATGGGGAAAGAGACTTGTACAAGAATATTCATAGCTGCACTCTTTGTGGTGGCCAAAAATTGGAAAACAAGGGGATGCCCATCAATTGGGGAATGGCTGAATAAATTGTGGTATATGTTGGTGATGGAATACTATTGTGCTCAAAGGAATAATAAAGTGGAGGAATTCCATGGAGACTGGAACAACCTCTAGGAAGTGATGCAGAGTGAGAGCAGCAGAACCAGGAGAACATTGTACACAGAGACTAATACACTGCAGTATAATCGAACATAATGGACTTCTCAATTAGTGGCGGTGTAATGTCCCTGAATAACCTGCAGGGATCTAGGAGAAAAACACTATCCACAAGCAGAGGAAAAACTGTGGGAGTAGAAACACCGAGGAAAAGCAACTGCCTGACTACAGCAGTTGAGGGGACAGATCAGAGGAGAGACTTTGAATGAACACTCTACTGCAAATACTAGCAACATGGCAATGGGTTCGAATCAAGAACACATATGATGCCCAGTGAAATCACGCGTCGGCTATGGGGTGGGGAGGAAATGAAAATGATCTTTGTCTCTAATGAATAATGCTTGGAAATGATCAAATAAAATATTATTTAAAGAAAAAAACACTTGAAAGCATAAGAATAGAAGGGTCGTTCCTAAAATTAATAAACAGTATATAATTTTTTAAGCCATGTTTCTTTTGTCATGGTCTTTCACCCCACTCCACCTTCTACCCTTCCAAACTCTGAGAGAACTCCAAACTTTCTACCTGAGCTGCTGCCCTGCTTCTGCAGGTTTGTAATTTTTTTTCCTTTCCCTACTTTTTGCCTGGTCTCTCTCCCTACAGTCCCAGTTGTTTTAGTTTGAGAGACTTAGCCAGGGAATCCTGGTGGAGAAGGGATAAGTTACTTCTCTTGCCCATCTACTTGAGGTAGCATTCCTTGCTGCTGCCTCTCTTCAGAGCTGCTGATTATGCTGCTTATGTTCCTGATACTGCCTGCTCCAGCTGCTGAACCTCCTCCAGATCTCCTGATCGCTCAAGGATTAAGTGTGAAAGGGGGAAGGAAGGTTACTCTGAAAATTACAAGCATTGCTCACTCTATGAAAGAGGAGTTCCCTCCCTATTTCAAACAGCTTTCAGTTTCAGGGTGTTTTTTCTTTTAGCATTCCAGGGTGCACTGGTCCTTTCAATTATCTTATCAGGGGAGAAATTCATCTCTCTACAACACTTTGCCATTTGGGCCTGCCCAGTCTCTAAGATTCATTCAGTTTGGGATTCCTACAAACCATGTTCAGTGAGAAATTCTCCCTCACTATGGGAAATTCCAGAGCTCTGACAAAAGATATCTGAATGGATAGAGAAGGAAATTTAAAGAGTCCATACATGAAATGTGTCAGCCTGTTCAGATTCCATTGTTTTATGAAAGTCCCTGTATCCTATTGTATTTTGCTGATTGTCTGCTTTAGGATTTACTTTTGTTGTTTTAAGTTCATATATTGATCTGATTAATACTATCCTGTTACACTGAATCATTTTAATCTACTGTGTTTTAGCTTTTAGATATATTCTGTTACTTTTCCCTGGAACTATACTGAATAAATACCATTGTAAAAACTGATAAACTGCCTTTTCTTCCATTTTGGCTTTGTTAAATTGTCATATAGATGATGGATGAATTCCTTCAATCTGAACAGCCTTTGGAAAATTTAATGAGCTAAATACCTCAATTGTTTTTTAAGGGGACTTTAGACATGATTTTTAGATTTTTTTTCAATAGCTCTGAATGATAACTGTGTCTGCCCCTGAGTTAAAGAGTCCATTTGAGTAGCTGAAGTGAAGTGCAATTATATCCCCACCTCCCTATTTGTAAAATGTAATGAGCAAGGTATAACAGTCTCATACCAGAGGAGTTGGGAAGTTGTTCCCAGGGTGGGGTAACCCTGAATGGCTCCCAAGAGGGAGAATCTTCCATTTTTTAACTCTTCTTATTCTACCCTTCCACCAGAATGATCTAGATTCTTAGTGATATTTTTAGACCCAGCACCAACAGTACAGAGGTTTGGGTATTTCTAGACTCCTCTGCCATATTTTTGTAATAATGGCAGTAATAGATTTTTTTAAAAATATCTCAGCCAAGATTGAAAGATTGCTACTCCTTAAAAACTTGTGACACATATCCACTAGCTTTAAATGTCATACAGCAGACTCATGTAAATCCTAACGATGGTGGTTTATTTGCTATTGTCATTAAATGGGCTATTGTAACTTTGGGGTTTTGATACTTCTGGAATGTGCATTACCTATTGTACTATTTTTCTTTATAAAAAAACCGTTACTTTGTGAAAATCATTTGCAGTAACACAGTGGGTCATGGCCAAGTTTGAAAAGGAAATGGATCTCATTTTTGTTGAGAGACCTTTGTATTATACTTTACCTTAGCTGACAAAGTGTGTCAATGATTATAAGCTATATTTTTATTTGCAAAACCTTTTTATTATTGTTTTTGCTTGCATGGGTAATATATTATTTCAGTTTTGTTTTTCTCTACTTTTTTTGTATTTGAAGCTTGTCACCAGTATTGAGAAGTTAACTCTTGATTTTTCAGTAACATAACTTCAAAATATATTTACCCTAATGTCAATGCATACCCAAAAAGCTTTAGACAATACAAAATGATGCCATTGATTGTTTTAAAAAATGTTTTGGAATTTGGCTTAATGATTCTGTCTGATTACAGGAGAAGGAAATACAAAAAGAGCCATTGCACTGTGCCAAAAAAAAAGGAAAAAGCTATTTGTATAGTGCCAAGTCAGCACAACTTCAAAGAGACCAAACCAATCCTACATGGATTAATGACATTCTGCACAAAGAGTGCCAAGACTTGATCGTGTGTGAGAATCGAGGTTGCAGCTATTTAAAATATGTTTAATGCAGATCTTCCTTATACCACACACACTATATCAAATACATAATATCAATTAATCTGGATTCACTCTGACTTCCATTTGCTGCCATAAATCTAGACCCTATTCTGTCTTTCATAGTGTGGCAAACTTTCTATAGTCCTTTCTACTGATTGGGTAAATGCATAATTGCTTAAATTAGTTTAATTGCACTCATTCAAGGACCTGTTGTAGGTTTAATTTTCCTGTACTTAAAATTTTTACACATAAAATTTTGATAGTCTATATTTCATCCAGAAGTTAACTTTTCTCTTTTATTTTGATTTTTTTGATGTTTTTGATTTCTTTTGTCAATTGATTCATTTACCTCATAACTCAGCCATTCATCCCTAAATGATCCCTATGTTTTCAACAACCTTTTCAGGGGGGAAGGTGTAATTATTCTAAAATGCAATGTTTAAATTCTTTTTGAGAATAATTTTAGAATAAGAAACATGCTACCTCTCCAAATCCAGAAAGTGAATTTTTTGGAAAAGGCACCATGAAGATTCCTCCAAAGCCCACACTCCACCAGAAGATCCAGAGTGAACTTTGAGATGTGGTGATTTCAACTGTGTGGGATTGAATGCATTTGTTTTTTTATGTATACTCTTATGCTGAAGGTAATTTCTCCCTAACTGGCTTTTTTGTCAATGTGCCTTGTAATCATGGGTTTGTTCTTTTCCCTTTCCTCCACAAATCATTGTAATTTAAAAGTTGATCTGGGAGACGATTCTTCTAATGATCATCAGGGGGGAATGTATAATTGAAAACATTATCCTAAAAAGAAAACTCTATTTCCCGGGAGCCCACTGATTTCCTGTCATTACATACTTCCTGTAGACAGAGGATAAATTCAGTGGGTGTGCCTGCTCGAGCCCTTTTTCACTTCATGGCAAGGATGATGGTGATAAGTCATAATTTTAAATAGGCTGATTAGCCATGGGCAAGTGGGTTTTTTTTATTATTTTGTATCCTTTTTATTCCTTTACTTCTAATGATCATTAATAAATCTCTTAAATATATTTATTTATTGAGATTTCATTTTAATTTTACAGAAAGAAGTATGTGATGATATTAGGATAAGGATATCCTCTTATGATTAGTAAAAAGCTTATCTAATTTATCATCAGCCATTATGCTGAGAACAAACCTGCTCACTCTACCTCTTGTTTAATAATATTTAAATGTCTAAAAGGACTTTCTTTTTCCCCCTTATCCCCCTATCATTTGGACACCTCAAATAACATTTTTCACTACATCTATCTCAAGCCTGTTAAGATAAAGCAAATGATTTATATATTTCATATTAGTTATTTTTAGTAATTAAAAAAATAAAAAAGGAGGCAGAATTTTCTTTTTTATCTTTTTTCAACTGAATTCAAATCTAAAAAAAATTTTTTTTAATAAATCCATTTGAGAAAAAAATCTGCTTGATAGAATCACTGATATCAAGTGCTCAGTGGAACAAATGGTAATTTAGGTTCTATGTGTTGCCAAACCAGAGTTACTCACTTGCAAGCCGTAAAATTTGGGAGCCTGCCAGTTCATCTTCATTAGCTTCATTTTCCAAATGACATAAACTTTAGATATGTAGTAAATTCATTTGGACATCATCTGGAATAATGTCTGATCATTGAGGCCAACAAATCTAGACATGTTGTGTTAATATGTCATGTTTTTAAAGTGTGTAGATCCTTTACAAGGGAGAAGTAATACAGAGGTCCATAGAGGGATAGACAATTACACCAACCTATCCATGTCACCCAATTGTCTAAAGTAAAGAATCTCCTGTAAATTTTATACATGAAATCCTGTAAATATTTCTCCATGTTAGTTTTAGTTATTTTGTGAAAGAGATCTCAAAGAAAAAAAATGTGGTAGAAGAGAAGATGAAAAAGAACAACAAGAAAGAAACAAAGAAGATGATGATGAAAGAGAAGAAAAAAAGGAGTAACAGGATGAAGAAGAACAGGAGAAACAAAGCAACAAAAATAAACAAAGAAAATTAAATATAGTCTGTTTTGGTCTATGTTCAGACTCTATCATCTCTTTATCTGAAGACAGATGGCATTTTTCATCATGAGTCTCTGAAATTGTCTTGAAACACTATTGCTGAGAATAACTAGGTTAATCACAGTAGTTCATTAACAATTATTGTTGTACAATGTCCTTCTGGTTCTCCTCACTTCACATTGCATAAATTCATGTATTTCCAGGTCGTTCCCCCCCAAATCATCCTGCTTTTCATTTTTACAGAACAATAATATTCCATTAGGATTATATACAACTTAGTCAGCCTTACTCTAATTGATGAACAACTCCTTAATTTTCAATTCTTTGCTATAAAAAAAAGAGCTACAATAAATAGTTTTGCACAAATGAGTCATTTTCTTTTTTAAAAAAAATTATTTGGTATTCAGGTATTGCTGGTATTTCTGAATGAAAAGATATGCACAATAAAATAGACTCAACTGGAATTCATTATCAAGTTTTCTGGGTTATATTGATAAATTTCAGAAGCTACATGTCTTTGGACAGAAAAACTGAAATTATTTATATACGTATGTGTATATATTTATATGTACACTTACTCATATTTAAATAGAATTGTTTTTCATTGTGTTACTAGAAGTTAAATTACATGCATTTTAAAATATTGTAAAATGAAAATGTCTATAGGCTTCACTGATTGCCAAAATAGTCATCTCTCTCTCTGTCTCTATCTCTCTGTCTCTTGTTTCTCTCTGTCTCTATCATACACACACACACACACACACACACACACACACACACACACATTTCACACACACAAAACAATAATAACAACAACATAAAACACTGAGAACCCTTGTTCTAATCACTCAATTAGTAGTGCAAGGTTCATTGGTAATATAGAATTGGTGTGGAAAGAGCAATAAATTAGGAGTCCAAAATCCTTTACTTGATATTCGTATTATTATTTTCCTCTCCCTTGGTCATGCAGAATTTGGAGTATTGGATTCAATGTGGTGTGAATAGAAGGCTTACCTGGGAGCTGGGAAGGCTCATGTTTTAATTCTATTCCTTGTGTACCACTAATTATGCCATCATGGACAATTCAATTAACCTCCTTGAGCCTTAATTTATTCTTCTGTAATATCTTAAAGAAATATATATTAGGAGAGCTGTAATAAAATAAGAGAAGTACAAAAAAGGAAAACTCATTAATGGAAAAAGTAGATCAGCATAGCAAAAGCATGTTCCAAGATGAACAGCAACAGATATAGTTAGATGTTGCAGAGTGAGGAGACAGATAGTGGACAGATGAGTTTCCTGGGTGAGACTAGTTGAGTCATAGTGCCAAAAGCACAGAAGGAAGAGGACAAAATTGCTTCTAGTAATTACATAGACATAGCCTCAGCCCAATTCTGATCTTTTGAAATTAGGTAAAAATATCTCAGTTAATCAAGTTTTCTTGTAACTTTACTTTCTTACAAGTTATATATGTATGCAAAGGGAGAACAGAATTGGAAAAAGGGAAGCTGTTGCAGTTTTTACATCTAGTTTGAAAGTGTACTTAGGAGAAAGACTTTAGGAGGAAGGTAAGATTCAATATAAAGATATCCTAGAATAATTGTAGAAAATGAGGAAGAAATGGAAATGGAATGCATTTGTAAATAAGAAACAAACAAAAATAATAATAAAGAAGTTAAATTTGATTAGTGATCATAACCTTCATTAAAACAATATGCTATTAGAATGGTAACAGTTTGATAAAAAGAGGAAAGCAAGCTCTTTTAGAAACTGATTTTATACTAGCAAATTATGTATAAATAAATAATGGATAATCATCAAGAGAAAAAGTCAGAGAAACATTAAAGTAAGCTGCTAGCAGTATTGATAATGAGTTTTTGCTATCTACCCCCATATAAACACAGAGGCAGTATTTACGGAGAATTAACAGAATTTTATAATCATTGTTAATTGGAGTTTGGTATCTTGGGCAACCATTAAGATAATGACAAATTTGATATACCAATTCATTTGGTTCACAATGTCTCATCTCTGAGTTATCAGTACTCTGACTTACTTGTACATATTCAGGTCAAAAGTATCACAAATGTTTTCTTAAATACCAATATAAGGTCAAGAATCTTCCAATAATAAGTCATAATTTATTTTGTCTTCCTGTCCCAAATTCATTCAGTCTCCACAGTTTTTATAAATATTTACTAAAGCAAAATTGAAAAAAAAACCCCTACAACTCTACATTGTGTCTGTCCTGGAAAGGTATGACTTTTCAATTCTCCTCTCCAATAATACCCTAAAAAGCTCATATTCTCACAAATCAAAAAAAAAAAATCCCACTTTAGAGAAAATTTAAAGTCACTAAAATTATAAAGAGGAAAAAGTCATAGGAAAATAAATTAAAATTAAAAAATTAAATCATATAGAAATTATCTATATGGCATCTAAGTAAAATGAAATAGTCAAATCTTATCATCTCTGCCTTCAAAACCTCTGAGAAGTGGGATCCCCTCACATAGACGCTGTACTCATTCAGGGTCTCATCATCTCTCTTCTGCACTATTGCAGTATTCTCTATATTATTCTACTTGCTGGCAGTCTCTCCTCTTTCCAATCAATCCTTTATTTATCTGTCAAAGTGAATGTTTTAAAGCACATGTCTGATCATTTAATTGACCTATTCAGTAAATTCTAGTGGTCCTCTTCAATCTCTAGGATCAAATACAAATTTCTAAGCTCCTTCTCCAAAGATCTTTACTATATGTAGTTCTTTAGCCTCCTGACTTCCCCTAGAGATACTAAAGTCTCAGCTTAAAATCCCAAACTGATCAAGAACCCCTTCCCTTCACTTTAATGCCTTGCTTTTGGTATTACTTCCAAAGTATCCCATATAGATCCTGTTTGTACATAGTTGTTGCACTCCATCTCCTCCATTCAATCTGACTTCATGAAAGATCAAGGATTTTTACACACACACACACACACACACACACACACACACATAAGTATAGAGAGACACATGTATATGTATGTGTATGCATATTTGTCTTTCTTTGGCATCTCCAGTGGTTAGCACAATTCCTGGTACACAATAAGAATTTGGTAAATTTTTTTGCTCTGATTTGTCTTGATTTCCTCTACCTTTCTATTCAAATCATATAATACTTCCATTCATACATGCTTTCCTTCAGCCAAACTGGTCTTCTTCATATTCCTCACACTGAATCCTCCATTCCCCCTCATCATGCCTTTTTTACTTGTTGTTCACTAATTCTGAGATCCATTTCTTTCTCAAGTCCATCTGGAAGAATTTAAATTAAGTCATTGGAGCTTATGAATGTGAATAATACTTTTTTCACACTATCATGAAGTTTTAACTGGCACAACTGCATCACTTTTTGTGGTTTCCTGAAACATTTGTGGTGGTTAAATTTATACTCTATGGTCTATAATCTATTGGATTAGGTCCCTTACTAAACCATACAGAATGTTTTAGTGGGGCAAGTTGGTATTCCCTTCAGTACTTAAGATGTTAATGTTGTCTTCCTGAGCAATCTAATATGATTCTTCCTCTTTTCCCTTAGTGGAGGTATTTTCAAATAATCATGTTCTTTGAATAATTCTGACTCAGTGAAACTGCAATAAGAAAAACTTGAGGAATAGATTGCTTATCAAGGTTGTTTTTTTTTTCTTCAGAAAATTTCTGCTTTGTATCCTCCCCATTTACTTTCACTCAAAAACCATCTATTTACTTGTTAAATCCTTACTTTCTGCCTTTGAATTGATACTAATTATCATTTCCATGCAGAGAGGCAAGGGTTAGACATTTAGAGTTAAGTGATCTGAACAGGGATGCACACCTAGGAACTGTGGGAGCACAGATTTGAACACAGAACCTCCTGTCCCTTTGCCCATCTAAGGAGCTAATCACCTGCCCCCTCTACAAGCATTATTAAAGTCTAATATGTACTATGCACACTGTTAAGTGATGAAGATTCAAAGACAAAAAATGTCATTATACCCACCACCAGAAACTTACTCTATGAGAGATTGCTTATAAATACACATTTATACAAATTAATACATTTATGTGAGAGAGATGAGATAACTAAGCAACTGGAAGTAATCAGAAAAAGTTTCAAGTGTGAGGTGCTATGGAGCTGACTTTTGAAGGAAATTAGAGATTAGACAAAGCAGTGTGAGGAAATGGAACAATCTGCTCTTCCCACCATGTGGGCAGCTTTACCAAGGACACAGAGATGATTGATGTCATGTCATATCTGAGGGAACAACAAGAATGTCAGTTCAACGGGACCAAAGGATAAGTGGACAAAGGCAAGTAATTTTAAACACTGAAAAGATATGTTTAGTAAATACATTTTTAACAAAATTATTTTCTGACTCACTCCTTTCTCATAGAAAAAAAACCACAAAATAAGTACAATTAAGTATTTATATACACACACATCAATGAATTGGTCAAGTTTCTCATACAATCCTCAGAGTGAAGCATTATTTTTTCTCAAATTTGGGAAACATAATGTTTTAGTCCTCTTTAATGTCGAGTGGAAACAAACTGATCAACATAATCAAGTGTTGTTGGATATTACATTATTGTTGTCATTGAAAATTATTTTTATGTTTCTGCTCACATTGATAAATATCATATCATATGTCTTCCCAAATTTTATTGAATTGTTCATATTGGACATATATTACTGTGCAATTATATTTTACTTCTACCTAGTATACTTGACCCAGCCATTCTCCTATCAAGAAACACCCATTATACTTTGAGTGCAAAAAGTGTTGCTAGAGTATATGTAAGACTTTTCCTTTCATATTTTGGGGTGTAATATGGCTGCTGTACTCTTTGTGGTGTATTTCTAGTAGGAGTTGATTTTTAATTTCCACTTTTTTTTTAAACTTACTAAGTATTGATGGAAATGTATTAAGGTCTAGTCAACTAGGAATAAGTGGCTTCCCATGCTCTCACAGCTAGTCATGGTATAGCTAATACAAATATCATTATTTCCAGATTGTCAGAGTCACTGACTTGAACAAGGGTAAATGGGGCAAATGTTATCTCCATTTGACAAAGTGGAGGTGAAGCCAAGCCACCCATTGGAAGTCACATAACTTCTAAGTGATGGAGCAATGTCTTTAACATAAGCTATCTTGCTTCTTTTTACATAACATAACAAACTTTCAGTTACACTTCCAGGAATCTCACTTTTTACAGTATTTGAAGAAGTTTTCATAAATACCAATGGCATTAAGCAAAATTTATATAGTAATAAGGATATTTCAATTTTCTCTTTTATTTATTATTTTTAAATATTGTAATAAAAGAATCCTGATTTGGATTTGTGATCTCTTATTTTTTAGAAAGCACTGTGTGGTAGTTGAAAGATGATCCTTTACTTGAACTAAACCACTTTTCAAAGGAAGAGTATTATATTCTTTTTCTCCAGGATTTTTTCACCTTTATCTAAAGGTCTAGGATAAGTGACTGTGTCCCCTTCCTTTTTTATTTGAAGGAATCATCTAGCTTCCTTGAAGAGAGTTTATAATCCCTCCTTTGGCTTTCATTGTGTATGTTTTCAAGACTCCTTTGATGGACTTTGAATTCCTGACATTCTGGGTAAGTGCTATATATTTTCTGAAAAAAATATATTCTTTGTTGGGGATACTGATTACTTTTCCACTCATTTTAAGTACCAATGTGGCTTATAGCTGCATAAATTGAGGAAGAGAGAAAGAAAATAGCAAAAATAAAAACAAGCAATGTGGCAAAGTCAGAAAAATTTGCAAGGATTAAAAAAAGTTAGCTTTTGGATAAAAAGATACAGTCCATTAAGATTTTATCAAAGGCAAAAATCATCTAGATTTGTGACCTCAGGGTTCTCTCTCCTTTTAGAATTGAGAATTTTTCAGATAAAGGTGCAGAGAATGAATATCAAAAATATATAGCAACCAATCTTTATACAACACTTAAGATTTACAAAAAAAGTTCACTAGAACATTCTGAGGAAGAAAGTGTAAATGTTATTACAATCATTTAACATATTAAAAAGAAAGGCTTAGAAAGTGGTATGTCATGGTGAATGTTAGACTTGAGATTTAGATTGAAGTCTTATGATTCCAAGGCCAGAATATTTTTTAAAACATTACTTCCCTATCTTGAATGGATGTTATTTAGAAAGTAAGGTATTTGTCTATAGAATAGCACATTTTCTTAGTTCTGTCCTACATAATCAAAGTCTTAAACATGTAATAAGATAACTGAATTTCAGCATACTTTATGGGCCTTCTGATTTTCTTAAACAACAGCCATAACATCTTCCAATGAAATTAAATAACTCCCATTATCTAAACAACTCAGTTATCTATTTCAATGTTTCTTGATATATTAATGGGTATGATGTATCTCCCCATCTTGATAAAAAGCTTTTGCTGGCAGAGGCCATATCTTTACAAGCCCAGGACCTAGCACAGTGTATCAAAGAATGGTAGAAGTAGATTTGGTATGGAATTTAGAGACTACTCAAAGTTTGAATTATACTGTAGCAAACAGAATGCAAGTGGCAGAACCAGAATGTAAATGAAAGTCTTCTGATTCCAAATCCAGTATACTGATAATAAGTATTTATGATATGTTTACTAGTGATTTCAAAATTATTTTTGAATATAGTACTTGGTTCCCAATGAAAAGTATTTTCAAATGTGATAAATTATCCTCTATCTGAATACAAATTATATGAAAATTGTATTTTCTGTACACTTCAGAAATTTATTATTTCATCAACTAAAGGAGTTACAAAGAAATTTTAGCTGAATACTTCTATTCTAATATCACTTCCGCTACATAAGTATCATTTAAGACATCAGGCATATCACTTAACCTCTCCAGGTTACATTTTATAAAACCCTTGTGTTTTGTCTTAGTAATAACTCTAAGAGAGAAGGATAATAAGGGCTAGGCAAACGGGGTTGTCACTTGCCCAGGATCACACAATTAGTAGGTGTGGAGGACAAATTTGAACCCAGGCCCTTCCAACTCCAGACTTGATGCTCTATCCACTGTTCTAGTTTCCCCCAGAGCAGTGGTGGTAAACCTTTTAGAGACTGAGTGCTCAAATGGAAACCCTCATGCTGGATGTGAGCCTCCCCCAAATTTACTCCAGAGAGGGGAGGGAGGAAGTGCTCCCATTGGCCTCCTGGGCAGAGAGGCAGGTGAAGTGAGAAATATCCTCAGGTGCACATGAGAGGGGAAGGAGCAGCCCCCCTAGCATCTGTGCCATAACTTTGCCAACACAATCCTAAGGGACACATTTTGCTTATCTGTTTGTGATGGAGGTCAGTCTATGTTTACTTAATTATTTTTTCAAGGGGACCCCAAATTCAGAAAGATTCACCTCATTAAGTAGGAATCCATTGAGTCGTGATTAGGATTGCTAACATTCAGTGCAGCTTCTGATCAGCAGAAATTCCAGATGACTTGTCTTCTAAGATCCTGGCCAATTAGAAACTGGGAGGAGGAGGAATTAGGGTTTTAAAAGGCAGTGGAATAATTATGGCACTCTCTTTCCATTTTTTTTTCTGACAGGATCAGAGGTTTTTTTGCTCTCTCTGAACAGTTGTTGATTTTATCTGGCACTCGGCACCTTGCGGCTAACTTTGTAGTCTTGAACTTGGAATGGAGAACTGGAGAAATGAAATGCAGTGTGGAGAATTTTTGTAGTTAGACTTCCCAGGTGATATTTCATTTCTTTCTCCCTTTCTAGTGCTCTGTCTTTGTTTTTTCTTCCTAGATAAAAGTTGTTCTCTCTTCTTGGACAGCTCTGCTGGCCTTATTTCACCAGGAATCTCTAAGAAGGGGTTTCTTGTCATGGCTTTGGGTCTTCCCAGCTAAAGTAGCAGTGGCAACTGGGAACATGCAGTCAAAGAAGCCTAACACAGCTTGGGGATTTTTAATTAGACTGCTCTTGCTTTTTCTCTCTAATTTTTATTAATGAACAGTTATAATTCAGTATATAGTCTCCAAGATTAATGTTAATCATTATAAGTCAAAATGGTTTCAGGTCCCTTCCAGCTCCATATCTATGATCTTTTAATATGTGTGAGATTTTGTTGGGTTTTTGTTTGTTTTGTTTTCTCATTCATTCAGATCAAGATTTTCCTCTGATTGGTTTTCAAGAGTTTGTGACTTAAAAAGCAAATCCAAAACCAAAACCTATAGCTTAGTTGTCAATACTCTGGCTATTTTTCAAACAGTATACATGCAATTCATCACTGCTCTAGGGGAAACTAGCACAATGGATAGCCTACATGTAGCTAATTCTCATAACAAAGGATTAACTCACAGGTAACTCATTTTTTGAATGATTTTCTTTCTTTTTGAAAATCTTTATTTAATTAATTAATTTAAAATAATTTTCCATGGTTACATGATTCATGTTCTTTCCCTGCCCTCCCTCTAACCCCCTCCCATAGCTGATGCACAATTACACTGGGTGTTACATGTGTCATTGATCCTGGCTTATTTCCACATTATTGATAATTGTACCAGGGTGATTGTTTAGAGTCTACATCCCCAATCACATCCCCATCACCCCATGTGATCAAGCAATTGTTTTTGTTCTGTGTTTCTAGTTGGAAAGATTTTCTTGAACCCATAACCAACATTCTTTTCTGATACAAGAGGATCATGTTTATTAAAACTGCTTCCTCCATGAGATTATCCTTCTCTTAACCATGTCTTTTCTTGTTTACATTTGTTCTCAGTGTATGCTCTAAAAACTTCCTAGTAGTCCAGTTTCCCTGGAGGGGGAGATCCTTCTGTGTTTACTCTATCTATTTCTTTCTGTTTTCTCCCTCCCATAACAAATTCTGCCTCTTCAAGCAATCCTAGTCTAGAGTCCTCTACACTCAATGCCTTCCCTGCTGGATTAAGTAACAACTGACATTTCTTTATAATTTAAATCCTCCCTGTAGTGGTTTTCTTGTATGATTGCTGTCAACGTTGTTGTTATTGTTAAAACCACCCTCTATTTTCTTGACCCAGTCAGAGTGTTTCTCACTTTAAACAAGGATTATGATGCAAAAACATCTTGTTTACACATTAATACTTTCTTTTGCCTCTACCAACTACATTCTTAACACCTTGTAATTACATTAATTGAAGTGGGAGCAGTCTACCTGTCCTCCCACTTCTATTGCTTCAAAGAAGTAGCAACATGGGAAAATACAAATCAGAACTGACTTCAGTGACGTGATATCTGGCTTGAAGTCTTGCCTCTGATAACACATCTTTTGTGACTCTGGCAAAGTCATTTAATATCTGAGTCATTTAAGCAAATCTTTATGATTGTACATGTCAGAGATACTATTGACCTTGACTGGTGAAAGGAAGTTCTCCACTTGACAGTTCTCTCTACAAAGAGAATCACACGTAGGGCCCCCGAAACCTATCCTTATTGCTTCAGAAACCTGAGGCAACCATTAAAAAATTCAAGGCAAAAGTCCCTCTCCAGCACAGCCCATTCATCTTCAAGGCCATTTCTGTAAACTGCATGTGGCATGTGTTTCAAGGCCCCAACCTAAATGCTACTTTCTCTTTGAAATTGGAGTGTTGGTTCAAAGTGAGCAGCCCCCTGAACTGAACCTAATGCATATTTGATTGAAGGTTTGAAAAAAGCTCAGTTAAATATATTTGGGCTTTCCTCAGCATTTCTTCTATTGATATTGGAGACATACTGTGAGGGTTGATTTGCTTAATATTTCTTGCTTGAATGAATTTTTTGGAAACCTCGTGGGAAATTCTATTTTTATGAGATTCCCAGTACAATTTTGGAGATCAAAACAGATTTGGATAACATTTGGGTAAATAGACAACTCAATTAATATCTTTATTTTTAAAATAAGTAGACTGTTTTTGTATTGGTGTCACTGTTCAAGTATGGGACCATTCTGATAACTAAAATATTTGCTCAACTGTTTGAAATAGTTGATTTTTTTCTTATTTTTCTAATATATTTTATTTTTTATTTCTTTTGTTTGAAAATTTTTAATTAATTTAGAATATTTTTCCATGGTTACATGATTAATGTTCTTTCCCTCTCCTCCTCCCATTCTCCTCCCATAGTCAATGAGCAATTTCACTGGGTTTTTTACATATATCATTGATCAAGACCTTTTTCCATATCTAATATATTTTATAAAGTCCACTTTTGACAAAACATTTGAATAAAGTGAAATTAAATTATTTCTTGATAATTTAAGATTTCAAATGTCTTTTTAGACTCACCTTTATTATATCCATATCTATATATGATACAGCTAAAAATATTAGAGAAATGAGTAAAAAAAGTGGTGAAAAGAAAAATAGAAAGTAAGCTTTGAATCAAGACCCACATGTTTTCTCACATCCTCATCGAATCCCTTTTAGCATTCAAACTTAAGTTTCATGATTCCAAGGTGATACCTCTTTCTTTAGTACCATTGTGACTCTACCTGGAATACAAGTTACTTTGAGTTTAGCCACTATGTGCAGTATAACTTTTTTTTTTTTAGTTCTATATCGCATAATTGAAACTGTAGGGAATCAGCAGGGTTCAGCTTAAGTTCAGTGTCATCAGTAGCCTTTCTGATTGTCTAAGTCCACAGTTAAGATGTCCTAAAAAAATTTATATAATTCTTTCCATCTTGATCACTAAGTGGATGGTTTCAATATTGCTTTTTCTTGCCTCTGATGCTTTAATGGTTATATCCATTCTCCTCAATGATATTGACAGTTTCTGGATGGTTGAAGCCATGACATATACATCTATATATTCCCAGGTCATAGAATAATTAGTTAATATAGTTATCAACATAGAGTTAGAAGAATCTTAAGAGTTCAACTCTTTCATTTTAAAGAAGGAGAAAATAAAGCACAGGGAGACTGAGTGACTTCCATATTAACACAAATAAATGGTAGATACAGGATGCAAATCAAAGAAATAACTCACATTGCACCTTTAACATATTAGGTGAATCCCATAAAACCATACCAATGAATGAGTCCTGCCTGGTTAATTTGATATTCATTCTAATTATATATATTTTTTGTTGTTTGGTTGATTAGTTGTGTCTTATTCTTAATGACTACAATTGAGTTTTTTTTTTTAATAAAGATACTAGAGTGTTTTTCTATTTCCTTCTCCAGTTCATTTTACAAAGAAAAAACTGATATAGCCAGGGATTAATGACTTGCCCAGGGTTATACAACAAGTAAGTGTTTGAGTCTGGATTTGAATTCAGGTTCTTCTGACTCCAGGCCTGATACTTAATCCTCTTTTCTCTAGTTGCTCTTAATTCCATTATAATATTGTTAATAAGAAGTTTTCTTTAATGGAATGACTCTGAAAACAAAGAGAATGACAATAAAGAAGCCACCTACACAAGGTAACTTTTTGCAGCTTCAAGTGGCTGTGGTGAGAGAAATGAGTAATTTGAAGAAATAGGATACTAAAGTATTTTAAAGACTATTAGTAGGGATAGTATTTATTTTCATATATTTTGTATATAATGAATATTAATATTAATAAATACTCGTAGTATGAGGACATGAGATGAAGAAGAAATAGATTCTGTTCTCTACAGACCTAAAGGAGAAAGTCCTGGAGCTCAATAGATAACAGCCACTGGGATTTTGATAAGATGATAATTTGATCGCATGAAACTTAAAGGAGAAGTTGCTTTGTAAAATTGTGACATTTAAAAAGAACATTGATAAGGTATAAAGTATTCAGATAAGGGAAGACAGGAAAATGAAGAAGTTCATGGCAACTGTAGGCTGGTTGACAGAGTTATCGCTATTCAGATTGCAAAATACAGTCTAGGAAACACATGATATCTGTCCTCAAACATTTGAAGAACTGTAACAGAAAAAAAGGAAGGTAAAAATTATGGTTTGATCCAATGTGTGTTTTTAACAGATATGTTAATTTGTTTTAAGAAAGTAGGGTAATTAATGGAAACATTACACATTTCCAGAAGAAGTAGGTATATTCTCTTTGGTTCTGGAGCATTGAAACAGGATCAGAGAGTAGAAATTGTGAAAAGGATAATATAAGCTTAATTTAAAGAAATATACTCTAACAGAGTTATTCTAAAAATGAATATTTTCCTTCATGGAGATTTGGATTCCCCCCCTTCAGGCTGAGACTGAAAGAACACTTTTACAATACTTTGTAGAGGAGATTGCTCTCCTTTTGGTTACCTGATAAATTATTCACATTTCTTCCAACTCCGAAATTCTATGATTTTGTGAGATCCTAAAATCCCTATCTGAGGTCATCTTTTGATGGTGTAGTAAAATTAGTCAAAAGATACTTATTCCCCAGGATGTCTTCTGAGCTATGTCACAAATGAATTCATTAACTTTCACTCAGAAACATTTATTATTTGTCTATTTAAACATTTTTGTTCTAACAACTCACAAATATCATTTACTAAGGTATGGTAGAACTTAATTTTGTTTAATCAATTAAATTGAATTGAGATCTGCTGTTATAGAAGCAGCATATGCAATGATAAAAATCATATATCTGAATTTCTGAAATATTGTAGGAAAATAATTGTTTAACTTGGTGTCAATAAAAGAATGGAGGGACTGATGACTAGATCAATGGGAAAAAAACCACACATTTAATGCCTAATATGTGCCAAACATTGTGCTAGGTTTTGAGGGGTTTTTATATCAGAAAAATATGAATCTTTTTTGGATATGCAAATTAAATTTTAATAAGTAAAATAAGATAGAAAGAAAACAAGTATCCACATTTCTATAGCTCTTTGGATTTACATGTTGTTTTCTTCATAGAACCTTATACAGTATTTAATAGAAGTAACTTTTCCTGGGGGAAATGGAAATTCAAATGAGTTATATAATTCCCATTGTCATATAATATACAAGTAGAATAGCTGGTATTTGAAGCTAAATTTGAGTCCACGTAGACCATGTTTTTCCACTACCAAATCATCTTTGAACTTAAAAGATAATAGAGAAGACAAGACATCTACATGGAAAAATAAAAATAAAAACTCTCATTTTAGATAATTCAGGTCAAAGATGAATGTGCCATAAATGTAACCTCTATTAAAATAACAAGGTACAAAGATGATGGAAAACAACCTTATATCCCAATTATCTGGATGATTGTCTCAATGTCTCTCTCCTTTCTTTTGTCAATGTCTCCATTCTTTTGGTTGTGGTAAACTAGTATGTATTAAGCCCAGTTAAGGATCATTGCACAGTGCCACACATTTCAGCCCTACTATAAAGGTAATTATGACTCCAGAATACACTTGACTATTTGGAAACAGGTTACTTTACACATGTTAGCCCTACTGGAAACAAGGATGTGAGAAAAAAATTACCTAAAATTAGTTTAGATAGGAAGAGTCTTGGTAGGTCTCTGTGAAAGTTGAAGACATTTATTTTAGCAATGACAAGGTAAAAGATCGCTTAATGATCTGCTCAGCAAAAGGAATGTGCTCCTTAAATAGTCACTGTCTGACACTCAGGCCCCAATTGATAACAAAATTGAGTATGACAAACTATGATTCAGAGTATGGACAAAGTAGTGATGCTGGGCTTCCAAAAAGGAACTGAAACAGGGTCAGGGAATCAGGTTTGAACATATCATTGACTGGAGAAATGCCAGTTTCAATTGAATAACCTAATCAAAGAATTTCCCATTTTGGATTCCCAGAGTGGCTTTCCTGTCACCCAATTCTTGAAGTGAGTTCTGTCACCTTTCTCTTTGCTTATGTCAGTAGTCTTCTTTGCTAATTGCCGCCACTGATTCCCTGGATCTGCAAGCTATGACATAATCCTGTGTGAGGAGGAGTGAGATTGGAGAAGACATATCTCTTCTATCTTGCTGTGAGGGTGCCAGGAAGCAAACCTAAAATGAATCTGACAAGTTTCCCTTTAATTGATTTAAATTAGGAATCTCTCCAACTTCCAAACTGTTTTCTAATTAAGTTTGGTATGAATGATGGCCCTTACGTATAGTAGATGGTTCAAAATTGAGACTTTCAAAATAGCAATGACTGAGAAAATAATCTAGTTTTGAGAAATGAAATTACTGAAATGATGGGATAATAATACAGCTTCTGCAGGTCAGAAAGATAATTATAAGGGGGGAAAAGTGGTAATTTGTTTCATGTTTGAATGGACAATGCAGTGCCCTCTTGCTCCTACTAAAGTTATTTTTTGTAGGTGATCTTATTTCCGCTAACATGGGAATAGCGCTCCTAATTTTTAAAGTATAAAAAGAATATAGTTTGTGATGAGAAAAAATACATTGTTTAGGCGATACGTAGATTTTAAAATAAACACCATCTGATTTTCATGGTATTTTTTATTACCCTTTTGTGGCCACATCATCCACAAAAGAATTGTGACAAATCCTAGAGTAATATACAGTGGGAATATCCACCCCCTCCATTTTCATCCCCTTAATTATCCCACGTAGCACCTTTCTAGAGAAAAGAAAAATACTGGGTCCTATTCATTTGATTTGAAGTTGGAAGGAACTGCATAAACCATCTAGTTCAACATATTGATCTGAATCTCCCTTACATAGGATTCCAGACTGCCTTCAAGAGTACAGAGTAGGCAGATGACCTCTCCTCCTCCTCTTTCTTCCTATTACTTCTCTGCAACCAGCTGTTTGCTTATTTGTTAGTTTGTTTGTTTTTCCCAGAAGTAAAGTCCAGTGGCATTCATCGGAAATGAAGATCAATGGCTTTAATTACTATCTCCATGTAGATGACTCCCAAATCTATACCTCCACCTTCCAATTTCTTCCCTAGAACTCCATTCCTCGTTTCGTAGATTTTGCCTTCTGTGTGCTTCTTTGGTTACTAAAAACGAAGTCCAAACTGACCTCCTCATCCCTACCAATACTTCATTCTTCCCTCTCATCCAACCAGCTAAATCCATTGTTGCACTTCTGGACTTTTTAACTCCTGCTGATTGGATAATTTTCTCCACAAGCACAGAAACTTGCAAATTCAAATGTATCTTTGATTTCTTTCTTCTCCAACTAATCAATAGAAATGCTTTGTCATTTTTAGATTGCAATATGTCTTGCATCCTGTCCTTCCTCTCAACTTCTACTACAACTCTAATTGAAATGGTTTTTACCTCTCACTTGGACTGATATACCTGCCACAAGATTTTGTCCTCCCAGATTTATCTTCCAGATAATTATCTGAGTTATGCTTCTAATATACCTTTAAAAACATGTCACCAATCTTCAGGAAACTTGAAGGACTCTCCATTGTCTTTCAAATAAAATGTACACTTGTAAGAGTGGCATCCAAGGAAATTTATGATTTGACTTTAGTATGATTTATCTATCATTATCTCTTACCTTGTCCTCCACGCATTCCGGGCAAAGTAAAATATACATACATATACCTATATATATATATATATATACATATAGATATAGATATAGATAGATATAGATAGATATACATATATATTTCTCATTTTTCTCTCTCCAGTTTCTGTCTCCTTTCTCATTATATCCCTGTGCCCTGATTTCCATCTGTTAATGATCATCTCATTCTCTAATGATAAGAACTAATGCTATTTTTTTAGTGAATTTTCCTGATATTTCCTTTCTACACTAGGGATACATAATCTCATTCTTTACAAATTTCTAATAATTTAGTATGCCATTCTAATTGTGTTTAGCTCCTTCTCTCTTATAGAACATTCACTGTTGCATACTTTTCCTTCTTCCCACAAAATTGTAAGCTTGTGAGCAGTATAAAAATTTGGATCTATTTTCACCCCAATTCATATCTACAATATTCAGCATATAACTTCAAACAAAGAGAGCACTTAAAATTGGTTGAACCTAAGAGATAATGTTAATATTAGAAGAAATATGATCATTGGATTTAAAAATAATCACTCTCACTTCTAGAAGAAATTGTTATAAATCAAAGAAGGATATAGAGAAGAAAGTCATCTACATTTGACTGTAATTTTACTGTACCAATATACTAAAGGTAATGTGAGAATGAGAACCTGACAGTATGTGGTAATATATTAGGCACTGTAAATATGTCATCGTTAGTGTAGATAAGGATATAAAATCAGAAAAAATGTTAAAAATATTCTTTATAGGTCATAATCAATTAACAAATCATCCATTTATTAAGTATCTATTGAATGCAAAGCACTATGCTGGGTGCTGGGGATAAAAAGAGGAATAAATGAAACAATGTGTACTATCAAGAGTTAATGTTCTGCTGGGGGAGGTAGCATGCATCTATGTCTATGTTGACTGAATAAATATAAAATTGTCTAATAATTCACAAAACAATAGGCCGTAAAATTTTTTGATGTTGAAATATAGTAATAGAACCTATGAAATTCTGATTTAGTGGAGATTAATGATGTAGAATAACTCTAAACTAAAAATGAAGTGGTAGTTTTTGGAGAATAAAAAGAAAATAGAACATATTTTCTTGTGCCAAATAGCCTCATTAAAATTATTTTTTTCTTATAATTTAGAGGTAAATATACTGAAATGACCTAGCTTGGGAGACATTGATTGCTTTCAGTCACCTCATTTTATACATGAGGAAACAGAGACACAGAGAATTGAAGTGATTTTTTTTCACTTTTTCATGCCTTTTCACTCCAACTATACCGGCAATGACTTTAGAGTATCAACCATAAATTACATCATATTTTGTTCATACATTAGTACTTAAGATAGTGCTAGAAAAATGAGGTATTCTGGTAAAATGTACATCAATATTTAATTAATTTTGTATGACATAATTGTTGAGCTTTTTTTTATTTTAAAATTTTGTTATGTGTGGGTCCTTTGTCTCTTTCTATGATTTGGAATATAGACCTAGAAGCGTTTTTACAGAGTAAAACTTTGTTATGCAAAGTTTAGTAACTTTTTGGACATCATTCCAAATTGTTTTTTTCATAATGGCTGAAGAATTCAAAGTACAGCTATTTATTTAGGAAAAATGAGAGACAGGGAGGCTGAGTGATTTACTTTAACTAGATATTATTATATTATATTATGTTATGTTTTTTATGTTATATATTATCATCAGATAATCATTACCAGCACTAACTTATCTTGACTCTCCACCCACCCCTTTTCATTCTATGCCTCCCTTAGATTAGCAAAAAATGATCAAGGCAGGGAAAATTTTAAGAACCTAATTCCATTTATTAATTTCATTTTTCTCATTCATTCTATGCTCTCTAAGTCTTCCCCAGTGCAAGCGGTGATATGATGATGAGAAACTCTGATTTGATCATTAATGAAGATAACTGCTAGTTGTACTTAAAAAAAAAAAGAACACATCTCTTTGATCATTGGGGCAGGAGATGATACCTGCTTCTACATGATTCCTTCCCTGCCAAAAGACATGTGGATAGTCCAGAGAAGCGGAGAATGGCATTTTCAGATCCAGAGTAAGAGAAGAAAATGAAATGTTTGAGGAAAATTAGTCAAATGCAGAAGGACCTATTAAATATGTCTCCCAAACACGGCTTTGTTCTGAGCATGTGTGATTGGAAATGCAAAATCAACCTGTCAAGATCAGTTTAACTACTGATGAAAGCTTGTTAAAACTTTAACTATGGCTCCTTTTGTTGTGCTTCAAAGGATTCATAATGCTCTTTTTATTAATTTGTTTCCTGCTCTTGAAAATATTATTATGTGTTATTGTTTCTTTTCATTTCACAATAATATGACAGGTACATTGGTCTATTCCTATCTGTTATTCCCATGTCAGGCTCGGCTGAAAATCCTATCAGTTGTCTCCCTGTTAAGTCTGGGAAGTAGGGTTTCTGTGTGTCATTCTTCTTGAAACAGATTTCAACCCACTTCTTTGACAAGGATCTGAAAAATGCAGAATACGCCCACATCTTCAACACTGAATACTTTGAAACAAAAAATAGTGTTGGTCACTTTCAGTGACTCAATACATAATTATTAAACAACAACCAATGTGAAGAAAACTGTTATATACTATGAATTATACGAAATTATAGAAGACACTTCCTGAACCTTGCAGAATTTATTGTCTGCTAATAGAAATTAGACTTAATAATAATTGTTCATGTTTATAATATATTTAAGGCTGCCAAAGTGTTTTCATACATTACCTCTTTAATCCTGAAAATATCTTATGAAGAATATGTTTTATTTTGCACATTTTACAGATAAATAAACTAAGGTTTAAATGATTAAAAAAAACCCTTAACCAGAATCATAAATAAGAGATCAGATTCAAAATCTTTTTTTATTTCATGACACTGAATGTATCATAACATACCACTATATTGCCTCTCAATGTAATGGATATGAATATTTGTGATAATAGATAAAGAAACTCAGAGTAGACTTGTTATACTCAGCCATATATATCACAGATATGGAAATAGTTATTATTTTCAATTAATAGATACATTTGAAGAAAGATAGTCTGTTATTTAAGGGGATGGATTCTCTATGACTTTTCTAGGACTGCTGCTTCACTTATGGCACTAATTTACTCCCAATTTTGCTATTTATTTTGATCTCTAAGTAACCTTTTCTCCCCTGACTTTTCCTCCATACAAATTCATCTACCCAATTCTTATCCTGGTGCTACTAGCTTCTGATTATCAGAACATTCTTCCTTGTTTACTTTTCTCATTTAATTCAGTCCTTGATTCATCATCTCCCTCTCCATATATCTTGCCTGTATATAATACAGAATAGTTGTCTGAACTATTTAATCCTTTTGATCACTCCATGTTCCATGTTCCATATTCTTTTTCTTTTCAGGGATCTTATGACACTGGTCTACCTTAGTTCTTTTCCTAACTCCCTGATTATGCGTCTGTGTCTGTTGATTCAATATCATAGATAATATACGTCATAATTGTGCTTAATTGTCCCATTAAACACTTCCCTGTAGTCTCATTTCCTTACTTTCTTTTTGATTCTCTCACTTGCTGTTCTCATTTGCTCTTGTGAATTTGATTTTCTTTTTTATGCCACTATATTTCTATATATCCTGCTCTAGTTTCTATGTTCAATTTCACTTCATCATCACTGGATATCTCAATCATAATGGTCCTAAAATATTTCAAACTTAAAAGAAATGATTAGCTTTCCAAATAAACCAAATGCCTTTTAAACCTCCCTGTTTTTCTTATATGCACTATGATCCTTCCAAGAAACTAAGTTCGCTGCTTCAGTATCATTCTTTTTTCCTTACTTTTCAACAGTGCATTAATCTAATTTTTAAATAAATTTTGTCATCTATATTTCTACCTGTCAATCCTCAATATCTCTCTTTTCCTCTCTTCCCTTTCCCCCCTCTCTCTCTTCAACAATTACCTTTTCTCTATGCACACATCCACTATCCTAGTCTTTCTCTTTCTCTTGGTTATAAGCCTTTGTTTTGACTTTTGGTATACCATATCCCAATATCCTCTACTTTAAAATAAATTTTCCCAAATATTATATGATTCTGAATCTTTTCCCTTTGATCTGAACACTTTGAGTTTTGATTATATTTCTGAGTATGGTAATTTGGAGTTTCTTTGAAGATGTTTCTTTAAAAAAATTCACTTTGCCTTCCTGCAACTAACACCAGCTTTCTTGTCTTATGGAAAAAAAATACACTCTTCCATGTTACAATCCTTTAAATAATTGAAGGAAGCTCTCATATTCTTTCAGCTTTCTCTTCTCTAAGACATACATATCCCATTTTTTGATCCTCTTATTTTTTCTATGCCTTTCTAAAATGCTTTATTTGAAAAAATAACACAAAACTACAGATTTTGACTTTTCCAGGGCACTTAGAGTAACACTATCACTTTTGCCCTTCTGAAAGCCATGCATTTACTAATGTGAGAATTTATTTTTCATATACTGCATTAATTCCTATATATTAAAGAAAATTATTGTGTATTTCACTGTATGGGATCTGGGTAAGTGATACCATTTAGTCTAACACTTTTGTCATTTTCTTTGTCCTTGGTAATCCCATGTAATATCTGCTAATTGACAGAATTTGTTAAAAAATTGATGGGGATGAAGCTTCTTTTTCTATGTGTATGATTCCTATGCAGTAGTTATGGGGAAGAGTAGATAGGTTAATGGACCACCTCTTAATTAGCTACCACCAGAAAAACATAAAAGTGGTAAGGTCGACTTCCGGTTAAGATGGCGGCTTAGAGAAAGCTGAAGTTCAGATCTCCGGAAAACCCTTCCCGACCGATCTCAAACTAGAAGCTCCTAAGGCGCCGAAATTCAAAACGATCAACAGCACAGACCCTGGGAACCCTCCTCCTGGACCTGGACCTGGTTCAAAAGGTACGGCTCCCCTTAAAAGCCAGAACCCGAGATCCCTCCGACCTCAGGGGTAGGAGCGCAGAGTCCAAGGCTCCCGGAAGCCGCAGCCGCGCCGGGCTCAGAGAGCAGGGTCTGAGGAACAACAACCCTCAGGGTCTTCTACCCAAGTCCCAGTCCGGGTGAAAGTTACTGCCTGGGGCTTCCGCTGCAGAGAGCCCGTAGGTCCCGGTGAAAGTTACTGCCTGGGGCCTCCGCTGCAGAGAGCTGGTCAAAACAACAGCAACCCTCAGGGCGGGCAAGACAGCCTCACGGGCTGGATCCTGCTATCCAAGTCTCAGTGAAAGTCTGTGCTCTCGGAGCTTGGGGAAGCGGCAGCCCATCCCCCCGCAGGCTGACGAAACAGCCTCACGGCCAGGGATTCTGAAGGCAACTTCCGGAAATCGAGCCAGAGGGAAAGTGTGGCCTCGTGGTCCGACCCTTCCATTCCAGTTCCAGTGAGGCATATTCAGTTTAACCCAGGGAAAGTCATAGAACCATCTGCCCAGGACTAAAGCCTCTGATCACCAGACAAAGACAAGAAAAGCCAATCCTCCACGTTCAGAGATGACAAACTCCACAGAAGCACAGAAGCCCCAAAATACCAAGAAAAATAAGAAGAAAGGGGCGACTCTGGACACATTCTATGGAGCCAAAATACAAAATACAGAGCAGATAGAAGAAGATATACAAGAAAATTCTCCAAAATCTTCCAAAGGAAATAGAAACTCTCCACAAACCCATGAAGAATTTGAATCAGAAAGGACCAAAAAGATGGAAGCCCTCTGGGAGGAAAAGTGGGAAATGATGCAAAAGAAATTCACGCATCTACAAAACCAGTTTGACCAAACTGTAAAAGAAAACCAGGCTTTAAAGCAAGAACTAATAAAGCAAAGCCAAAACACCAAGAAATTAGAAGAGAACATAAAATATCTCACCGACAAGGTGATAGATCTGGAAAACAGGGGGAGAAGAGAAAATTTAAGAATAATTGGACTCCCAGAAAAGCCAGAAATAAACACCAAACTGGACATGGTGATACAAGATATAATCAAAGAAAATTGCCCAGAGATTCTAGAACAAGGGGGCAATACAGCCACTGACAGAGCTCACAGAACACCTTCTACACTAAACCCCCAAAAGACAACTCCCAGGAATGTAATTGCCAAATTCCAAAGCTATCAAACAAAAGAAAAAATCCTACAGGAAGCCAGAAAAAGACAATTTAGATATAAAGGAATGCCAATCAGGGTCACACAAGACCTTGCAAGTTCTACGCTGAATGATCGTAAGGCATGGAACATGATCTTCAGAAAGGCAAGAGAGCTGGGTCTCCAACCAAGAATCAGCTACCCAGCAAAACTGACTATATACTTCCAAGGGAAAGTATGGGCATTCAACAAAATAGAAGACTTCCAACTTTTTGCAAAGAAAAGACCAGAGCTCTGTGGAAAGTTTGATACCGAAAATCAAAGAGCAAGGAATACCTGAAAAGGTAAATATTAAGGAAAGGGGAAAAATGTTATCTTCTTTTACTCAAACTCTCTTCTATAAGGACTACATTTATATCAACCTATGTATACTAATATGTGGGGAAAATGTAATGTATAAATAGGGGGTAAAGAAAGACCAAATAGAATAATGGTTCTCACACAAAGATTCACAGGGGAAGGGGAGGGGAAGAAAACTCCTATAAGAAGGAGAGGAAGAGAGGGGGGGGGGTTACTTAAACCTCAATCTCAGGGAAATCAACTCTGAGAGGGAAAAACATCCAGATCCATTGGGATCTTGAATTCTATCTTACCCAACAAGGGTAAGGAGAAGGGAAAACCAAGGGGGGGAGGGGGAGAGGGAGAACAAAAAGGGAGGGAAAGAGAGGGGGGAGGGGGAGGGAACAAAAAGGGAGGGACTAAAAAGGGAAACATCAAGGGAGGGGACAAGGGGGACTGATTCAAAGTAAATCACTGGACTAAAAGGTAGAGCCGAAGAAGAAAAGGTTAGAATTAGGGAAGGCAATCAAAATGCCAGGGAGTCCACAAATGACAATCATAACTTTGAACGTGAATGGGATGAACTCACCCATAAAATGTAGACGAATAGCAGAATGGATTAGAATCCAAAACCCTACCATATGTTGTCTTCAAGAAACACACATGAGGCGGGTTGACACCCACAAGGTCAGAATTAAAGGATGGAGTAAGACCTTCTGGGCCTCAACTGATAGAAAGAAGGCAGGAGTGGTAATCATGATATCTGATAAAGCCAATGCAAAAATAGACCTGATCAAAAGGGATAGGGAAGGTAATTATATTTTGTTAAAAGGGACTCTAGACAATGAGGAAATATCATTAATCAACATGTATGCACCAAATAATATAGCACCCAAATTTCTAATGGAGAAACTAGGAGAATTGAAGGAAGAAATAGACAATAAAACCATACTAGTGGGAGACTTAAACCAACCATTATCAAATTTAGATAAATCGAATCAAAAAATAAATAAGAAAGAGGTAAAAGAAGTGAATGAAATCTTAGAAAAATTAGAATTAATTGACATATGGAGAAAAATAAATAGGGATAAAAAGGAATACACCTTCTTCTCAGCACCACATGGCACATTCACAAAAATTGACCATACATTAGGTCACAGAAACATAGCACACAAATGCAAAAAAGCAGAAATAATGAATGCAGCCTTCTCAGATCACAAGGCAATAAAAATAATGATTAGTAATGGTACATGGAAAACCAAATCTAAAACCAATTGGAAATTAAACAATATGATACTCCAAAACCGTTTAGCTAAAGAAGAAATCATAGAAACAATTAATAATTTCATCAAGGAAAATGACAATGGCGAAACATCCTTTCAAACCTTTTGGGATGCAGCCAAAGCGGTAATCAGAGGCAAATTCATATCCCTGAAAGCTCATATTAACAAACAAGGGAGAGCAGAGATCAATCAATTGGAAATGCATTTGAAAAAACTCGAAAGCGATCAAATTAAAAACCCCCAGCAGAAAACTAAATTAGAAATCCTAAAAATTAAGGGAGAAATTAATAAAATCGAAAGTGATAGAACTATTGATTTAATAAATAAGACAAGAAGCTGGTACTTTGAAAAAACAAACAAAATAGACAAAGTACTGGTCAATCTAATTAAAAAAAGGAAGGAAGAAAAGCAAATTCACAGCATTAAAGATGAAAAGGGGGACAGCACCTCCAATGAGGAGGAAATTAAGGCAATCATTAGAAATTACTTTGCCCAATTATATGGCAATAAATACACCAATTTAGGAGAAATGGATGAATATATACAAAAATACAAACTGCCTAGACTAACAGAAGAGGAAATAGAATTCTTAAATAATCCCATATCAGAAATTGAAATCCATCAAGCCATCAAAGAACTTCCTAAGAAAAAATCCCCAGGGCCTGATGGATTCACCTGTGAATTCTATCAAACATTCAGAGAACAGTTAATCCCAATACTATACAAACTATTTGACATAATAAGCAAAGAGGGAGTTCTACCAAACTCCTTTTACGACACAAACATGGTACTGATTCCAAAACCAGGCAGGTCAAAAACAGAGAAAGAAAACTATAGGCCAATCTCCCTAATGAATATAGATGCAAAAATCTTAAATAGGATACTAGCAAAAAGACTCCAGCAAGTGATCAGAAGGATCATTCACCATGATCAAGTAGGATTTATACCAGGGATGCAGGGCTGGTTCAACATTAGGAAAACCATCCACATAATTGACCACATCAACAAGCAAACTAGCAAGAACCACATGATTATCTCAATAGATGCAGAAAAAGCCTTTGATAAAATACAACACCCATTCCTATTAAAAACACTAGAAAGCATAGGAATAGAAGGGTCATTCCTAAAAATAATAAACAGTATATATCTAAAACCAACAGCTAATATCATCTGCAATGGGGATAAACTAGATGCATTCCCAATAAGATCAGGAGTGAAACAAGGATGCCCATTATCACCTCTACTATTTGACATTGTACTAGAAACACTAGCAGTAGCAATTAGAGAAGATAAAGAAATTGAAGGTATCAGAATAGGCAAGGAGGAGACCAAGTTATCACTCTTTGCGGATGACATGATGGTCTACTTAAAGAATCCTAGAGATTCAACCAAAAAGCTAATTGAAATAATCAACAACTTTAGCAAAGTTGCAGGATACAAAATAAACCCACATAAATCATCAGCTTTTCTATATATCTCCAACACAGCTCAGCAGCAAGAACTAGAAAGAGAAATCCCATTCAAAATCACCTTAGACAAAATAAAATACCTAGGAATCTATCTCCCAAGACAAACACAGGAACTATATGAACACAACTACAAAACACTCGCCACACAACTAAAACTAGACTTGAACAATTGGAAAAACATTAACTGCTCATGGATAGGACGAGCCAATATAATAAAAATGACCATCCTACCCAAACTTATTTATCTATTTAGTGCCATACCCATTGAACTACCAAAATACTTCTTCACTGATTTAGAAAAAACCATAACAAAGTTCATTTGGAAGAACAAAAGATCAAGGATATCCAGGGAAATAATGAAAAAAAACACATATGATGGGGGCCTTGCAGTCCCAGACCTCAAACTATATTACAAAGCAGCAGTCATCAAAACAATTTGGTACTGGCTAAGAAACAGAAAGGAAGATCAGTGGAATAGACTGGGGGAAAACGACCTCAGCAAGACAGTATACGATAAACCCAAAGATCCCAGCTTTTGGGACAAAAATCCACTATTCGATAAAAACTGCTGGGAAAATTGGAAGACAGTGTGGGAGAGACTAGGAATAGATCAACACCTCACACCCTACACCAAGATAAATTCAAAATGGGTGAGTGACTTAAACATAAAGAAGGAAACCATAAGTAAATTGGGTAAACACAGAATAGTATACATGTCAGACCTTTGGGAGGGGAAAGGCTTTAAAACCAAGCAAGATATAGAAAGAATCACAAAATGTAAAATAAATAATTTTGACTACATCAAACTAAAAAGCTTTTGTACAAACAAAACCAATATAACTAAAATCAGAAGGGAAACAACAAATTGGGAAAAAATCTTCATAGAAACCTCTGACAAAGGTTTAATTACTCATATTTATAATGAGCTAAATCAATTGTACAAAAAATCAAGCCATTCTCCAATTGATAAATGGGCAAGGGAAATGGATAGGCAGTTCTCAGATAAAGAAATCAAAACTATTAACAAGCACATGAAGAAGTGCTCTACATCTCTTATAATCAGAGAGATGCAAATCAAAACAACTCTGAGGTATCACCTCACACCTAGCAGATTGGCTAACATAACAGCAAAGGAAAGTAATGAATGCTGGAGGGGATGTGGCAAAGTAGGGACATTAATTCATTGCTGGTGGAGTTGTGAACTGATCCAACCATTCTGGAGGGCAATTTGGAACTATGCCCAAAGGGCGACAAAAGAATATCTACCCTTTGACCCAGCCATAGCACTGCTGGGTCTGTACCCCAAAGAGATAATGGACACAAAGACTTGTACAAAAATATTCATAGCTGCGCTCTTTGTGGTGGCCCAAAACTGGAAAACGAGGGGATGCCCATCAATTGGGGAATGGCTGAACAAACTGTGGTATATGTTGGTGATGGAATACTATTGTGCTCAAAGGAATAATAAAGTGGAGAAGTTCCATGGAGACTGGAACAACCTCCAGGAAGTGATGCAGAGCGAGAGGAGCAGAACCAGGAGAACATTGTACACAGAGACTAATACACTGTGGTATAATCGAACGTAATGGACTTCTCCATTAGGGGCGGTGTAATGTCCCTGAACAACTTTCAGGGATCCAGGAGAAAAAAAAACACCATTCATAAGCAAAGGATAAACTATGGGAGTGGAAACACCGAGAAAAAGCAACTGCCTGAATACAGAGGTTGAGGGGACATGACAGAGGATAGACTTTAAATGAACACTCTAATGCAAATACTATCAACAAAGCAATGGGTTCAAATCAAGAAAACATCTAATGCCCAGTGGACTTACGCGTCGGCTATGGGGGGTGGGGGGGAGGAAAAGAAAATGATCTATGTCTTTAACGAATAATGCTTGGAAATGATCAAATAAAATATATTAAAAAAAAAAATTAGCTACCACCAATTAAAGATGCCTTAGAATGATTAAGAGAGGAGATAAATAATGAGCTCCTAAAATCTATTTATTAGAAAGCCTAGTCAAGCTGGGGTCTTCCCAGGTTTTTGAGATACAACCATGGAGACCTATATCACATTTTTATTTATAAAGCTGGACTAACCAATAAACCTGACATAATCAATAAATTTATTTTTACTCCAAAATCAGTATATTGAGATAATTTAATGATAACATCAATACAACCTATGTTAGTTTTAATTTTGGAGATATATTACAATTTGTATGATTTATTGTTTTTGTGGTTGATAGAGGGGAGGAATTTCTCAATTAAGATAAACCTTCATTTCCCCAGATCTTTATTTTATTAACTACCAGTTACATCCTGTTCTTTTGCAATTAAAATTTTTTTATTCCATTTAAAATTTTTTTTTCACAAAATGCTCCCTTTTCTCAATCTTGGAAAATATATTTTTAAACAAACTAAAACTTATTTGCATCTAGAAAATCACCAAGAAATCTAGATCATTCTGGTAGAAGTAAATTAAACTGAAGAGTATTGAAGGAGCTCTTTTTGGCTTCCTTCTTCATAGAAACACCTTGGTAGGAACATTTCTTTGTTTCTCTACTTTTAATACACCTTTCTTTATAATATAAATATAAAAACATCATCCATTCAGAAACCACTAGTTAATTAAAATTATTTCTGAAGACTCCTTAGAATTACTATTTAAATTCTTAGCTCTTTAAATTCTCCAAAGTTTGTTAGCCATGTTGAGTCTATTCATCATCGATGTAACACTTAACAAATGCAAAATGGAACAAAAAGCTGTTTATGGGTTTTATAATATTTTGCAACATTTTGTTCAATAGTCATAGGGGAAAGGTAACAAGATATAACTAATAGTTCAAACACAGTAAATTAAACTGATTCAGTGTAACAGAATACTATTGAATACATTAATATATGAACTTAAATTCACAAAATTAAATCTTAAAGCAATCAGGAAAATACAATAAAATACAAAGAATTTCATAAAACAATGTAGTCTGAAGAGGCTTAAAATTTTTACCTCCAGTCTCTTTAAAGTTCCTTTCTCTATCCATTCAGATTCCTTTTTATTAGAACTGAGGTATTTCCCATAACATGGTAGAACATAGGTTTGAAGGATCTCAAACTGGATTAATCTTAGAGACTGGGCAGGCCCAAATGGCAAAGGGCTGTAGGGAGATGAATTTCACCCCTGAATCTAAGGCAAGATAAGTGAAAAGATTAGTGCACTCATGAATGGTAGAAGCTGTTTGAAATAGGCAAAGTACTGCTCTTTCAAAGCCATTCTTGTAATTTACTTCCTGTTTGGAAGAGTAATGTCCTTCTTCCCTTCCCCCCTGAGGTAAAACGCTAATTTCCCCAGCCAGGTGGAGAGGATCTTAGCATGTTAATTGCTGCCTAAGAAAAATACACCCCAGTTTTTACCAGTTGCCTGGAGAGTGATTCTAAAAACTCCTAGCTTCTCAGGGGCAGCAATCAGCTGCCCAGCAGGATCAGCAACGGCAGTCTGGGTCAGGGTTTGAGTCGAGGTCAATTCAGGAGCAGGAGTAGGAGCAGGGGCTGGAGATTAGGAGTAAGATTGCCATAGGCAGCAGGGAAGAACTGAGGAATTTAGACTGAAGCAGAGTCCCCAGGCTAAAGATTGCCTAGAGAGCAACTGGGTAAAAAGTAGGATGAAAAAAGACTCCAAAGAATGTTTAGAGTTTGTGAGGGTAGGTAAGTGGGTAGGGTGGGCAAAAAGCCTTGGCAGGAGAAAAGTGGCTTAAAAAATTTATCTGGTCTATCTTAAAAAGTTGAGAGACTCTTCTCCAAGTAGTGGTTGCCATCATTGTAAAAATTAAATTTAAATCTAAATAATAAAATATTATATTTTAAGAGATTTATTAATGATCATTAGAAATTAAGTAATAAAGAGGATACAAAAATAAAGACCACGTGCCTTTGGCTGATTAGTTCATTTCAAAATCCCCACTCACCACTGTCACCATGCTGACAAGAAACCAAAGAGGGAGGAGGATGCCTACCTACCGAATTTATTACCTGTCTTTAGGAAGTATGTAATGACAGGAAGTCAGTGGGCTCCTGAGAAATGTAGTTCTTTTTTAGGGTAACAGATTTTCAATTATACAATTAAGGAGAAAGAGGAGTAAGGAAAACTGTGAGCAAAAGGCAAAAGGTAGAGGACACCATCAAAGAGTGGGAAATGATCATGGAAATTAGAGGCTAAGAATAAGTTCTAATATCTTTTCTCTCATGTTCAATAGTTGCTTTAAGTAACCAGTTAACTATGGCAATTGGGAACATATAGAGTCTGGACATTTCCTTTTATATCCTAGTTCATGTACCAGAGAACCTGCAAATAATTGACAAAATAAAAGAAGTTCTATTAGAAGATAGTGGTCTACAGAGTTCAGATTGTGTGAAGTAAAATATCTCCACCTTTCAGGATCCCAATAGTGGGTGTTACAGTGTTACAGAGTAATATCATATATAATTGCCTGGAATCCCCTGGCATTGACTTCAGCATCAATGTGCAACATATCCACAGAGGAAGGAGCTAGTGGGGTTTAAAATGTGAGTGCTGGAAGTAGAAGCTCTCTCATCTTCAACTCCTGAACAAACTGACTCCCTGGGCTAGCACTTGGCAAGCAGCAGCACAGCATGAAGGGGAAACTGTGAACCTTTTTCATGAGAACTTAACCTTCAGAAGGTGAGAAGTCTATCCTATAGACACTACCCCCAGGTGGTGCTAGACAATTTGGAAACTGTGATTGGCCCCTGTAGAAAGGGGAAGGGACAAGAAGTTACCATAAAAAGCAAGCCCATAACTCCTTCAAGGCATATTGTCTTTGAGAAGATGGTCTGAAGAAATTGTCTTCTGGAGATGGTTTTAGATAGTCTTGGAGGGAGCTTTGCTAGAGACTATGGTTTGGATCTTGAACTTGGAGCTCAGCTTCTACTTGGACTCTGAGTCTTGTATTGCTTTGTAGGGTAAGTAAAAGGCTAACCCTTTTCCTAGCTTCTGGAAAGACTAGCTTCCATCTTGGAGGTGGCCATGTTGTTACTCACTACCAGCCTTCCTGGTTGAGAGCTAATTAATATATGTCTGGATTAAGCAGACCTGAAGCAAAACATTTAGGTTGATAGGATAGATAACTTTTCTATTCCCCTCAGATTTCTCTTCTTTATTGTTTTCTCTCTATTTTTAGATATTTGTAATATATTTCTAACTCAAAATATAATAAATACTGGCGATCACATAATTTCTTATAATCATCGTCCAACCATTACTTTTAACCTTTATAGTAGACCAATTCCCTTGCTTTCTGGAATATCATATGCCATTCCTTCCAGTCCTTCAGTGTGTATGCAGCCATGTCTTGTGTTATCCTAAATGTGGTTCCATGATATTTGAATGGCTTCTTCTTCTCAAATTGTGTATCTTTTCCTTGTTCTGATAGTTCTTGACCTTGCCTATAACATTTCTGGGCATTGTCAATTAAGTGAAGGAGGTGATCTGTGGATTCTTTCAATCTCCAATTTTCCCTCTTATCCAAGAATGTTGGGGCAGTTTTCTTGGATAATTTCCTGTAGTCTGATGTCTAGGAATTTTCTATTGTCATGATTTTCCAGTAGTCCAATAATTCTGAAGTCATCTGTTCTGGATCTATCTTCCAGGTCTATAGTTTTATCAATGAGGTGCTTCCTATTTATCCTCAACTTTTTCATCCTTTTAATTTTGTTTTATATATGTTGATGCCTTATGATGTCATTTACTTCTAGTTGCTAGATTCTAATTTTTAAAGACTAAATTTCATCCCTGACTTTTTGGTCAATCTTCTCCATCTGGTATGTTTTTCTTTGTAGGTCATCTTTCACCTTCTTTGCCTCATTTTCAAGCTGGTCAATTCTGGCTTTCAAGGCACTATTTACTTGTTTTAGTACATATGCCTCTGTTTCCAGATGATTTATTTTGCTTTTTAAGTTTTGTCCCAATTGTGTTAATCCTATTTTAATTGTTTTTTGAATTGTGTTTTGAGTTCTTCCAAAACCTGTGTCTAACTCATTGGAATTTCTGCTTTTTTGCTTGGTATTCCTTGATCTTCCTCTGTTCCTTTTGTTCTTTGTTCATTACCTGGATAGAAACTATTGATTGTAATTTCTTTTTGTCTTTTTCTATTTTTTACTGATATTTTTTCCTTCTTTCTCCCCGGTTATTGGCCATAATCTTGCTTCTCTGTTTATTTGCTTTATCTGTGGGTTTGGGCTATTCTGTCCTGAAGGGGCTTCTTCTCTGCTTTGCTAAGTGACTTAGATTACGCTGATGGAGTATTAATGAGCCCTGAGGTCAGCTCTTCCTCAGCTGGCAGCAGAAGCTAAAGGTGTAGGTAGTGGTGTGAAGGCTGAAGGGGGCTCTGCTTCCCACCCTATTGTCAAGGTATTCTGTAGTGGTTGAAGCCTTAGCCCTGGGAACTTAGTCAACAGGGTCTCAGTGCAGTTGGTGGGAATTGAGTGTTGGATATTGAGCTTCTCTGCCCTCTGAAGCCTTCTTATCTGCCCTATTGATAAAATTAAGCCAGGGAGAAGCTTATCTGTGGAGCTGGATGTGCCCTGAGGCAACAATCTAGAGAAGGGTGGGGCAAAGATGGAGAGTTTTGACTGTGACTAGGCTGCCCTTTCCAAGCTTCTCCTCCTGCTTCCTCCTTGCTGACTTTGGTAAGCACCCTGAGCCTGACATAGCTGTGGTAGCAAGAGACTCCCTCTAGGCTAGAGCCCTTACTCAAGATTCCAGAGACATAGGAATAAGTGGGGCAGGGGTTCTGGGACCTTCCTTTTCCTTAAAACAAAGAAGTAAGGCTTCTTTGAGTACCTTTTAAGTTGAAACCAGCAGGAGGGGCCCCAATTCTGTCTTCTTGTTAGATTTGATTTCCTATCCCCTCAAAACACTCTGTTTTTGATTGATGTCTGAGGATTTTTCACAGAGATCTGGACTTTTGCTGTGTCTAAGCAGCCAGTTTGACTCTACTTCCTATATATTTTCTTATATTGTCAGTTTGTTCTATACTCAGATATTGCTCCTTCCAAAATTCTCCATATTTTAGAGGAAATTATTCAGATGGTCTTTCAAATAAGAAGGCTCAAAAATGTTAACGTGAAAAAATTATTATAGTTCTTATTATATTTCTTGATAAAATTATTGATTATTGTTTTTTTAATCTAATTATATATGATTAGAGATTGTTGGAAACCAGAATATTGTCTGGACCTCAGTAAATCTCCAGAAAGTCCAGAAATGGCTAACAGAAATTTTGGGTTTCCCATAAGCCCTAGATGGATCCAAAATATTTATGTTAAGTATGCTCATTGAGGTCTTATTTTGTTTCCCTCTAATCTCATATTTTAGGTTCCCCTTGTGTGTTAGATTAACCTAAATCTTACTGATGTCCATCTTAATCAACTCTGCTTTCAAGTTGCCTTTTTTGTACATGTAGTTGCATGTGTGGGTACTGTAAACCTTAAAATTTCTCAGACTTATGAATGTTGGAAATTTCCCCATTGGGAAATTTCATACTTGAAAAAATTTCCTACTGATAGTAAGAACTCTAATGGAATGTGAAACTCTTTGGCATGGGAGGGTCCTTCTCCTCCCTACTTAAGACTACTTTAGGACAGAAACCTTTTGCTAAACAATGGAAAGGGCTTTGACCTATACTTAAGCATAGAACAGGAAGTTCTTTGAGTCATGATTGATTTTAGAATTGATACAATAGAGATACTTCGAATGACAGAACCAGGTCTTGGAACTCACAATCTCCACCCTACTCAGAGTAACAGGATTTAGGAAGGGCTGCAGCAAAGATCAAGATTTAATTATTTGAGAATATGACCTTCAACAGACATGTGCAAAGGGGGGCAGACCTCTGAGCAGTCCTGGGTTAAGCTAGAGCCACCATTGGCACAGGAGAGACATGGACAGTGATTGGTAGATGTGAGAACTGAGGGGAGGGGACTTAGATTGTTGACTTAAAGATAGCGGGGTCTGAGGACAGAGGAGTTTTTTGCTCTGAGGAGTTTTTGCTCTGAAGGTGGCTGGAGGTGGAGGCCCCTGAGACTGTTTCTCCATTTTGGTCACGTGAGTGATAGGGACTGATCTCTTTCCTTTGCCTCAGCTATCTAAGGGCTTGGGCCTTTGGCCCAGCCTAAGCAGAGGGGCTATTTAAACCCTATTCCCTTCTTTCCCCTTTCTCTCTCTCTCCTTCTCTCTCCTTCTCTCTCTCTCTCTCTCTCTCTCTCTCTCTCTCTCTCTCTCTCTCTCTCTCTCTCTCTCTCTCTCTCTCTCTCTCTCTTTTTTTTTTCCTCCTGTTTGTAATTAAAAACTCCATAAAAGGTTGACTGCTGACTTGAGTTTTCATTTAGGAATTTCATAGCTGAATTCCTTGGTGACCTTAAATTAATATATATCAGTCTTTTAAAGTGATTTCGATATCACAGTACCCAGGTCCTAATCCTATATAATGTAAACCTTCCAGAGCCTGGAGAACAGAGAAGAATACCATTTATAGATAGATCTCCTCCACCAAAAACTTAATAAATTTCCTTCTTAAACTGAAAAAAAGAAAAGAGAAAGAAAGAAGCACCTGTCACTGCTTGCCAACAATGGAGAGTTGCCTTCAGATGATAATATGGTACATTTTTATTCATTTAGAATCCATCTTTGGTAAAGCATATGTGCCTGAAGTGAGATACTAAGTGTTCCCTATTCAGTACTGTTCAGAACTATTGTAGTTTCTGCAATTAGAAGTGAGGAAGACACTTGAGAACACTGGGAAATGGTTTCCTCGGGAAACTCAGAAGGGAAGAAAATCTTCTGATCATAGCATATGCTTAGAAATTAGGTACTAGAAAGTCTCTAAAGACTGAATTATCACTCAATGGTATATTGTGTAAATGAACCATCTGCAATAGTTTTACAAACAAAGAATTACGCAACAAGAGAATCAATAAGTGTATCATCTGAAAAAGTAATGGAAAAATGATGAATCAGTTATATAGGGAGAGTGGCAAATTCAGTGGATACTATGAATATTTCATTGGTAATCAGAATCATTGGTAATGTCAGAAGATATAGTGGACACTCTCTACACAATGATTCAAGTCACAAAGGATAGATATATGAATGAGTTGTGATTCAAAATGATGAAAAGAGTTTCCATATTTACATGATTACTTATAAATCTGTTTAAAAAATTATGTTCTAAGGCCCTCTGCTAGAAACTGCAATTATAATGATAGAAATAACACCAATTCTATTCTGGAGGAAATGTATATTTCATAGAGAAAAAAAAATCTACAATCAAAATCTGTGGTTCAATTCCTCTTCTATTTCCTAACAAGACTTTGAGCAAGTCAATCCCTTTTCCTAAGGCTCATTTTATTCATCTGAAAACTAAGAATCATAATACTAGATTTAACTACTTCAAAGGATTTTTTAAGGTACAAATAAGATAATGGATATAACGGACTTTCAAAACTTCAACTTCAAAACATTATGTAAATGTAAAATATTCTTATTAACTCTCATAATTTGTCATTTTCTAATTAATATAACATTGCAAGAACCTCTACTTTGAAAAACGTCCTGTCGTAAACAGATATTCACTGAACCGTAGCAGATTTTGTCTATGAATTAAAAATTAATAGAACATATATATATACACACACACACACATACACACACACACACACACACACACACACACACACACACACACACACACACACATACCAGTTCATCCCTGATGATTCTAAAGTCATGGAATTCTTCGGTACTCTACATTTTTTACTTAGAGCAACTATTTTCATATATATTCATTGAAATGCTTACTTTTGCCTTTTTATTTCATATCCAATCCTTATTACATACAAAATATTATTTAATCCTCTGTTGGAAAGTACTGCTTTTAATTAGACTCTCTTCTCTCAGTAACAAATTTAGTAAATTATATTGTGTAAAGTACTAGATAAAAAACTATACCTCAGCATTAATCAATGGACAACGAGAATGTCATCATAGTTCAATGAATAGCTGTAGCCACAAAGATGCTATTTTTTTTGCAAATATCATATTTTAGATTTCTGTAAGATTTGTAAGAAAGGTAGTCCCATACACTCTACTGGAAATTTCAATATGCAATTTTTTATAATGGTAATGATAATGACTAGTGAAAATATCAATAATATGGAAGTAGGTCTTAATCAATGACACATATTGCATGTCGGCTATGTGTTGGAGGTGGAAGGAGGGGAGATTAAGAACATGAATTTGTAACCATGGAAAATATCCAAATCAATTAATTAAATAAAATTTTCCAAAAAAAAATAATAAATTTGCTAGTTGACTCCTATGATTTGGTAACTATGTGAAGCACTGGGAATGCAAAGATAAAGTGAAAATAGTTTTTTCCCTCAAACAGAATTTCACATACTAATGGAGAAATATCATATTCAGAAATGGATATTAATATGTACAAAGCAAATACAAAATAATGGGTGGGTACTGGCAATTATTTGCATCAAGATAGGATTCAGGAAGAATAATTTCAGTAGAGTCTTAATGGAAGTTAGTGATTCTAATAGGCAGAGAGTCAGAGAGCACATTATATGCATGGAGAGCAATGTGGGAAGCTGTGGATAGAAGTTTGTGTGTGAGAAAGTGAGTCCAGTTTAATGGAGAGAAAACTGGACTCTGAAAAGGGAAATATAAACTGTAAGGAATTAAATGATGGTTGGACTAACTATATGAGATTTCCAAGATAATACTATGGTTGCAGATTTTAAAATTAATATAGCCCAAGTCAAAAATTACTTTTAGCAACTTTTTGTTTACAAAACAGTTGGAGAGATTCAAAGTATAGAAACAAAAAAGGAGGATATAGGAGATATATATCATATCACACTAAATATTTGTTCCTATGTCCATTCAACTTCAGCAGGGCTCATTAACCCCAACCAGAGGGCCTGGTAGTAAATAAAACAAGGGTTCCACTCACGCTGTCTCCTCCAAGAAGGGGAGGTCTCTCCGGAACTAAACTCTCTAGAAGCCAGGAAAAGTGTATCATTTTCTCACTCACCCAGGTCTAAGTAGCTCTAATCAGCAGTCCCAGTTAAAGATCCTCCAACCTGAAAATTTAGGATAAATAGCTCTTAGACAGGAAGTTCATCACCTTTTGTAGTCCTTTTTTTACATCACTTCCTGTCCCTTCCTCCACTTTACAGGGACCAATTGTAGTCTTTATATTTACTTATCATTATTCAGGGGGTGGTCAGTCATTTCTGAGGATCTCCCCTACTTAGTGTTATGTAGGGGTGTTTTCAGTTTTTGTTAATTAATATGAAAATAAGCAAGGGGAGAATCAATACCATCTTCACAAATCAAAAGCATTTAAACTAATATAAAAAGATTGAAAATTAGAGGTAACATAATGAGGGATGGGGGAAGTATATTGAAAATCAACTGATCTAATGGTGACCATGCAATTTAAATGCAGCTCTAATAAATTATTTGCTGTTTCTCAAACATGACAACCTATTTCTCAGTTCTATGCCCTGGTACTGTTTGTCACTCAGGCAAATGCTCGTGAATGTTTAACAATCATTTGTGGTATCTTTATAGATATAGACACACTTTTATTTTTAATCTACATTATTTACATTTTCTTCATTACCTTCATAAATACAGAAAATCAATAAAACAATAAATCTGTCAAGGCTATGTGTAGGAGACATGGTGATGAGTGATTGAGTATGAGGGCCATTGTAGCCCTAGAGAGTGAGTGTTAGCCTGGCTGCTAGGAAAACAAGTGGCTAGAGTGAAAGAATGAGATATATGAGAATATATTTATCATGTCTTCCCTATTTGACTATAAATTTTTTGAGATTAGTCTATTTTCAAAAACATTGTTTATATTTCTAGTGACAAATATACTATGCAACATAAAATAAGTGCTTAATAAAAACTTGTTTTTGCTTTATTAACCAATATATTAAAAACTCTTTTATACCTACTAATTATGTAGTGAAATGTTAGCATCTTTTGTTGTACCACCATTTAATGCCAATTGCTGAATTATATTGAATCAACAAAACTTGTGTTTGTTTCCTTCAAAAATAAGATGACCTCATAATATTAATAATATACCAATATTTAGGATTTATAAAATTATTTAAAGTTCACAAATAATTTTACAAATATTATATCATTTGTTCCTTGCAACATCTATGAGAGGTGAATCCTGTTATTTTCTAAATTTTTTGAGAAAATTTAGAGAAACAGTTGTGTTACTGAACCATGCAAATAAAGTATCTTTTTGTCACCAAGTCCAGTAATATTAGACGTTTTTCCACTAGCTTCTATTTTTAATGAAGTTCATAACCTGCGACTGCTTTATATCTACCAAAGACTCTCCATTGGCCAAAATGGTACTCAAAATTAAGCAAACTGGCTCCAAAGAAAATTTGGCATATCATATAAGGCTAGGGAAAAAAATCCTCTATCACAGAGTAAAGATATAAAAGACTTGAGAGGGTAAAATTTTAGACCAAAATACTCTCCCTTAAAATTAAATCTAATGATTTTTTGCACAGTCTTTTACTTATGCTTTAAAGAATAATAAAGAAAAAAAATTGGATGAAGAGGGACGAGTGGTCAGGCAAGAGTTCATGTGAAAATATATGGCTGTTCATTTCTTTTTTCCATATCAGTCAGCAGTTATATAATAGCCAAATATATAGAATATGATTACTCTGCTGCCTTAAAAACTTTCTTTAAATAATTTTAATGTTTAATGCCCAGAAATAAGTAAATGAAAACATTCCTATTATAAGATTTGAGGTACAGGGAATAAGGGAGGGTTTATAATAAGTAATGCAGGAGGTGAAGGGACAAAGGCTGGTGAGGAAAAAGGAGAGGTACCCACTGGGGATGAGAGATGACCTATGTAATTTCCTCACACTCAACCCAACAAGGTACCACTGGGTACATGTTAAGTTAAGGATGACAGAATCAATGTCTCAATGAGTAGACTTCTTTATGACTTGGCTGCTATTTGAAACCCCAGAAGTCCTCCTTGTCTGGCAGGCAGACTTTCAGTTTTGGCTTAGTTGTTAGATAAGGCTAAATGGATAGCCTAGCCCATCACAGAATCTTTCTTTGTTCTTCCTTCAATTGGAATTTGATAGTGAGTTTCTATTTTAAAAGGTAGTTTAATAAATCTAGAAAGAAGAGAAAGGGGTGAGAGTTGTGGGATTAGGAGACCATAGAGGTTTTCTTTGGTTCTTCTTCAGCTGAGCCAAAATGGCTCAGTTTCAGCTTATCTATCTTCTTCTATAGTCACTGTCTCTATCCTAAATATACAAATGGCAAGTGTCCTTCTTGGGAAGGTCAAGGGTCCTGAAGTTAAGGAATAAGCCCCTTTCAGCAACTGTTGTTGTTTGGTTCTTCCTCTAATGAATGCTCTCAAACATACAGGAAACTTCTCTCTTCTTCTGGATAAGGGAAATGTAGGCAAGGTTTTTCCACAGGTTGGGATCTAGAGCTCCAAGTCCTTGCTCCTCACTCCACAAAGTTCAGAGGCAAAGACACTTTCTTTTTAGCAGTTTCTCCCACATTCCTCTTCTCTCACTCTGACTGTCACTACCCTCCTGTCACATTTCAAATGATGACTGCTCAATCTTAGTGAGCAGAAATGCAAAAAACTTGATTCACAGTTTTCCTTTCCACACTATTTGCTGCATGTGGGAACATGTGAATCCATGAGCACTTATGAAGCATCTACTATATATCAGACACCATGCGACTAAATATATTATACTTGATTTTTTTTTGTTTCTTTGTTAATTTTAGAGGCAAAGACATGAAGATAACAAGTGAGGGAAAGAGGAAATTTAGATCATGTAGAAAGTTCACAAAATAATGTTTTAAAGAAAATAAAATACTTTAAGAAGTAGAGCTGAAATAGGATTTCATTCAAGATATTGGGAATCAGCCAGTATGAAGTCATTGAAACATCAGATGGAGTGTCTTCTCTGAGGAATGGCAAGAAGACCACATGATCTATGTTGTAAAATTTGGTACCCTCAGTTGTCTTTGTCATTCCAATTGGAGGAGAAGGAGAAAAAATCTCCCAAACCTCCTTTTATTATTTTTAAAAGTGGATTTTAAATATATATATAATATGTAATAATATTATTATACATATGATTTTTCTAAATATACAAAATTATAATAAATATGCTTACCTAAGAGAAACAAATTTTCACATTAGCTATGTACAAAAAGTCTATGTCTAATTCATTTCTCCCCCATACTTCCACATTTTCTCCTCTTCAAGCAGGCAGGTAATATGATAGAAATTGTACAAATATCATATTATAAAACATATTTCCCTGTTCATAATGTGAAACAAGACACAAATTCCTTAGACAAAAGAAAAAATTAATAGAGTTAATAAAGTGATGAATGGCATATATTATTTCAATCTGAATTTGGAATCAATATGTTCCTTTTATGACAGTAGATATTCTTTTCATCCTGAGGCCCTTGAAGCTGTCCAGGATAATTGTCTTATTGACAATGGTAAATTCATTCACAGTTGATCATCATATATTATTGTAGTTACTGTGTAGAGTGTTCTCCTGGTTTTTCTAACTTCAATGAGCATTATTTCATATAGGTGTTTTTAGGTATTTTTGTGACCATCTCTTCATCATTTCTTATGGCCCAATAGTATTCCATAACATTCGTATGCCACAACTTTTTCAGTCATTCCTCAATTGATGGACATCTCTTCAGTTCCCAGTTCCAAAGTTTCCATTTAAAGAGCACCCACTTCTTCAGTTTACTGTTCCTTTTTAATCAGCTTTGTTGATTGGTTTTGACTCAACTAAAACTATGCCCTTGGACAGTGTATCCTCTATGTGAATTTCCACTATCTTAGCTTCATTGTGTATATTATCTTCTCCCATTAGATTATGAACTACCTGAAGGAAGAGACATTTCTTATTTTAGTTTGTATCTCCAGTGGATAGCACGCTGCATGGAATATAGTATATGTTTAATTAATATGTATTATATTGTAAATGACAAGATAAGCAATGTATAATAAACTAGGAAATGTAGGTATTTATAAAATTTTGAAGAACCTTAAAATCTATGGAAGAAGCTCATATTTGAAACTAGAGAAAATAGGGAACTAGTGGAATTTATTTAAAAAAAAAAGGAGGAAGGACAAGGTCCTACCAGGTCTTGGGAAAAATCTCTTAGGTGGCAACCACAAGGAAGACAAATTTCAGTGTGGAGAGTCTTGGATCAAGGAGACAAGGTAGGATGCTATTGATATAGTCCATTAGAAAGGTGATGAAGTCAGCTCCAAGGCAAGATGAATTCAAAAGTGAATTATGTCAAACATGTAAAGAAAAACTAATTCCAATACTATGTAAACTATTTGGAAAAGTCAGGGAAGAGGGAATACTTCCAAATTCTTTTCATGATGTAAATATGGCACTGCTACGTACCTCAGGAAAAAGCAAAAACAGAGTAAGAAAACTATAGACCAATCTTCTCACTGAATACTGTTGCAAAAATTTGAGATTGATCTATAGTTTTCTTAGTTTGTTATTACTCTATTTTGTCCCCATGACAGATAATATTTGGTGATGGTTTAAAGAGATGACTTCTGTCACTTTAAGGAAAACTCTTTTTATTCCAATGTTTTCTACTCTTTTTATGAGGAATGGGGTTGAATTTTGTCAATGCCATTTTGCTGCATTTACTGAGATAATCAGATGGTTTCTGTTTGTTTTATTATTGTTATGGTCAACAGTTATGCTAACAGTTCTTATATTGAATTATCTCTAAATTATCCCTAAAACTCACTTGATCATGGTGTTCTAAAAACCATAGAAAACTGGGTCAAATTTACAAGAATACAAAGCATTCCTCAATTGAAAAATGGTCAAAGGGTATCCACAGACAATTCTCAAGGGAAGAAATTAAGTCTTTCTATATAAAATATATATTTGCTCCAAATCAGCATTGATTAGAGAAACATAAATTAAAACAACTTTGAGATATTACCTCATACCTGTCAGATTCTGTGACATGGACAAAAAATAAAACAATAAATGTTGAAGATGTAGGAAAATTGGTATCTTAATACATGACTAGTGGAAATGAGAACTGTTATAATCCTTCTGGAGGGCAGTATGAAATCATGCTCAAAGGGCCATAAAATTAATCAATACCACTACTAAGTCTCAAAGAGATTAGCGGTAAGAGGAAAAGACATATTCATAAAAAATAGCAGCTCTTTTCGTAGTGGCAAAGAATTGGAAACTAAGGGATTGTCCATTGTCCATCACTTGAGTAATGGATGATCAAGTTGTGGTATATGGTAGTAATGAAATACTATTGTGCTATGAGAAATAACAGGATGAGTTCAGAAAAAAAAACTGGAAAGATGTATATGAGGTGATATAAAGTGAAGTGAGCAGCAATAGGAGAAAAATATATACAATAATAGAAATATACCATAATCAACTGTGAAGGACTAAGCTATTATCAGCAAAGCAATTTCCCAATATATACCCAAGAAACTCATAATGAAAAATGCTATACACATTTAGAAAAGGAATAGTTGGATTGCAGATCAAGGCATTCCATCTTCCATTTTATTTCCTTCATGAATTTTTATTCTATGCATGATATGTTTCTTGTCATGGCATGATCAATATGGAAATATGCATTTCAAAAATCCACATTGCATTATAACCTATATCAGATTATTCATCTTCTTAGGGATGTCAGGGAGGGAGGGAAGGAGAAAATTGTAATCTCAATATGTCAAAAACAATAGTCAAAAATTATTTCTAGATGTACCTGGAAATTAATTATTTTTTAAGAAAGGCAATGAGATCCTGAACTAGATTGGTGGCCTTGTGCATATAAAATGGGAAGAATTTTGAGAATTCATATGGATGTGATTGTTCTTCAGTTGTCTTAATATATCCAATTCTTAGTGACTCCATTTGGTAAAGAGAGTAGAGTGGTTTGTTATTTCCTTCTCAAGTTCATTTTATAGTTTAGGAACTGAGGTAAATATGGTTAAGTGTTTTGCCTATGGTGAGAGAACTAATACATATTTGAGGCCAGGTTAGAACTCACAAAAATGAGTTGTCCTGATTCCAGGTGTGGTACTCTGCCCACTGTGCCACCTATCTGTGCAGTAAAGAGGTAGAAATAGCAAAATTTACAATTAGTTAGATATGTGGAGTAAATACAACTGGAGATTTCAATTATAATATTGAGGTTGTGAATTTGGGATACTGAAATAAAAATGATATCTTCCACAAATAATAGGACTATTCAGAAAGAGCTTGCTTTTCAGAGGGAAAGGAGGGTCAGGAAGATAATGACTTCTATTTTGAATGTGTTTAGCTTTTGATTGATGTAAGTTATTCAGTTTATAATATTGAGCATACTAAGATTTCACATATAGATTTTGTAGTGATCTGAATAGAAATATCAATGAAAATAATGAGAACTGCTGAATTCCTTAAATCCAAAAGTAAAGAGAATGAATAGTAGAGGATTCAAAGCCTTTGGGTACTGTTTGAAGTAAATCATTTAGGGGATTTTAACCCTGACTACCAAAGAAGTGGGGCAAAGATGTCACCATCATGTGATGGATGCCCTGACTCTGTTCCAGTGTACCCAGTGTCAGTTGCTTCGGTGTACCAGAGGCAGGGTAAAGTTGCCACGGAAGGGCAGACCACACAACATTTGAAAGCCATTGACCTAGGAAAGGGAGTTGTGTTTGAAAAGCAAGGGCAGAGTGGAGTGGAGCTCTTGGCTTCCATACCTGTCTCTTGGCTGGTGTTTCTCTCTGAGCTGCTCCTTATCTGATTTGACCATTTCTGGCAAGTGATGACCTCAAATATTCAGCTAAATATAGAATGATCTAGATCTACCCCTAAAGATAGAAAGGCTGAGATTTCTCTATACTTCTTTCAATCTCTCTCTCTCTCTCTCTCTCTCTCTCTCTCTCTCTCTCTCTCTCTCTCTCTCTCTCTCTCTCTCTCTCTCTCTCTCTTCACATGTTTATAAATCTGATAATAAGCCTCCAGTTTACTTTTAGTTTATAATATACTCACTGTCAAGGTGAGTGTAATATATGATGAAATTACAATTTGTGACTTCTTTCAATTATATTCTGTCATGTGAATGGGATCCAAGGAGAGAGATAGTTGGAATAATTGAGTGATGGATTTTATAAAGTAATAGATTTTGCTAGAACAGAATTAAAGATGTTCAAAATAAGGGAATAATGTACAGTTGATTTGGGCCATTATAGTATTAGGATTATAAAAGAAGGTGAAGCATGAGCTCTGGTGATTAATCTGGAGAAAATGGAAATGCCAATGAAACTAATAATTCATTGAGAGATGGAGTGATGACAGGATAAAAGTGAATGAGAAATTTCCTTATTTTGGATCATTAAAGAGGAACACTTGTGCATGGTCAACAGATAAAGGGTGTGACAATTACTATGTTTAACTGAAGTGGAGTCAAGAGTTAGAAATAGAATTTTAGGAGATTGAGGATCTGGAAGGATAAAGTATTCTAAGAGATCTAAAATATGTATATATGGTGAAGTGATCTAGTATTATGGCAGGTGTTAACATAGAGAAGATTATGATCCTGGTACTGAATTTTTTGAGAAAGAAGAGAGACTGTCCTAGGGACAATAGATGACTGACATTACTCTCTGGATTGGGTGATGAATTTGAAATGAATGAACTTCAATGGAGGAAATTTCAATGATAGATGTCACCTGCTAAAGGACCTATACATAGCAATGGGGAACACCTTTCTTGGGACTTTAAAAAAAAATCAGTCAATGCTCAAGAGAAGAGGTAAAAGAATGCTACACATCTGCCACAGAGCCAGGTTTCATTGAATTTGGTTATATGGGAATAAGTTTAGAGGAAGAGGTTTAAAATGAAATAATGCTTGCTGACTATGAAAGGACATTTGCAGAGGACATAGTGAAAGAGATAGGCTGGAGTTCCCTTCCAATTCTGGAGTTGTCTGGTTAATGCAAAACTATCCATTGTATTACTAACTGATCATCTAACATGATTCTTTTGCTATATGCATAAAGAAGAACTGAAAGTCATTTCAAGGGATGTGTGTTTGAAAAACAAACAAACAAAACGGGAAATGTTAACCCTGATGAAGGGAATATTTGGGATGGGGGGGGGGAGTTGTATTTATTATGTGCAGGTATTTGAATGACTTTCTGAATATAATAGTTAGACTCATCCTGCTTGGTCCCAGACAGTAGAACTTGGACCAATTGGAAGAGCTTCTGGAGATGTGGATTTCAGATGAAATATAAATAAAAAATATTTCCCCCAAACTACAGCTATTGAAAGCAGAATGTATTATATTGGGAGATAGTGAATACTCTGTCAAGGGAGGTCTTCAAGCAGAGAATGGATCACCACTGCTTTGAGTTGCATTTTATAGTCTGGCACACACACACACACACACACACACATTTTGAAGACAAGCCTTTTCATGTTCTTTTCAACTCACAGTCTGTCATTTTGTGAGTGTCTAATGCATGTTTCATTACTGTTGAGAGTTTCTCAGTAATAACCTTTTTTGGTTGATGTTCAAGAACTGAAATTTTTTATAGCAATGATATAACATATTGAAAGGATTATTATTCAATCAAAAGATCAATCAATTCAACTTTAAAATCATATTATTCTTGACTGTTTGTTATATTTCTTCACTTCAGTCTAAAAAGAAATTTTAAAAATGTTCAGTGGTCACTAAAGCATAATGTATTAAGGTTCTATAATACTAGCATCAGCTTTGTAGAAGAGAATTATTTCTAATCCAACTTTTAAAAGCATCATATAATTTGTGAATGTGGGTCCTCCATCCATTGATATGAATGATAGACCCTCCACAACTTAGTAAGTTTATGTGATACCTACTACAATACCTTGCACATAGTAGGTGCTTAGTGGTTATTTTTGAAGTGAATTGGATCTCTCTTAATTGAGTTTAATTTCTCACTTGTTTTGACTGATGATGAACTCCCCCCCCCATATCCTCTAATATTAGATATGTAGTCCATTGACAAGTTTCTACTCAAAATCTTGTACTCTTTGATGGATATGACAGGATGTGGGATCAAAATCACAGCTTATGGGACCCCAAGTCATTCCCTTTACCAAGTGAGAAAATTCCATACTATTTCATTAATGATTCAATATGATAATCCTAGGAAGAATAAAACATGAAGGGCCAAGCATAGAGTCTGTGTGACACAGAGGGAGCTGTGTTCCTGAAGAAAGAAGTTGGCTTCTAAAACAACAATATTCAGGTTTGAATCTCAGTCCTGAAACTCACCACCTGAATGGTTTGGGGCAAATTATTTACTCTCTTGTTATCAATTTACTCATCTATAAAATTAGGGGATTAGATTAGATGACTCTCAATCTATGGCTTTATATTAGTCCTCTTTAGGTAGAGTGAATAGAGATTCAGATAAGGAGTCAGGAAGAGCTTAGTTCAAATCCCACCTCAAGTACTTTTTAGTTGTATAATCAATGAGATAAAACAACTTTTTTGCCTCATTTTCCTCATCAGAAAAATGTAGATAATAATTGTGCTTGCCTCCCAGGATTGTTCTGAGGATTAAATGCAAGAATAATTATAAAGTGCTTAGTACAATGCTTGACATATAAATAAGTGCCATATGAATTTTAGTTGTTGTTATCATCATCACCACCATCACCATCATTGTAATCTATGTATATCTCTATCTTTTTTGTATATTTCTTTTTCTGTTTCTTCTCCCCAAAATTATATATGTATATATGTGTTTGTGTGTATGTGTGTGTATTATGTTTATCAGTGTTCTATCTGATTCTTGAAATCAGGGACTATTGCTATTACTGTTCTGTCTTTATTTATGTTTCATATTCAAAAGTAAAATAAGAAAAACAACTCATTTCCCAGGCATGAAATGCCCTAGCTTTGGCATGAAATATAGAAGCTTGTTTACTTTCTTTTTTCTTTTTTTTAATGAGAATTTCCTCAGATTAACTTTTTCCCATAGAGATTCTTCATCAGATTTTCTTCATCTTTCTAGGTTCTTTTGTGCTGTGTTGATATGGCAATAATGTTTGTGTGTGTTGGATGGGGGAGGGCATGAAAGTGTACAAGGAAGAAGTCAAATAGTCTTTTTTATGGGAGTATCTTTTGAATTATTAACGTTCATGGCTTTTTCAAGCTGCTCACAGCAGAGTGTTTGAAAACTTTATGCTTGAAGTAGTTTATCATAAACAGACATTTCGGGAGGTCCCTCCAGGCATCCAAGAGCACTTCTAGTGAATTAAACACAGCTTTATTTGCATGTACACTAAATTTCTCTAATTTAAATGACAGGGAAATTGTCAAGGAAGATGTAAAACTAACCACGCACTGGTTGGCGATGATGGACTCTGTCAGGAGTACCTAATTCAGAGGGTAAACTCACTGGCATCTTTTAGCTTTCATTATTTACAGAATTTCATCCCAAACCTGTCGGCTGGTGAAGATTATAGGCCTGGCAGCTAAGAAAATTAATGTCCCCTGTTTACCCACAGACAATCCATTTGGGGAGGCCCCTTAGTTGTTTTTGGCTACTACTTCAACAAAAGTCCCAATCTTGACAAGCAGATGTCAGTTTCAACTTGAGTTATGTTCCCACTGGTGAAAGGTTAGGACTTTATCCACCTCCACAGTCAGTATTCTCTTTTCAATTCATTCAGCTGTGTTAGGCATGAAAAAAAATGCTTTGTATCACCACAACTTTTTTTTTTTTGCCTCTTCAATACTTTATATAATTCCATAGGCATAAAATACATAGACACACATACACACCACTTTCCTGATTTAAGCTATACTTGGGATGCATAAATAACTTTGATGATTAAACTGACAGGACTTTGTGCTTTGCAGAATTTTCCAAGTTATGATTCTTCTAAAGAATTGAATAGGCCATTTCCTTAAATGAAGCCAAACTGAAGAACTGGTTTCAGAAAATAATCAAATGGAATATCCTGCCTTGAATTGCTTGATCTTAGAATCAGATTATTAGAGTTAGTAAGAAATATAAATATGGTTTAATCCAATAGGTTCTTACATTTGTTTGTACATATCTTGAATCCTTTTAACAGTCTGTTGAAGGCTAAGGATTTTTTAGCATAATGATATTTTAAATGCATAAAATAAAATATATGAGATTATAAAAGAAACAAATCTATAAAATAATCACCAAACTAAAATTGGATTTAAAACAATCATGAGTCCTAAGTTAAAAACCTATGTATAGTCAACTCATTTATTTCACATGTGAGAAAGTTAAATCCAGAGGTCAAAGACCTTCTCAGTAGTCCCAAGGGTAGTACATGGCAGTGCCCTTACTAGAACTAAAGTTTTTTGGCTTTAAGTTCAGGAAGAGAACATATTCCTTCAACCCAGAAATTCTCCTTCCTTCCTATAGTATGGGGGAAAAAAAGATTGAAATAAAGTACAATATAGTTGCCTCCATTAAAGAAACAGCAGTTAAATAAATATTTTTCTTGTTGGGACTACCCTAAAGGATGATTTAATTTTTGGAAATTTTATTGAGTTAGAGATAAAACACAAGAATGTTTAACTGTTGACTCATGATATTTAGACATGATTCTCTCATAATATACTCTACATGTGCTGAACACTTTAGGATGAAGATATTTGCTTGGAGTTCAGGAAATATGAGTCAAAGCAAAATACAAGCTTTCAAGATAGCTTTGAATCTACCATTAATTTCAAGTCATTTTGGCAAGAGTCTTGATTTTTAGTATCTTAAAATGAAGCACAGAATACAAACACATGGAACTGATGAGCATGTTTACTCTCTAAAGCAACTTTTTAAAAAAACTGAAAAGAGAACATAATATAAGAATGTGTCATAATTGAAATTCTCATCAGGTGCATGAGATGCATTTGTGGGTACTACTACAGAGAAAGCCACAAAGACAGGAAGAATTAAATTTGAGTCTTGGTTCTGGTACTGCTTGTTATATAACCCTGAACAAATAAACTTTTTATCCAGTTGGGTTATACTTTAAGAACATGAGATGCAAATACAATACTTACCTGAATTACCAGAAGTTCCTCATGTGGGAGTTCTTTCTGTCATTATGGTCATCACAGGTGTTAGCAGTATAATAGTGTGGAGAGTACATCCACAGAAAAATGGAAGAATCTCATAATAGTTAAGGAGTTCATATCCAGATTACAAGGTTTTAATAATTAGAAAGCACCTCAGAGCTCATGGAGTTCAAATTCTCTGTTTTACAGATGAAGAAACTGAGATATGTTTGATTGAGTAGCTCAGAGTAGTAAGTGACAGGGCAAGGATTCAGTCTAAGTTCTTGTTCTTTTTGTCCACCCCCCCCCGCCCTCTTCTCATTATCTCTCTATATCACAGTCTCTCTCTGACTGTCTCTTTTTTTCTTTTTAATCTCTTTACCTCCCATCTACCATCCCCCATTTCTATCTCTTCCTCACTTTCTCTTTTGTTCTCCTTCTAACAATTATCTTTCTCTATCTCTGTCTATCTCTCTGTGGGTATTCCTTTCTCTGTCTCTGTTTCCCCTTTCAAATTGTGTTTTAGAGGCTCTTTGCCTAAATATATGAGTGTCAGATATGAAAATATTTGTTCAGTTTTCTTCCTGTTAAGATATGAGAATTGATTTTTTTCTTATTTATGAGCCCCTATCACTATTAACATTTTGATAGAAACTATTATTTATTTATTTACTGCCTAAAACAAAATTTGTCTTATTCTAGAAGGGAATGCAATACAATTTGAAGATGTTATAATAGAATGCTGGGCAAAAATTTCCCCATAAAAACTTTAAATTAATGCCTCAAAATAAATGCTAGAGTGGAAGATCCAACAAAAAGACATCATGAAACACTTTTCTATCCCAAGATAACTTAGAAAGTCAGCAGAAAATGTCTCACTGTGATGAAAGTAGAGGCTTGTGGCTTACAGGTCACTTTGTAATAGGCAAGCAGCAGCCCTTGGTTGAGAGTGATGGATGTGGGGCCAAGAACTGAATAAGCAGTGGCTGTGAACTGGACTTCTCATTCCACAGAATATAAGAAATATGGACAGCTCATCAAAAGGAGATACAAGGGATCTATTGCTGGCACTGGATGCAAAACAGCTTATACCCAATTCTAGGTTACAGTTCTAGGGAAAAGAGGAGCACAAGAATAGTGAAATTTGCAGCCACATGGAAGCAGAGTCCTTAATCAGTGTTCCAGGTAGAAAAGAATACTTGTGTTCTATTTCCCACCAGAGATAGGACAGGAGAGGGGTGACCACACCTCTCCTAAGTTCATACTACCTTAGAAGAACTGAAACCTTATAGTCTCCTAATACTAGTTCAGGAAAAAAATGTGAAGCTTGGGTCCCCTCAACTGACTAGCAGAGTCTAACTTTAACATAACATTAAAGGTTATGAAATAGGGTGGAAAAATGAGCAAACAAAAATAAAGCATGAAACATTGAAGCTTAAAATGATAGAGAAGATGAAAACACAAACCTGGAAGACAACAGTGTCCAAATAGCTATATTCAAAGCCTCAAAGAAAACTGTGAATTGTTTCCAATCCTTAAAAGAATATCCAAAAGTGCTTAAAAAGAATTTTAAAAATCAAGTAAATTATATTGATGAAAATTGTGAGGAGAAATGAATATAATGGAAGAAAATAATGACAAAAAAGAGATCTTATATTGGTAGAAGTCTCCAAATATAACAAATACCAAAGACTGCAACCCTTTAAAGAACTGAATAGCCCAAATGGTAAAAGTGACACATTATTTACTGAAGAAAAGGACTTCTTAAAAAAAAAAAAAAACAGAATTAGCCACATGGAAAAAAACTGCAAAAATTCACTGAAGAAAAGGACTTCCTAAAAATGTATAACTGACTAAATGAAAAGGTAGTCAAAAGCAAAAACTCACTGAAGAAAACAATTTTCTAAAAATAACATTGGGCAAGTGGAAGCTAATGAATCTATGAGACATTGAAAAAATATTTCAATTTAAAAAAGAAAAAGGGAAATATTAATTATTTTATTGGAAAAAAAACTGACCTTAAAAATAGATGGAGTTATAATTCAACACTTATTAGACTACATGAATTACATGATCGAAAAAATTGCTGAGACATCTTATGTCAAGAAATTTCCAAAGAACATTTCTCTCATATCCTCAAACCAGAGGTTAAAATAGAAATTAAAATAATCATGTCTGTACTCCTAGGAAAATTATAGCCAAAAATACAGAGCCACTGTGTCATGGGGGAAACATTGCAAGCGTTCTGAAAGAAAAAAAAATCAAATAATATAGAGCTACCTTCACAATAACACAAGATATAAAAACTTCTACCTTAAAAGTTTAGAGGATTTGGACTATGATACTCCATAGGGCAAAGGAGCCAGGAATACAACCAATAATTATCTACTCCACAAAGCTTATAATCTCTTGGGGAAAAAATGAATTTTAGTGAAATAGAGAATATTCAGATCTTCTTGATTAAAAGTCCAGAGTGGAATAGAAAATGTGACTTAAAAGTACAAGACTTAAGAGAAGCATACAAAAGTAAACAGGAAAGTGGAATCATAAAGGATTCAATAAAATTATTCATATTCCTACATGGAAAGATGGTACTTATAACTCCTAAGAACTTTATTAATATTTAGGAAGATGTAAGGATTATCCAAACACAAAGGGAATGGATATGACTTGACTATGATAGAATAATGTCTTTAAAAAAAACTAAATTGAGAGTAAAGAAAAGAGATTCACTGGGAGAAGGGAGAATGAGGTGAAATGGTAACATTATCCCACATAAAAGAAAACTGAAAGAGCTTTTACAAAGAAAGGGAAGACAAAAGAATGACAATCAATGGTTGAATATTATTCTCATCAGAACTGGTTCAAAAATGGAATAATATACACATTTAGTTGGGTATCAAAATCTCTTAAATTACAGGGAAGTCTGAGGAGTAGGGGATTACTGAAGGGAAAGGACTGATAGAATGGAGGATGAGTTAGGTCACTCAGTGGTCAGAAGTAAAATAAATAAAGGACAGAGTGAAAGTAGAGAGGAGGATAAATAAAGAATAAATAGAATAGAAGGAATCACACAGATAGTAATTATGACTATTAAAAAATAACATACAAATGTCCTCAGAGGCCTCATTTCTTCAATAAAGAAGTAAATAATCTTTATAAAAACATGTCATTCTCCATCTGTGAAATGATCAAAGGATATGAGCAGTTTTGGGATGAAGTCAAAACTATTAATAGTTTTATAAAAAAATACTCTAGATGATCAATAATTAAAGAAATAAATTAAAACAACTCTTAAATACTACCTCATATATATCAGATTGACTATTATGACAGAAATGGAAAATGACCAATTTGGAGGGAAGTGAGAAAATTGGTAGACTAAAGAATGGTTGGTTATGAAATTGCCCAAACATTCTGGAAAGCAATTATGACCCAAGTGTTATAAAACTATCTTTACCCTTTGATCCAGCCATATCATTAGGTCTGTATCCAAAAAGTTATTTTTAATTGACCTATACATGAAAAAGAAGTATTTATAGTAGCCTCTATTTGGTAAAAAAGAACTGAAATCAAAGGTATGTCCATCAGTTTGGAAATAGGTGAACAAATTGTACATGATTGTAATAAGGAATGATGAGTAGGATACTTTCAGAAAAACCTGCAAAGACTTACATAAACAGATGCAAAATGAAATGGTCAAAGCCACCAAAAACAGTGTACAGAGTAATAGCAAAGTTATTCAATGATTAAATCTGAATGTCTTAGCTATTCTTAGCAATACAATGATCCAAGACAATTCTTGTGGCCTTTTAATGAAAAATGCTCTCATCTTCAGAGGCAAAATAGATGGAATCTCAATACAGATAGATGTAAACATTTTTATCTTGATTTTTCTTTTTTTTGTTCCATTTTCTTTCATAACATGACTTATATGGGAAAATGTTTTACTTTACTGTACATGTATAATACAAGGCAGAGAAGGGAGGGAGGGAGAAAATTTCAAACTAAAAATTAAAAAAAAAGTTAAATGTTTTACATATGATGAGAAGAATGGAATTATATGAAAAATAATGGAATTCTGGATCTGGAATCTGGTAGACTGGATTTTAAATCCTTCCTCATTACATTTTACTAGCTTTATGTCCCTAGGAAAATCATTTGATTTCTTCAAACTCTAACTCACATCTGACCTTAACAACATCTATAAATTTTATCTATCATTAATGAGAATGACTCCCCATCATGAAGAATTTCAGAAAATACTTTTTTTGTTGGATAGGCTACCTGAGTTGAACTTGAAGAAAATCAACATATTTAAGAGCAAAGGGGAAGTGAAAGTAAATGTGCAAGCCTGTGTAAAGGCTTTAATAGGTGTGGAGAGGGAATTTGGGTATCATGTGCATGTGTCTATCTGTATGTATATATGTGTATGAGGTAGGTGAGAGACAGAGACGAGAGAGAGAGAGAGAGAGAGAGAGAGAGAGAGAGAGAGAGAGAGAGAGAGAGAGAGAGAGAGAGAGAGAGAGAGAGGAGAGTCAGAGAGGGCTTTCACTTCTCTTTAGGCAGAGGAATTATTGTTACAGTGTAATTTTATTGTCATTTAATTTGAATAACTTTTTGTTAAAACAATCAAAAAGGGAAGAGTTTCTGGAAACAATGTTATCTGGAAAGGCAGCAAAGTCAAACAAGAGCCCTGGAAAAGGGACTCAAACTTTCATTCAAGCCAAGGCTTCCCAGTTTCCCTCTGCTTCTCTTCCCTTATATACTGTCTTTGTATGAATCTGAGCCCCTTATTTTTTTTTTGACATTGGTCCCTGTTAGAATCTGTTTGTGACCGTTGGCATAGAAAACACCAAAGGATTGAGCAGGGAACACTGTGTGTCATAAAGTCAGTGACAGCTCCACACTTGACAATTCATTTTTCATTCTATGAACAAATTGAACAATTCTATTTAGCACCCAGTTTGTTTATTTAGCATTACATTGTTTATTTAGCAAACTACAAAAAAAAACAAGGGATAGGACAGGTACAGATGTGAATAGAATTTAAGATAGAAAATGATGAAGATAAAGGAGAAGTCCACACATTATGACTTGGGAAAATTTGAGAAGGGAGATACTATTTTAAGCTAACAGCACCTTTTCTGAGTTCTTCCCAGACTTTCTCCTGACTGCCTATGACATCATTTATTTTACTCTCACACTATAATTTATTTATTTTTACATTTCTTTTTTGGACCAGGACCTGATTTCATATTTATAAGAGTATTCCCAGTGAGGAAACCCTCTCTGCCAATGTAGATCAGCAATTCCTAGTCTTATAAAGTTGCCTGGGGACATTTGGGTTTAAATGATGTGCTATGAGTAACACATCCAATGCAAGGCAGAGGCAAAAATAGCCAGCTATTAGATTGTACCTACTATGTGTAAGGCAACATGATTAGCACTTCATAAATATGATCTCATATTTGATCTTTATAATAACCTTATTTGGTGTTATTGTTTGATAATGTCCAAATTTTAGTGACCCTATTTGAGATTTTATTGGCAAAGATAATGATATAGTTTGCATTTCTCCCTCCAGCTGATTTTTCAGATGAGAAACTGAACAAAGATGGTTAAATGAATTACTCAGGGTCACACAGCTAGTAAATTTCTGAGGCAGGATTTTAACAATAGGATACCAGACCTGGCATTCTATCCACTGTATTATGACCCTCTTTCCATAATTAAAAAATAGTGAGCCAAATAGGGGTTAAATGACTTCCCCAAGGTAGCACAGCTAGTGATTTGAGGTCAAATTTTAACTCAGATCTTTTTGCCCCCATACCTAGTTCTCTATATTCTGTGTCACCAAACTGTCTCACAAAAGGCTGGTTTGAACACGGCCCTTCTTGTCTCCTAGACAAGTCCTCCATCATGATGCTCTAGTGGGAAAGAACACAGTAATTGACATGATGTGAATATTTAGATAAAATTAAATAACTGAGAGTAGAGATTTTTATTAGGAATTACAAAGCAGATTTGTCCTATTTTAAATTTAAATTTGTCATATTTTGAGAACATATTGACTACTAATAAAAAGAAGAGAGGGGGAAAGAAATGGTCATTTTTGGTCTTATTAAATTGCATACTTAATTTTTTAAATATTAAAAATATTTCCTGCCAGTTGGAAAAGGCTTTCTATGAACAGGCCCAGAGCACATATATGTTTATCCAGCTTAGCTACCATCTAAAATATTCCTTACCTAGGTGCCTCAGTAGACACAGAATTTTCCAGCACACAATTCTTGAAGACCATCTTCTAGGATATAGAGTTTGCAGTTTATATTGTCATTATAGTTTGTATATATTGCACTTATGATAGTTGAAGGAAGTATAATACCAAGGAAATTCCATATTCTTGGAGAATTAAAATAGAATTTTTAAAAATAGCAGTAACTTGAATCATTATTTGCTCTTAAATATTTAAAACAAATTCTGGAGTGAAAATCATTTTATAATAATAATAGTTGACTTTTTAAGTAAATTAAGTTATGATTAATGCTTTATTTGTATCATTCCATTTAATCAATGAAGCATCATTTATTTTTTTTGAACATTTCTCATTATGATCCTCTAAAACAGTAAATTTCTTTTTAAATGGCTATGGGGAATGAATTTTTTTTAAAATATATCAATGTAGTTAGCACTCTCTGGAAATGTGGTTAAGATTCACTCTCAAGTTCATGAGACCTTGGACAATGGACACATATCAAAACAGAATGGCTTGAAATATTTTCAGCTGGCAAGAAATATTTTACCCAGAAGCATTTAAGAGGCCTGAGTTACCTTCATGGACTGAAGAACCTTCAGATGATTACAATAAATGACACTTTTTATTATTATCACATTTATTATTTATTTTTATTATTATCACATCTCTCCTTTTATTATAGCTGTTGTGTACATTCCTTTACCCTTGGTAGGAAAATGCCCTAGACTTTTGTAGGCACTTAAAAAATAATAAACTCTGTGAGGATAGTATTGGCACTAAAGCATAAGATAATTTCTGGTAAACTGCAAATAAGCCTATAGAATTTTGCTGAGACTTCAAAATTGAGTAATAAGAGAATTTCTACATCAATTTTATTACTTTTATTTATTTAAGAGGACCATGTCACATAACTATCTATAGATGTGATGTTAATGGTCAGTCTGTACATTCTAGCTATATCCCCAATGCTTACTCACCAGTTTATTATTTTATTTGATTTAGATCTTTTTCTTCTGCTTTCTATTATTTGATGTGCAAATCTTGATTTCCCCTGACATCAGTAAAATCTGTTGTATCCATTCTGCCAATATGACCAAAACCTATATAATGTAGATTAAGTCTCCTTCTTGGGGCATACTGTTTTTTATATACTTTGAGCCTGTTCTCTAAGCATGTAATAAGCCATTTTTCCAATTATTTGGGTGTTAATAGTTTTTAATTTGCAACAGTAACCATGAATGAATCCTTGGACAATTTCTGTTACATTTTGATTTTTTTTAAAATAAAAAATCCCGAGTTTTAATTCTAATTATGTTTCTCACTAGCCAAATATTTCCAGCCAAGTCATTTCAGGTTCATGGTTTCCTGATCTATTAAATTATTTGAATTATTCATTATCCAAATTTTATGATTTCATAAACTTATTCTCCATACAGTAAAAACAAAACAAGACATTCTCCCTACTAATAATGAGTTCATTTTTATACTTCATTAATAACAATATAGCTAGTATTTCCATAGCATCCACTGTGTACCAGATACTATGCTAAACATTTTACAATGTATCTCCTTTGAATCTCATAGCGACCTGTGAGGAAGATGTTATTATTATCTCTATTTTACAAATAAAGAAATTGAGGCAAGCAGTGCTTAAGTGACTTGCTCTGGGTTACAAAGATATAAACATCTGAGGCCATATTTGAATGAGTGTCTTCCTGACTATAGAGCAGCTAGGTAGTTCTTGGTTTAGAGTCAAGGAGACTCATCCTCTTGAGTTCATATTTGTCCTCAGACACTAGTTGCATGACTCTGGGTAAATAATTTATCCTTGTTCGCCTCAGTTTTCTAATTTTTAAAATGTGCTAGAGAAGTACAAGAAAAAACACTTCAATATCTTTGGTAAAAAAAATAAAAATTGAGTCATGAAATGTTGGACAGGATTGGAAAATGAATAAACAAATGACTCCAAGTCCAGTACTCTGCCCACTGTAGTGATGATGATAATTATAGCTCATATTGATATAATGCTTACTATGTGCCAGATACTATGCTAATCATTTTATAATTATTATTATCTCATTTTGTCCTCAAGCTACCCTGGGAGTAAAATGCTATTATTTTCCTCACTTTACAGATAAGGAAACTGAGGGAAACCATGTAAAATAACTTGCCCAGGATCATACCTCTATTTAGTGTGTGAGATTGGATTTGAATTTTGGCCATTTTTATTCCAGGCCCAGTACTCTATCCACTATGTTTTTAATGCCATCTTTTTGATTCTCTCATTTTTTTAGCCCAACATCCCGATTTAGTTTCATTAAAAAAATTTACCGATTTGTTTTCTAATTTTGTAACTTCCTATTTCATAGCACAGTATCATTTAAATAATGGGGTATTAAAATGAATTTTGAACTGAGTTATTTACATTAATATAAACTTTTATAACTAACAAGGAATTTTTCATATTTTGCCTCTTCTGATCTCAAATATACTCAACGTGTCAGTAGTCAAGAGAGAGCATGATTATTCCCATTTCGTAGATGGGAACCTGGATTTTAGAAAAGTGGTTTGATTGTACAAATTTACTCAGTTCTCCAAACCAGACCTCAGCTACCTTATAAGAGGAATAAATATAGTCTGAAGCAGCTTCATGTCCCTGCACTGACTGCAAGAAGAATCCAGATCTTCTAAGTGGAGGATATACAATATTAATTCCTTTCTAATTAATTTTATGGAAACACTGGGTAATGGGAACATTAGGGAATGAGTTGTCTGTTGTTATTTTCACAGCAAATGTTAAAAGGAAATCTACAATGCAAATTCTCCTTTAGAACTCCTAACCAAGTGTTTTCATTTCTGGGGAGAAGGAGGAGGCTGGGAGGGACAAGGGCTATAAACATCTACTAGGAAAATCTTTCTCCTGTGCTTTTCCAGCTGCTCAACGATTATTACAACTTAAATGTATGAACATTAAGAAATGATAAGAGATTTAAGGGCAAATGCATTATAGGAATATAGCTTCTTTTTTTTAATGCAATCAAGTGTGAAACAGTGTAATCTCTTAAAAAGGACACATTTGGTAATCTGAAAAATGAATAGAGTGAAACCTGCAGGGATGAAATTTCCCCCATATCCCCACTTTATTGACTGTAAAACCAATTACACTTTTTATATGTCAACAGGACAGACAAGTGAGTAGGATTGTGAAGCTAATTAATTCCTTTCTATTTATGACTGCAATGCTTCAGAAGAGCAGTGATTTCATCTGTTTAGGCATTCCCTATACTCTTGAAGATCTCATCCCTGACACACTTTAGAAGATAGTTTTATGAGTTTAAGTACCCAAAATTGCATGCCCTCATGGCCAGTCCTTCTGGTAATTCACTTAACAAAACTGGCCTTCAGACTACACACACAGAGCCTTCAGTTTAGGGGCTCTAATTGATACTTTTCAGTTTTTTCAGCTTTATGCAGCCAGCAAGACCTAGAATTCCACTAATATGATCTTTGGAGGTAGCTTGGCTTAGTAGATAAAGGATAAACAAATGTATTTAAAACCAGAGAATAGATATTGAATTATTTGGCATGTGTTGAAGATTGATTAATTTGGGGATAGTCCAATTCCATTGAATACAGAGCAACCTTGGATCAATCATATAACATCTCTGACCCTTATGTTAATTATCTATAATATGGTGCAAATAATCCATGTGCTTCCCACTTCTCAAACATTTGGTAAAGAATTTTTTTAAACCAAAGCCCTGTATAAATGTAAGTTGTATTCCAAATCCCAGTTTATTTCATGTTAAATTTGAAATAGATGCATAAAAAGAGCACCAGATTCAATCTCAAAGGATATGATTTCAGGTGCCTAGGATGTGGATTCAAGGGTAGGATACACTTCTTAAGACATTTGAACACATGCATAAGGTACTTCACCTTTTGAAGATATAGCATTTTACTCTTTATTTATAAAATTAAGGGATCAGACTAGATCACCTTTAAGATTATTTCTAGTTCAAAATCTTTTACTTTATCTGAAGAAACTGGACAAGGATCTCATAGGTAGGAAATGTGGGAATCAGTCCTTCAAATCCTCTTAGCTTTTTAATATACCACATTGCCTCAAAATTGCCTCAAATAGAAAAATATATTTAGTATTTTTGGTTAGTATCCACATGACATTCTAATGAATTGAAAGCAATTTTATTAACTTATTATCTATACTTTTTGACAGATGACACACCTGAATCCAAAGTGATATGCTGATAGTTTAAAATTGTCAGATTTTATACACATTACCAGGTGACTGAGTTGCATGGGAAAAGGTGATCTTTTTTAAAGTTAACTTTTTGTCATATTAAAATGGAAAAATCACAATGAAAGTGATTGGTCCAGAGCCATGGTGGCAAACCTATGGCTCACATGCCAAAGGGGGCACTGAGAACCCTTTCTGTGAGCATGCCCACCATCTCCCCAGTACAGAGTTCACCAAAGTTCATTATTAAAAAGCCAGAGGGATGTGGGGCCAGGTTGGGCCCCTCCCCCTCTCCATTTGCACCTGAAGACATCACTTGCCCCCCTAAAAGTTTTGCCATCTCTGGTCTAGAGTGTCAAACTTTAAAACATATGTAAGTAAACTAGTCCTGATGCAGAGAATATCTAGGCACCTATAAAATAAATGTTCATGAATATTGTAGAGGAAAAGAGTAAAGATGAGAAAAAGAAGAAGGAATAAAGAGGAAGAGGAGAAAAGAGTTGGAAAGGAGAGGAAAGGTGGGAAACAAGATTTCTAGAAAAATTAGAGGATTTATAGAATTTCAAGAAAATGTCTAGAAAAATTAGAGGATTACAAATGATTTTAGTATGAAGCATTTCAAAGATAGATAATTCAAAAATATTTCACTTTTATGACTCAGATAACTGAACTTCAGAACTCTTAAATGAATTCTTGAGTTTCAAATAAATAACAAACACCATGAGCTATTGACCACTATCATCAAACAGCCACTATTTAAATAATGTGCTAGGTACTGTGCTAAGCCATGGAAATATAAAGAAAAGCAGAAGAGAAGGACAGTATCTCCTCTAAAAGGATACATGATCTTTTGGGAGAAACAATATACACACAATTCTGTACAAACATTCTATATGTATATGTACAGCATAAATTGGTGGTAGTCTCGTAGAGAAAATCAAGGAGTATTAAGAAAGTCATCTTATACAAACTGAGACTTTACCTAAGACTTAGAGAGAGATATAAGGAGATAAAGCATTTCAGACTGATCTTAGGGACACCCAGTGAAAATGCTTTGATTCAGTCATGTTTGAGTAAAAAATTGGAGGACATTGTCAATGGAAAACTTGAGTACATGGGAGCAATTTGTGGTATAAGATGACTGTAAGGAGGAAGAGGTCAGGTTATGGCCATTTTAAATACCAAACAGAGGTTTTTTATTGTTGTTGTTTTTTTTATTTGATCCAGGAAGTAATAGGGAGCCATTTGAGTTTATCAAACTAGGTAGGTGTTAGGGTCAAATTTGAGATTTTTTTTCATGTGATAAATCCTTCTACCAAAAAACTCACAGGCCTGCTTTCTATTATTATTATTTAAACTATTGCCTTTCTTCCTAAAATCAATGCAAGTATCGGTTCCAGGGCAGCAGAGCAGTAAGGGCTAGGCCATTAGGGTAAAGTAACTAGGAAGTATCTGAGGTCAAATTTGAACCCAAGTCCTTTGTATTCCAGGTCTGATGCTCTATCCACCGAGCCACCTAGTTGCCCCTGGTTCCTATTATTATTGCGAGGAAAAACCTGATTATTTTGTATGAACCATATACAGAACAAAAACCATCATTATCATCTCCATTTCAGGAGGGCTCACTGAGAGGGACTAACTCCTGACTGACAGGCTAGCATTCTGGAAGGCAGTAAAGGAAGCAGGAATGAGAAACTAAAAACCAAAATCAATCCTCCCAGTTATCTGGTCACTGGCAGAATTCTATACATGGCGCTCTCTTGTGGGAAAAGAATTGATTTGGTATCTAACAGAAGGGATCGTTCTCAATTTTTAACTTGAAAGGATATATAGAAGTGGGGCTCTTCCCACAAAAGGGGGCCATCTTGTTAACTCCTAGGCATGTGTGTGGGTTTTCTCTCCCCCTTTCCTACCTTCTAGCCTACATACAAGCAGATGGCATCTCTGAAGCTGGTGATTAATCACCAGGAAATATTGAACCATACAGTCTCTCTCCAGACAACTTAAGCTGGTATCCTCTGGAGGCTTCCCAGTGGTGCAGAGCCCTGTGAATCCCCATGCTGCCCCCTATATTCAAGGATGCAGTGCCCCCTGGCCAAGTGACAGCTGGAGAACACAAGAGTTTTCTTCATTCTCCAAGGAGCAGCTTTCATGGAGACAGACAATGCCTCAAGGTCTGCTACTGCTGCTGCTGCTTCTAAGACCCCAGAGGCAGCTTCTTCCATATGTTCAACCACTGGTACCATAGCACAGTTGCTCTAAGTCAATCCGATTCAAAAGTAAAGGGAATGAGGCTTCTCATAGGAAGGATATACACTCTGGAGAATGAATCTTACATGAAACAGTTCATCTCTAATCTTATCCCTTACCTGATAAATGCAGTAGAAACAGGGATAACTATGAATTCAAAGTTGCATCATTTTTAAAATTATTCTTCTAAACTTTTTTCACATCCATTAGATAATAGTAGTAATTTCCTCATAGGGAACGGAATTGAAATCATCCCCATTTTAAAGATTAAACAACTGTGAATCAAGAATATGTATTAATGTTGAAGGTTAGGATCCTAAAGTATAATAAAAGAAAACTCTCAGATTCAAGAGAGGGGGGGGGAGAGAGAGACAGAGAGACAGGCAGAGAGAGACAGAGAGACAGAGAGAGACAGAGAGAGAGCAAGAGAGAGAGATAGAAGGACAAAGAGACAGAGACAGAGACATGACAGAGACAGAGACAGACAGACAGGCATGGCAGAGGCAGAGACAGAGAGACAGAGACAAAGAGCTAGAGGAGCAAGCAACCTTAACTAAAGAGAAATATGCACATTAAGAGAGTTGAGAAGGTCAAGTCCTGTTGGGCTACTTGATAGAAATGGGTAAGGCACCCAAACCAGTTACAAACTTGTTTGGATTGGTTATATTAAAATTTTGAGTCAAACAGAACTAGACATTAGGTGGTGGTGTGGCAAGGAATGGGAATCTCAAACCTGTTGAACACCCCCAAATTTGGAGATTGGTGCTGAGTCATAAGAGGAATTGATGGCTAGTTGGTATTGAGACTCTTTCCTAGAGAAAAAAAAAAAAGGGGCAATAGGCAATTACTAGAGATTTTATTTATATAGCAGGACAACTCACAGTATTTGAACTTCTAGGAATTTCTGTTTTTGTTGTTGTTGTTGTTTTTTACCTGTGCACTGAGGCCACCAGTGTCCTTATAAATGTTGAATTCAACAATGTTGACTAGATACAACACTTTGTGATAAGCTCAGGCTACAAAAAGAAAAATAAAATAGCCCTTTAATTAGGGAGCTTACATTTTACACACAAAATGCAAGAAGAGAGAAAAGTTGTTTCTAAGAATTACAAAATGCTCAAAGAAAATTTGAGGTGGGAGAGGATCCTGACAAATGCAGTGATAAGGAAAGTCTTCACTTAGCTCATAGTGTTTGATCTGATTTTTGAATGAAAGTAAGGATTAAAATAAAAGAAATGTGAAAGGGAAATTTAGACACTGGGGATGATGTGCAAATTTCTGGAGGCAGCAGTTGGAATGTCAAAGTTGGTGAATAAGTAGCTCTCCAGTTTGAATGAAATTTAAAATGTTTGAAGGGGAGTTATGTGATATGAGCCTGGAAAAGTAATTTAAGGCCAGATTTTAAAGGATGTTAAATCCCAGACTGAGCAGTTTGCATTTTATCCTTAAGGTACTAAGGAGTAACCCAAGATTTTTGAGAAGGGGAGTAGCATGTTCAGACTTAAATCTTTGAAAAATTCATGTGGTTTCTATTTGAAGTAGACATCTAAGACTTTTTCCTTACATTCAAAACTTTTAAAAATCCAATTAAAAATTAACCATTTTGAACAACAACTGATTATCTATAAATTATCTATACAAAGCCTTTCAAAAGTATCATTTCAGTTTTAATCCACAATAGTTTAAAACTAGAATGTCTTTAACACCTGTATATTATGCTATCAAAATAATTTATACATATATATATATATATAAATTCCACAAAATATTTAAAAATAATAAAGATAAATAATATTTGACCCTTAAATAAAGATTTAGCTCCTGAGATTTGATGAAAGGATAGTAATTTTAGAAACATTACTTTTGCATTTACATGAAAGATGGATTGGAGATGGAAGAGTGAATTTTGTCATTAGAATCTATTTAGCTAGTACTGTGAGTGCCAGGGTAGTAGTTAGATTTTAATTGCCCTGAGATCCTGAGACTATATAGTGGGAAAGTTGGGCATGGGAGGACATTAAAGTTATATATGGTTTCATTGGATATAAGGCCCATGGTTGGCTTTCACATTGAAAGAGCAATTGGACTCATTTTCCCAAACTCTTAGTTATGGCACTACCGGAGAACTGTAACCCATTTAGAGGACATTATAAAATGGATGAGAAAAATAAGTTAATGGAGAAAGAGAAAACAAATAACAAACTTCAGTACTGCCCAAGGAAGAGATGATGAAGAAGTGATTTTGGATAGTGGCCATTTAAGTACAGCTAAGCAGTTAGATACAAGAATTAAATGGGTAGAATTAATAGGAAATGGAAATGGATTTGATCTAAATGAGAGAATTTAAAAAGAAGTTACTAGCCATTGTGATGAGAAGAGAGGAAGTAATCTCAACATAAACAGGTGAATTTGGAGGAATAGAGGGTTTATGAAGAATAATAATGATAAGTTTTGGACATGTTGAGTTTTTGAGATTGAAAGACTAGAAAGACATTTTAATCAGTTTGTTAATGTGGGGTTTGGGGGAGAAATTAAGGATAAAACTATATGGTACATTGGATATAGTGATGAGCTGAGGAAGATCTGAATTTGAACCCTAATTAGACATTAAACAGCTGTGTAACTCTGGCAAACTGACTTACCTAGTATTTGCCTCAGTTTCTTTAACTGTAAAACAGTGCTAATAACACCACCTAACATGAATGAAGGGCTGTTTTTAGGACCAAATTGGATAATTATTTTTAAGTGCTTAGTTCAATGCCTAGAACAGTGTATGGAGCTACATAGATGCTTACTATTATCATTCCCTTGCAATTAGCAAATGGGATAATAATATATATTAAATACTTAAAAAACTTTAAAGCACAATATAAATGCAAACTATTTTGTTGTTATTGTTGTTGTTATTGTCTATATGAGTTATTCATCTAAAGAAATGTGATCACAGAACTGTTATGAGATAATCAAAAGAAATGGTGAAAAAGGGTAAAGAGAAATGGTCCAGAAGAGGGAGTTGAGAAGCAGCCATGCTTAAAGGTTGGGAGATTTATGATGATCCAGTAAATGAGAATAAAAAGAAATAAACAAGTTGGCAGAAGGAAAAAACCAAGAAGGAATAGCAAGGAAGATGGCTCAAATGGCCTATCTAGGGCCAAGAGCTTCCAAATGTTAGAGCTGATATTTGTTTCTCTATCCTTCATTAATATTTAAATATTTTTTTACCAGTGAATTCCAAATCCCCAGAGGAATTCAGTGACTGGGTATCCAAAAATTGTCCCCTCAGATTATTAGGAGAGTTAGTCCTCTATGCCTCTACAATCAATAACCTGAAAAAATGCTATGTTTTAAGGAATCTTCTGACTGATTTTTAGTTTCTCTGTGTCTTTTTCTTAGACATCATTTCTCACTAACATCAAGATTCACCCTATTTCTTCTTCATTTCTTTTTTTTTAATAATACAACTCTAAATCATTTTGTGAAGCTGGCTCCAAACTACTTTTTTTTTTAATTTTTATTTTTTATTATCATTTGAAACATACTTCCATCAGTCACTGTTGTAAAGAACACACTCATACAAAGTCAAAATCTAAAAATAAAATCATTAAGACACTGCTGTGGAAGACAGTATGCCTTGATCCCCATTCATCCAACTCCAACACTCCTTCTTCTGAAGGTGGATAGCTTCCCTCAGAATAAGTCTTTTAGCACTTTCTCAGATCATTGCATCTCTGAGTGTAGCCATGTTTTCACAATTGACCTTACTAACTTTTTAATAACTCATTTGTGGGAGGTAAGGTGAAGACAAGATAGTAGAGAAGATACAAAGACCTGCCTGATCTCTACCAAATTACCCTCCAAACTTTAATATAATTTCTCCAAAGTGAATTCTGGACTAGAAGAATATACAAAAGGATCAAGTGAGACAATCAATTTTAAGTGAAAAATAACTTTAAATGTTGGCACAAACAGTCCATCATACCAAGGTGTAGCATCAGCTAGTGAGCCAAGGCAGGATCCAGCATAGCATGCTGGCCCAGACCATGATAACAGATGAATCAGTAGCAGTAGTTTCCAGAGTTCTCAACCACTTATGGTAATGGAGCTGGGGTTGGACACCAGTTCAGAAGGTGATTACAGGGGTCTATTTGCTGGCTCTGGGATCAAGGTTCTGTTTTATTATCCTTCCACAGATGTAGGGTACAGTCCTGAATTGAAGTCTCAGGGTGAAGAGAAACACTAGAACCTGAGTTCCTAAGGCTACAGAATAGCAAATAACCTTGGTCCTAGTTTTAGGATGGCAAAAGGTGCTTGTGGTCATTCACAAATCATGCTTCTGTGGTCAATATTTAGATTCTATCATCTTGGAAGAACTGAAAACTTATAGATCCCCAGAGCTATCCTTAAAGGCAGTTAAACAAAATTATCCAAACTCTGCAACAGTGTCTTCAGGAGAATAGTGACTACCTATAATTGTCCTTCAAGTTAAAAGACAAGAAAAAGACTGGAAAATGTGTAAACAAGAATAAGAAAAACCCTAAATATCAAAAGTTATTGTGGTGAGAGGAAAAACCAAAACACAGAACCAGATGAAGCCAAAAATATGTTAAAATAAGAAATTAAATATTTGATATTATTAAATTTGGTTATATCTTCTAGACTATGGAAATATTTTATTTTCGGCACTGGATTCTATCATCCAACATGTTAATGATCTTTCCTAGCTTCATATCATACATCAACAAAATTAATGAACATGACAATCAAATCTACCCCCTCACTCCCAAATAAAGGTGTTGAATTGAAGAGGACAAAGGACTGAGCCCTAGCACTGGAAACCTACTTCAGAGCAGTCATTTTTTGTTTGTTTGTTTGTTTTTAGTTTTTCCTCATTGTTTTTGCTCTCTTTTTAAAAAGTTTAATTAATTCATTTAGAATATTTTCCCATGGTTACATGAATCATGTTCTTTCCCTTCTCTCTTCCAACCCTCTCCCATAGCCGATGAATAATTCCACTGGGTTTTACATGTTTCATTGATCAAGACCTATTTCCATATTATAAATATTTGCACTAGGGTGATATTTAGAGTCTACATCTGTGAAAGGAAATTCTTGGTTCTCTTTTGTCTATTCTGAGTTTACACTTGTGAAAATGGAATCCTTTATTCTCTTTACCTAGCTGGAGTTAACACTTTGGTTAACAATAATTTAAGTACCCCTACTTAGTATCTCACCAGATTATGAAGACAGGATTAACTCTCCTCTCTCTACATTTGAATTGAATCAACAAAAGTTTGAACACCCTACTTAGTACTAGGTAGAAGAACTCTCCACTCTTTCAGGAACCTTAGAAAACTTTTGATGAGTATTTACCTCTCAAGAAAGTGAGAAGTGGTTCCCATAAACACTGGACAATTTCGAAGCTGTGATTGGCCCATGTGAAGAGGAAAAGGGACAAGAAGCCACTATAAAAGGCCCTGAATTTCTGGGGCTAGGGAAGTCAACTTCAGGAAGGAAGTCTTCTTTGAGAAGGTTGGCTCAAGGAAGAAAGTTGGCCTCAGGAGTCACCTTTAGCTCAAGTCATCCTTGTGACCTGCTTCTTGGATAGAACTTGGGTGAGTGGATAGTTGGCTTTCCCTTCCTGTCTTCTGGAGAGAGTTAAATAAGGGTTGAAGGTCAACAAGTCCTGGTTGAGTCCAGCCCCAGAGCAATATTTAGTTAGATAGGCTAATGCCTTCTCTATCCTTTTGTATTTCTCTACTTTTACTCTTTCCACTTCTTTTGTAAATAAAAGCTATTAAAGTCATTTCTACTCTGAGCAATAATACTTTGAATTGGCAGTCACCATTATTTATGATTTTATATATTTTAGGCAAACTATTAAAATTTAATTATTACACATCCCCATTCTTATCCCCATCAAACCATGTTATCAAAAAGTTGTTTTTCTTCTGTGTTTATACTCCCAAATTTCTTCCTGTGGATGTAGATAGCATTCTTTCTCATAAGTCCTTCAGAATTGTCCTGGGTCATTGCACTGCTACTAGTGGAGAAGTCCATTATATTCGATTGTGCCACAATGTATCCATCTCTGTGTATAATATTCTCCTGCTTCTGTTTCTTTCATTCTGCATCAATTCCTGGAGGTCATTCCAGTTCACCTGGAATTCCTCCATTCCATTATTTCTTTTAACACAGTAGTATTCCATCACCATCAGATACCACAATTTGTTAAGCAGTTCCCCAATCAAAGGACATCCCCCCATTCTCCATTTTTTTACCATTAAAAAGAGTGCTGCTATGAATATTTTTGTAAAAATCTTTTTTTTTCCTTATTAACTCTTTGGGGTATAAACCCAGCAGTGTTATGACTGGATCAAAGGTCAGATAGTCTTTTAAAAACCTTTTGATATAGTTACAAATTGCCTTCCAGAATGGTTGGATCAATTCACAACTCTACTAGCAGTGCATTAATGTCCCAATTTCGCTACATCTCTTCCAACATTTATTACTTTTCTTTGATGTCATGTTAGCCAATCTGCTAGGTGGAAGGTGGTTCCTCAGAGTTGTTTTGATTTGCATTTCCCTAATTATAAGAGATTTAGAACACTTTTTCATGGGCTTATTGATTGTTTTGATTTATCTGAAAATTGTCTATTCATGTCTGTTGCCCAGTTATCATTCAGGGAGTGGCTTGATTTTTTTATACAATTGATTTAGCTTCTTATGAATCTGAGAAAGTAGACCTTTGTCAGAGGTTTTTTTTATGAAAGTTTTTCCTGATTTGATTATTCCCTTCGATTTTGGTTTTATTGGTTTTGTTTGTACAAAACCTTTTTAATTTAACGTAATCAAAAATATTAATTTTACATTTTGTAATATTATCTATCTCTTGCTTAGTCTTAAAATCTTTACTTTCCCATACATCTGACAGGTAAACTATCCTATGTTTGCCTAATTTACTTATAGTTTCCTTCTTTATATTTAAGTCATTCACCCATTATGAGTTTATCTTGGTGTAGAGTGTGAGGTATTGATCTAACCCTAACCTCTCCCCTACTTGTTTCCCAATTCTCCCAGCAGTTTTTGTCAAATAGTGGGGTTTTGTCCCAAAAGCTGGGATCTTTGGGCTTATCATACATTATCTTGCTGAGGTCATTTACCCCAATCCTATTCCACTGATCCTTCCTTCTGTCTCATAGCCAGCAAAACTGTCATTGTTTCCATGTAAGTCTGCCCAAAGTTTTCTTAAACGAATTTATTCAGTGTTCTATTATGATCAAAATTCTTGGAGACTATATATTAATTTATAATAATTTATTAGTAAAAATTGAGAGAGATAGAGAAAGATCATCAGGCAACAAAACTAAAAAATAAAATCTCTATAAGCAGCACCATGCTGCACAAGCCACTGAAAGCAACTGCTTGTCAAGATTGCCCAGCTGGATAAGGTAAAGCTGATGCTTTAAAAATGTTCCAGAGATGATGGAGTGTGAGTCCCCAGCCAAGTCAAAGGGCAGGTCAGCATCTCCCAGCCAGATAAGGTCCCTGGGTTTAGGCCAAGGAAAGAGCACTAGTTTGGTTCAGGGAAGAAAAAGACCCATTGAGTTCCCCTTTAGTATCAGCCAAAGAGGCCAGTATCAAAAATCTGGTTTTCAAATTGATTGAGTACATTTTTAATTACATCTACACAGTTTTAAGATTTAGGCAAGTTTTGTTGTCTGTTCCTAATCCCCTAGACTGATGTTTGTTCACCTCTGGAAATTTGTACTAGGAACTATGAAAATTGTTCTGTGAAATTATGCTTAGGCAGAGACAAATTTTCTCTTTTGTGCCCCTGGGTTTCTCAATGATTGGTATGGGATGGTAGAGGGACTCAGACCAATGAACATTTCCTAGGTTTTCTTGAGGCTACTACACTTATTTCTCTTTGTGTTCATGTTTGTGATAATCAGTTATCTCCATTCTACCACAAATAAGTAGATATCTAGAATCCAACTATAGAATTGGAATGGCCAACTTGATAGTTCATTTCCAGCCGAAGAAATGCAGTAGATAGAACACTGGACTTGGAATCAAGAGGACTTGAATTCAGATCATCTCTCAGACACTTACTGGTTTGGTGACCCTTCATATGTCACCTAACCTTTGTCTGCCTTGGTGTTCACACCAACAAAACAGGGAAATTAATATCAGCTGTCTCACATGATTTTTGTAAAAATAGAATGGGATGATATTTATATAGTGCATTGCAAACCTAGTAATCCTATATGAAGAGTATCTATTATTATTATTTCTCCCTTCCACTATAATTTTCCCACCAGAAATGAACAATTAGATGGTCAAAAAAAAAGAAACTCAATATTTTAGTGTAATGATAGCCTATTTTTTAATAAGAATATCTGGATTCAGGTTCAGACTCTAATGACATACCAGCTATTTGTTCCAGGACAAGTCATGTAACCTGACACAGCTCAGTCTCCTTATCTACAAAGTAGAAACAATAATGCTGATGCTACGCATCATCAAAGGTGGAAACAAATTATAAACCTTAAAAACAATAGAAATGAAATAGTAGTGTGAATCAATAAATATTTATGAACAGCTTAGTATGTGCCAGTCGCTGTGCTAAATGATGAATGATAATAATAATTATTATTGTAATGTTTCTCTGAAAAATCATAAAACATTCCCTTTGTCCGTTTGCTACTGAAATTGTTCTCAAGATGCTTTTAGGAAGCCTACAGAAGATAAGTATATATCCCAACACTTTAATTCAATTCCCAAAAGCAATTAACTTACTCATCTTTACAATAGTTTACTGAGTATTAAACATAGAAGAAAAGTAGTTAGATAGGGAATTGCCCCAGAACTATTTCTAACTCAGTGCCATTGAATATTAATAGTATGAGATTAGAATGAAAACTAAACTGAATATAAATATTATTAATGACTATTATTTATAGTTCACTTGAAGTCTTGCAAAAGACTTTATTATATTATTTCACATATTCTAAGAAACTTGTGAAATAGGTACTTTTTGAACCATTTATTGCAGAAGAAAATTGATGTTTTATGTGGATCAATGTATGCTCCAAGATCAAAGGGCTAGTAAGATGCATAGCCATACCAAACTAGAATTCAGATCTTATGACTATAGAGAAGTAAAAGCTAACTATAGGCAGCTACATAGTGTTGTAAATAGGATACCAAGCCTGGAGACAGAAAGACCCAAGTTTGAATTCTGCCTCTTACTTTTTACTAGCACTGCAACTACTCAATCTGGTTACTCAGTCTGCTCTTTTCTTACCTGGAATATTGATATAGCAATAGCACCTACCTTCTAGCATTTCTGTGAGGATCAAATGCAAAGGAAAAATAAATACTGGAAAAATATTTTCTGAGTCCAAAGTTGACTTTTATTATAGGAGCTGTAAATCACAAAGTTAGTCACAGAGAAGCCAACAATAGTCTAATGACCCAAATCCGCTTGATGATTGGTTTATAGACATCATGCAAAAGAGTCAAATAATACAAACTTACCTCAGAAAAGGAAAATCGATCATCTACATCTTCTCTTACCTTCTAGAACATATCCTTCTACAAGAAGATCAGTTTGTTTTTTTCTTATCTTGGGACCAATTATGTAACTTCTGTTCCATATATGATGAAGAGCTGAGGTCATTCTGTAATAGATATATCATAAATCTACAGGCTTCAGGAATATCTGGATACATTCCAGGACACTGGAGGCATGTGCAAAATCCTTTGGCACGAATATCTTGCCAAGCTACTTCAGGAGATTCTCCTTGTTATTTTACTCACAATTTGGTTATTGATTACTGATTCTTTTACATAATGAATCAATGATTTAATAATCGGTATTATTCCTTACAACTTACACTAAAATACTGATTATCTAATAAGATTACAGGCAGAAGATATACAGCTCTGGGGAGACATTAGAAACTAATATGAACTGAAGTTTCTCAGTTAAACTACCCATGACCTAAATGATAATATTTATACAGAACTTAGAAGAATGATGGGCACATAGTAGGAGCTTAATAAATGCCAATTCCTTCCCCCTTCCAGACTGAGGAATGAGTTTTGTATTTTGTCAAAAGCTTTTTCTGCACATATTGTTATAATCATTTTTTTTTACTTTTATTATTGATAGAATAGATTATATTGATAATTCTCCTTAAACCACCCCTGAATTTCTGCTATAAATCTATTTGGTTGCAATGTATAATCTTTGGGATATGTTCATGTAGTCTCAACATTTTATTTAGGAACTTTGCATCTATATTCTTTAATAAAAGCTGTAATTTTCTTTCTCCGTTTTTGCCCTGATTGGTTTAGTTCATTAGCAGCATATTCCTTTTACAAAACGAGTTTGATAGAATTCCTTCACATATTACTTCAAACAATTTGTTTAATATTGGAATTAGTTGATTTTTAAATGTTTGGTAGAATTGACTTATAAATATATCTGAACTTGATGCCCTAAAACCATGATAGGGAACCTATGGCAAGTGTGCCAAAGATGACATGCAGAAACCTCTGTGTGGACAGGAGCCACCTGCCATAGTTAGTTACTAGAAAAGTAGAAGGACTCCATGGAGCCACTTCCTTTCCCTTTTCCACTGTGCCTCTGAGCCACTCTGCCCAGCAGCCCAATAAACATGCATACTCCCTCCCCTTAGCAGAGCACCTGGTGCTATAACTCCCCCAGAAGCAACATTTGAAAATGATAGAGATGAAGATTTCAACTCAATATAAGGAAAGCAGTGTGAAAGGTGAAATCTGAAATAACTGAGGAACCAAAGTAGGGAACTTTTGAGGATATTTATTGATTTTCAAAACATCCAATTATACAACAAATCAGGATAATGTCCCTCAGAAAGACATGGGATGCCAAATATTGGGGGGGTGGGGGAGGTGAGGTGGAATTTATACATTAAAAGAACACAATTAATGGGTTATAAAACAGAATGCAAGATTAGTTAATCTGACTGGAGAAAAAATTAGGAATCTACTGAGTTTGGAGGGGGATGAAAGCATTTCAAGAATTGGGAGGGGGGAAATAAAATACATACACTTTATGTAATTCAGAATATATTTCAATTCCCACGATTAGAAAATTGGTAGGATTTACAGGAAAATGAAGACTTGTGTCCAAGAGTCACACAATTCTCTCAAGATATCCTGACAACAGCAAAAGAGACTTCTGGGAAAGCATAGCAGCCAGATAAATTGTGGTTTACTCACTCTTCCCAAGATACACTGACAAGGACTACCCCCAAAAGACCTTAAGAATCATTTTCAGAGGAGTGGAGGAGCTGTAAAGTGGGGCATAGCATTGAAGGTGCATGGGATCTGGGCTTTATCAGTCTATAAGAGGGTGAAAGGGCTTCCACCCAAATGTGAGCTGAAGCAGCTTCCCCAACCCACATCTACAGGGCCAGAGCCAGGGCCAGCGCACACTGAGATGAAGGCAAACACACTCAAACAAAGGCAAAACCAAAAAAAAAAAAAAAAACAAAAACAAAAATTGTCCACAAGCCTTGGAAGAGTCTCAAATGGAGCTCTTCATCAGAAACATAGAAGCCCTCGGGAAAAAGAAGTGGGAAATGGTTCAAAAAGAACATTAACAAATTATTTTAGAGAACCAAAAAATTACAACTGAACGCCAAAAGGTTAAAGCAGAAAATCAGGCCTTAAGGACCAGAATTGAGCAACTGGAAACCAATGATCTTGCAACACAGCAAGAATTAATAAAGCAAAGTCAAAAGACTGATACAATAGAAGAAAGCATAAACTATCTCACTGACAAGGTTACAGATCAGGAAAACAGAGGAAGGAGAGACAATTTAAGACTCACTGGTCTGCCTGAAAAGCCAGAAATAAACAGGAACCTTGATATATTAATATATGGGGAAATATTATGTGTAAGTCTCAAAAATTTTTTCATTATTATAGTGAAAAGAAGAATCATTAATGAGAAAATATTGGGACATTAAAGGCTATAAAATGATAAGGGGGGAAAGGGTGAGGGGGGATCCACGGTACTAAGAGATACTTTTAGAAATAAAATAAATAGAATAATTTTTATCACACAAAGACACACATGGGAAGGGGAGGGAAAGAATACTCTTATAAGAGGGAGAGGAAGAGAGTGCTAATAGGTGATACCTGAATATTACTTTCAGTGAAATCATTTCTGAGAGGGAAGAATATCTAGACCCACTGGGATCTTAAATTTTATCTTATCCTACAGGGTAAGGAAGAAGGGGAAACTAAGGGGGGGGGAGGGAGCTCAAAAAATAAAAAATAAAAAAGGAGGGGGAAGGAGAGGGGGAAGGGTACTTAGAACCTAAACAACAAGTAGGGGGAAAAATGGAGGGGCCAGAATGGGAAGCATATCAAGGGAAGGGAATAGGGGGACTGACCAAAAGTAAACCACTGGACTAAAAGGACATAGCACAAGAAGAGAGGTCAGAACTAGGAGAGGATATCAAAATGCTAGGGAATTTAAAAGTGACAATCATAATTTTGAATGTGAATGTGATGAACTCACCCATAAAATGTAGACAAATATGAGAGTGGATTAGAATCCAGAATGCTACCATATATTGTCTACAAGAGACACACATGAGGTGAGTAGATACTCACAAGGTCAGAATTAAAGGGTAGAGCAAGACCTATCGGGCCTCAAGTGACAGAAAAAAGGAAGGAGTTCCAATCATGATATATGACAAAACCAAAGTAAAAATAGATCTGATTAAAAGGGATAGGGAAGGTAAATACATCCTCATAAAAGGGAGTATAGATAATGAGGAAATATCACTAATCATCATGTATGCACCAAATAGTATAGCACCCAAATTTCTAATGGAGAAACTAGGAGAATTGAAGGAGGAAATATAGTAAAACCATATTAGTGGGAGACTTGAACCAACCACTATCAAATTTAGACAAATTGTATCAAAAAAGAAATAAGAAAAAGGTAAAAGAGATGAATGAAATCTTAGAAAAATTAGAGTTAATAGACATATGAAGAAAAATAAATAGGGACAAAAAGGAATACACCTTCTTTTCAGCAGCACATGGCACATTCACAAAGATTGACCATATACTAGGTCATAAAGACATGGCAAAGAATTGCAGAAAAGCAGAAATAATAAATGCAACCTTTTCAGATCATATAGCAATAAAAATAATGATCATTAAGGGTACAAGGAGAGATAAATCCAAAACTAATTGGAAATTAAATATGATTCTCCAAAATCGACTAGTCAAAGAACAAATCATAGAAACAATTAATAATTTCATTGAGGAAAATAACAATGATGAGACATCCTTTCAAACTCTATGGGATGCAGCCAAAGCAGAACACAGGGGAAAATTTATATCCTTGAGTTCATATATTAACAAATTAGGGAGGGGAGAGATCAATGAATTGAACATGCAAATCAAAAAACTTGAAAGCAAACAAATTAAAAATCGCTAGAAGAAAACCAAATTAGAGATCCTAAAAATCAAGGGAGACATTAATAAAATTGATAGTGATAGAACTATTGAACTAATAAATAAGAATAGAAGCTGGTATTTAAAAAAACAAACAAACAAACAAACAAAATAGACAAAATACTGGTCAATCTAATGAAAAAGGGGAAAGAAGAAAATCAAATTAATAGTATTAGGGATGGAAAGGCAGAACTCACCTCCAATGAAGAGGAAATTAAGGCAATCATTAAAAACTATTTTGCACAATGAAATGACAATAAATATGCCAATCTAGGTGATATGGATGAATATTTACAAAAATATAAACTGCCTAGATTAACAGAAGTTGAAATAGAATTCTTAAACAATCCCAGATCAGAAAAAGAAATTGAACAGGCCATCAGAGAACTCCCAAAGAAAAAATTCCCAGGGCCTGATGGATTCACAAGTGAATTCTATCAAACAATCAATGAACAGCTAATCCCAATACTATACACACTATTTGACATAATAAGCAAAGAGGGAGTTCTACCAAATTCATTCTATGACACAAATATGGTACTGATCCCAAAGCCAGGCAGGCCAAAAACAGAAAAGAAAACTACAGACCAATCTCCTTAATGAACATAGGTGCAAAAGTCTTAAGCAAGATACTAGCAAAAGACTTCAGCAAGTCATCACAAGGGTTATTCACTTTGATAAAGTAGGATTTATTCCAGGAATGCAAGGATGGTTCAATATCAGGAAAACCATCCACATGATTGACCATATCAAAAAGCAAACCAACAAAAATCACATGATTATCTCAATAGATTCAGAAAAATCCTTTGACAAAATACATCACCCATTCCTATTGAAAACACTAGAAGTATAGGAATAGAAGGATCCTTCTTAAAAATAATAAACAGTATCTATCTAAAACCATCAGCAAACATCATCTGCAATGAGGATAAACTAGATGCATTCCCAATAAGATCAGGAGTGAAACAAGGATGCCCCTTATCACCTTTATTACTCAACATTGTACTAGAAACACTAGCAGTAGCAATTAGAGAAGAAAAAGAAATTGAGGGTATTAAAATTGGCAATGAGGAGACTAAGCTATCACTCATGCAGATGACATGATGGTCTATTTAACAAACCCTAGAGAATCAACCAAAAAGCTAGTCAAAATTATCAACATTTTTATCAAAGTTGCAGGATACAAAATAAACCTACACAAGTCATCAGCATTTCTATATATATTCCTAACACATCTCAGCAGCAGGAATTAAAAAGAGAGATTCCATTCAAAATCAACTTAGAAAATATAAAATACTTAGGAATCTATTTGCCTAGACAAACACAGGTATTATATGAACACAGCTACAAAACACTTTCCACACAATTAAAACTATATTTGAGTAATTGAATAAACATTACCTGCTCATGGGTAGGATGAGCCAATATAATAAAATTGACCATCCTATCCAAACTTATCTACCTATTAATGCCATACCCATTGAACTTCCAAAAAACCTTTTTTACTGAACTAGAAAAAAAAAACATAACAAAGTTCATTTGGAGAACAAAAGATCAAGGATATCCAGGGAAATAATGAAAAAAAATGTAAAGGAAGATGGTCTTGCAGTACCAGATCTCAAACTATATTATAAAGCAGTGGTCATCATTCTCCAATTGACAAATGGGCAAGGGACATGAATAGGCAGTTTTCAGTTAAAGAAATCAAAACTATTAATAAGCACATGAAAAAGTGTTCTAATCAGAGAGATGCAAATAAAAATAACTCTGAGGTATCACCTCACATCTAGCAGATTGGCTAACATGACAGCAAAGGAAAGTAATGAATACTGGAGGGGATGTGGCAAAGTAGGGACATTAATTCTTTGCTGGTGGAGTTGTGAATTGATCCAACCATTCTGGCGGGCAATTTGGAATTATGACCAAAGGGCAATAAAAGACTGTCCGCCCTTTGATCCAGCCATAGCACTGCTGGGTTTGTACCCCAAAGAGATAATAAGGAAAAAAACTTGTACAAGAATATTCCTTGCTGCACTCTTTGTGGTGGCCAAAAATTGGAAAACGAGGGGATGCCCATCAATTGGGGAATGGCTGAGCAAATTGTGGTATATGTTGGTGATGGAATACTATTGTGCTAAAAGGAATAATAAAGTGGAGGAGTTCCATGGAGACTGGAACAATCTCCAGGAAGTGATGCAGAGCAAAAGGAGCCGAACCAGGAGATCATTGTACACAGATTGTACACTGTGATACAATCGAATGTAATGGACTTCTCCACTAGTGTCAATGCAATGTCTGAACAATCTGCATGGATCTACAAGAAAAAAAAAAAACACTATCCACAAGCAGAGGACAAACTGTGGGAGTAAAAACAACAAGGAAAGGCAACTGCTTGACTACAGGGGTTGAGGAAATAAGATTTAAGAGACACTCCAAATGAACACTTTAATGCAGATACCAACAACATGGAAATGGGTTTGGATCAAGGACACATGTGATATTCAGTGGAATTGCATATGTCGGCTATGGGGTGAGGGGGGGAAGAAAAGAAAATGATCTTTGTTTCCAATGCATAATGTTTGAAAATGGCCAAATAAAATAATTTTTAAATAAAAAAAAGACAAAAAAAGTTATCCTGACAATAAAAAGTATGCTGAAATGGAATAGACCCTCTTGAAAAGTAATAGTTTCCTGCTCTATGGAAGTTCTCTAATAGAAAGTGAATGACCACTTGTGGAGCATGCATGTATTAAAGGACATTCCAAATTCAGGTTCAAATTGAAGGTGTATATGATCTGTGTCCCATGTGTGTGTATGTGTGTGTGTGTCACTCACACATGTATACACACATACTCAGACTATAATGGACTATTACTTTATAGTGGGTGAATTTAATGTAAATTATACCCCCTTGTTCCATTTGTAAACTCAATTTTGGTCAGCATCAGTCTCACCATTTGACTATGACCTGATATGGCATCCTTAAAAATAAAAGGGTCTAGCAGAAGTTCCCACACAATCGGTGGCATGGAAAAAAGTTAGGACTCTGACCCAGAATGAGGGTCATGTCCTATCAAAGATTCTCTGGAGGAGTGGTGAAACCTGGCTTTATAAGAGGGGTGAAACAGGAAGAGCTCTCTTTCTCTTGCTGGACATTTGTTGCTCTATTATCTCTGGAATGTTTAAGACTTGGGACACACTGGCTTGGTGTTCAGCCTCTTGCAAACATGTCTGCAATATAGGCAAAACAGCTAATAATAAGAATGGCCAGGTGATCGTGGAATCTTTTTCTCTCTAACTTTGCTAATAAATTATTATAAATTAATACACACTTTCTGGAGAATTTTAATCAAAACAAGTCATAATATTCATTGAGTGAACTGACAACATAAAGGTTACAACAGCCTCAGTTTCCAGGAAAGGTAATTGCTCCCCACCAAACAGTTTTAAACTGTAAATAATCAACAACTCACTTATCTTAAATAGGTTAACATCTTAAAAATTATATCTGTCTGTTTAATATGCATCTCATTCTTTTTAGAATTCTGCTGATCATAATTCTCACATATTTTAATGATCATATATTGCCCTAGCCCAATATTTTCCCTTAACGCCTCAGAACTTATTAATTTATTTTCACAGATCCAAACATAAGTCTAATTTAGAAAAAGAACAAAAGGTAGCTTTATTAGTAACCATAGAAATACCACTAAGTGGAAGTGAGAGGACCTATATTGGAATCCCACTTCTGTCATTCTGTGACCTCAAGAAGTCACTTCCTCTCTGGAAATCAGTTTTCTCTTTTGCAAAATTAGGTGGTTGGACTAAAGTTCATGAAGATCCTTTTTCTTATCTAAATGCTACTATCTATTAAAAGATAACAAATAGACCTCTTGTTAATATAACATTAATATGATGAATAAATGGCATTTAGAAAGTAATTGAGATTATTATTACAGTTAATATATTTCTAAATATCAATAGGATCATGCCTCTTGATTTGCCCTCCTGATGTGTGATATACTTATTTTAAAATTAATGTTCCAATAATGCCTGCAGTTATCTCACATTTACTGCTTTTAATTATTCCTGTCACCAAAGCAGAGCCATGAATGAAACAAGGTAATAAAAATGCTGATTTATTGCCATACCTATCTTGGAAGGTGTAACTGATTTGGGAAAGGATTCTATAAGATTGAAAATCTGCAGATTGCTAGAAACTTGATAACTAATTTCAAATTTTAGCAAGTATTCTTTTGCTATGATATCACATGTACTTGATATTTTTATGACTCAAAATAGAAATATAATATTTGTGCCCTCTTACATCCTTAGAAATTCTTCTTTCATAGATGATAATATTACTTTTAAATATGATTAACTTTCTTAATTAAGGAAAATCATTTTAAATGAAATTAATGAATGTCCCAGGTCTTCCTCAATTATTTTTATATTCCTTTAAGGATTGTTTTTGAATTTTTAGATGTAATAAAAATATAACTTTCTTCTAAATTTAGAATTCATTATTATGTAAAAATAAGCATTTTAACAGCTAAGTGAAACATGTCAAGTCTTGGTAAAAATGTTGCGGTTACCTTATTTTTTTACATATTTCCCCTTATATTCCTGTTCTCATTCAACTCAACTTTTTAATATTTGAAAACATTTTAATCTATAAACATTTAAATGAAACCAACAAATATGGCATGTGGGTCTTATAGTAGGTACTCTAAGATATGCTGCATCTCTATTCCCTCAGCTTTTTATTTGGAAGAAGGATTATTTTATCATTTGTTCTATAAGAGAAAAATTAGCTATAATTAATTTTTAAAAAATTACTGCAGTTACTGAGAACATTGTTCTCCTCGTTTTAAATACCTTGTAAGGCATAAATTCTTGCAAATCTTCCCAAATTTCACTAAATTCCTCATCAGTATCATTTCTCACAGAATAATACTAGTACATCATATTTGTTTATTTTATTATACAGTATATATACATTTTGCTGGACCAGACCACAACATATGGGAATATACATTGTCCCCAATTTTTTGGTTTCAAAAAACATGTGTGTATACACACACACATACATATATGCCCACACATTTGTATATATGTGATTGTTTGTATTTTTTCCTGGGGTTGGGGTATGGAGGGACCTTTTCTTCTGTCTGAATTTCTTAACCATTATTGATATCTTTGGATCAAAGAGTAAGAAAAATCTAGCAACTTTTCTCTTGTTTTCCATACAGAATGTACAATCACAGATCTATTGGTGCCTCTATTACCCCACTTTTCTCCTCTCTGTCCCTCTCTCTGTCTTTGTCTCTGTCTGTCTGTCTCTATGTCTCTGTCTCTCTCTCCCCTTACCCCTTCTCTAAAAGATATATGTCTAAGGATATTAATAAAGCAGTTTCCAGGAGTATAAAGAATGTGGGATCTGTAGAGAGCATTGTTTAATTTCTGCCTCTTACACTTAGTGGCTTTGGGATCTTTGTCAAGTCATTGTTTTTCTGAGCTTGAGTTTCAATATATCATTTTCCTCAGTTTCCTATATTCTTTCTGTAATAAAAGATGAAAATAATTGTATTATTTATCCTCAGTATAATTATGAAGTAATTGCTTTAAAATCCTTAATCCTCTAAGTAATAATATTTAAAACTATGTAATTAGATAATGGTATTGTATAATTGCTTTATTAATTTATACATAAAATAGTATAATGGACTTTTCTTTAAATATTATATTATAATATTATATGATAATTATTATAGCTATAAGATAAAAATACTAACAATAATAAAAGGAATTAAAAACTTGCTTTTGTTAATGCAAATAAGGTATTATTTTTATTGCAAAATTTATTTTTGAAGAAGAAAATTAAGATCTATTCTTCAAGCTTAAAATCATTTTGGTTCATAGATATGCTGAGTAGATCTGGTTTTTAATCTTACAGAAAGTTTAATGTATTGCAAAAATGCGTAGATTTTACTCCTTTATAAGAGCCCTATAATCTGTAGAGTTCAAATTTAAAATTGGCCCAGAGGGTAAGTCATCCATCTTCTATCTCTGCTAGTGTCAATCATGTTCTGGCACTCCATGCTTTAAATCATTACCTCTGGAGCAGTTTTTGTGGGCCCTTTACAAAAGCACAGAGCTTTCTTTTTATTGTTCTTGATAATAAAATTGTTTTTTTTATAAACAGATAGTAGAATGCATTCTACATAAGCACTGATAATTGTTTTATCATTACCTTTTTTTGTAGAGGCTGAAACTGAGGCTTAAATGGTTTGATGATGAATGGTTTAGTCAGTGTCAGGTAGATGGAAAATGACAACACATTGACTTTTATGTCTAAACTAGTGATCTTTTAATGTTTTTCCAGATTACATTTCAATAAAAATTTTAACAACCATTTTCTGACATTTTACTATCTATGTTCTCTTCCTCCATTCTACTCCTCCTCCTTCTCCAAGGGAGCAAGTAATAAGATAGAGGTTGTACATGTGATATTATACAATATATATTTCTGGATTAATCACGTTGTGAAGGAAGAAACATATTGCTTACACTAGAGAAAAATTCATGGAGGAAATAAATGAAAAATGGTTTGCTACAATCTGCATTCAGACTCCATTAGTTCCTTCTATGGTGGTGGATAGGTTTCTTTGGCACATGTTTCTTGGAGTTGTCTTGATCCTTGAATTGCTGATGATAGTTAAATCATTCCCAGTAGAACATTGTACATTCTTGCTGTTACTATGTAGAACTGGTGCTCTTTCCATCACTCACTTCCGACTACTAAGTTCCATGATTTCTTTCAAAACTCAGGTAAAATTTCACCTTTTGCTAGAATCCTTTTCCAATATCCTTCAATGTTGGTCTCTGCCATATGCTGATTATCTCTAAGCTCTCCAATGTATATCTTGTTTGAACATAGTTGTTCACATATTGTTTCTTCATGAGACTTTTAATTTTCTGAAAGTAGGGACAGGTTTTCTATGTCTTGCCATAGCTTTTGTCATAGTACAGGAATATCTAGGAGATTTTTTGGGTTTAGTTCTAGACTACTAGAATAAAGAAAATATAGTGTAAAGATTGAAAATATCAAGAGGCTGTATTTCTTAATTTTAAGTTTATTTATTGATCAATTGCTCATGGCAATCTAAAATGGTCAGTAGACTTCCTCCATATTCTGCACAGGCACCAATAAGAATGAGCAAAGCAAATGAGTAGGGTCAAAGAGAATGGCAAAAGATACCTTGATAAAAGAGTGAGAAAACAAACTGGTACATTCCTTTTGTAACCTTTGTGATTTCATCACTTTCCCTGCCCTGAATCTCTCAAGATATTTCTAATCAGTAAATAATCACTAAGGAGATAGATTTAGAGTCCCAGCTCCTCCTTCATTACTTCATCACAAAGAAGTGCATCATAAGGACACTAACATACCTGTTTCTCCCCAACATGTGGCTTGAACATCATATTTTCTACTACCAAGTACACTCTTAATTAGGGTTCATCATAGCTGCTCAGCTCTGCCTTTAATCCTGTCATCTTTATCAAAGATTTGAACAGAAGGAGTAACCAACCCAATCCCATAGCCTGGGAGAGAAATTGTTTCAGCCTGACTTTAGAATCAAGCCATTCTTAGGCAGAGTTAAAGTGAAAATTATTTCACAAATCAGTATTAATTCAATGTTAATTTTTTACAGTGGTAATAGAATATGTCACATGAATTTTGTTGCTTTCCAGGACACATAAAAGTTAGGTTTATACTATAGTATAGTCTAGTAAGTGTCTATAAAGTCTACAAATACAATGTACATTCCTTAATAAAATTAATTAAAAACATTTTCTTGTTTAAAAAATATTAACCATCATCTGAGTCTTTAACAAGTTATAATCTTTTTGCTGGTGGAGGGTCTTGCCTTAGCATTGATGACTGTTTACTGATCAGGGTGGCAGTTGCTAAAGGTTTCAGGTGACTGTGGTAATTTCTTCAAATGAGATAATAAAGTTGGTCCCATTGAGTGACTCTTCACAAAACATATATTCCTGTAGCACTAAATGCTATTTGATAATATTTTATGCAGAATAGAATTTTTAAAAATCCCTCAAGCCCTGCTGCTGATTTATCAACTAAATCTCTGTAATATTCTTCAATATTTCTGTTGCTCATGGAACAGAGAGACCCAAGATTGAGAGAGAGATGGCAAAAGGCCAGTTGGTGGAATAGTCAAAATATACACATTTATCAGTTAAGTTAATCATCTAACATGGTCATGGTTTGAGAAACCCTCAAAACAATTACAAAAGTAACATCAAAGAAATAATAAGATATTACTATGACAGATATAATAATAATTTCATAGTTTAAAATATTGGGAGAATTACTAATGTGATAGAGGCACAGTATGAGCACATGCATTCTGAAAAATGGTGCCAATGGACTTGCTCAGTTCAGAGTGTTAATTTTATGGTTGGACTGAATATTTAATTGTTCTCCAGGGATTTAATTTCTAAATCCCAAAAATGAATTACTAAAGTCAAATGGAATTTATGGTAGTTTATTTTACAATAGAGGAAAGATATTAAGGAAGAGAGAAAGTGAAGAAAAGGAGAGAGAGAGAGAGAGAGAGAGAGAAAGAGAGGGAGAGAGAGAGAGAGAGAGAGAGAAAGAAAGAGAGAGAGAGAGAAAGAGAGAGAGAGAGAGAGAGAGAGAGAGAGAGAGAGAGAGAGAGAGAGAGAGAGAGAGAGAGAGAGAGAGAGAGAGAAAGAGAGAGAGAGAGCATGCTCTAGCTTTCTCTGAGCCAGGCAGCAATTCTAAGGCCCCAGCCAGAGGAAAGGAGTCTCAAGATAATGGGCTTAACCCGGAGGCTGATGCCTCCAGAAAGGCCACAGAAGGAAGGAATCCTTTACACTCACCATGTGTCAGTTCATTCGACAGATTCTGTATCAGCTTCAACTCCAGTAGACTGCTTCTTACAGGAGGCTCCACTCCAAGTGTGTCTCAAACTCCCAGAAGAATGACCAACAACAACCAACCAACCTCATTAAGAGCTTTGTCTCTTTCTTTTAAAGACTTTTTTCCTTGAGTCACTTCCCCTAATTCCACATCTACCCATCACAGCTAATGCTCTGCTCTAGGACTGCCCAGAAGGCAGTTAGTCATTCTAATTCTTTACCCATTATTGCACATGTGAGTCACAGACCCCCCACTTCATAATTAAGTGGGATATCCAGAGACACATATTTTTATGTTAATTTTTCATTTGTAAAGAAAGAAACTGATTAAAACAGGATTTAAAGGGTTGGTGGTCTGGGCTAGGGTTGACTCATAGCAGTTCACTGGTAGTTTAGACATAATACCAAAACAAAATTAAACACTTTAGGTCATTTTATAGTTTAAAAGAAGTAGTAGATGAAGGATATACAACCAATATAGGAATTGAAGGTAGCTCTTATTGATACTTGCCCAAGTTGCCCATCATAATTCACCAGTCAAGCACTGGAGTATTCCTATAGCATAGCTACTTGATCATCAGGAAAACAAGAAGTCATTTCCACAGTCTGAATCTTTAGTCCCCTGAGCCAACCAAGAAAAGAGGACTGATGCAGTACCTTTTAAGGAAACAAAATTGCCCCAGATGCCTGAGTGTAGGAGAAGGAATTGCTGGATGGGGGTGGAGGGGTATTCATTAATGATATTGCTTCAACTATGTATTAGTTCTAATTTTGATTAAAAATGCCATTATCTCAAACATTCCAGTCTCCCAATCTCAATTTACTCATCTTTGACTCATGATTCAAAAGAAATTGTTCTCTTTCAAAGTTATAAAAGATTTCTTAATTGCATAATCAAATGTCTTTTTCTCAGTCTTCATACTTCAAGACTTCTACAAGAACAGTAGAAATTTGAGAAAAGCTTGATACAGAAAAAAGGAGGCAATGGGTCTCCCTGCAAATCATCTATAATACTGACCATTGTCAGAAACTGACCAATTGAGACTTTCAACACAGTATATTATCTATAGGCTAAGGTAGGAGGAATAAGAATGGAGAAGAAGAGTGTTCTCTTTGAACTAAAAGGGAGGAGAATGAAAGGAAGTACAGTTATACAGAAAACAGTTATTTTCTTGGATATGGATACTTTTTTTCTAATATCAAGTAACCATATAGATGCATAGTGACATGAACATGCATTGATTTTGTGAGAGAAAGTATTTTGCTTTTTCCTACCTGATGCATGGTCTGAAGATATCTTCATTTTCACTTCATATAATTTTCATTTGTACAGTTTTTATATGCCATAGAGGTTTCTTATTTCTAAAAAAAGATAAAAATGAGAAAAATAAATGAAAGAAAAGAAGAAGGAATGGAAAGAGGAAGGGAATGATAGAAGGAAAGGAAGGAAAGAATGAATATGTATATTGGAGGAATGTTCAAAAAATTGCTTATGAAATGAACAACCAAAGAATTTAGAAGTCAATAAAATAAGGAATTTGAAGATCATGACCATTGCCACTAGCAATAGTATCCACAAATATGAAGGCACCAGTCCTTGTGGTAATAGAAGAGATTATACTTAAATACTTTTGGTTAGTTTTTTTTTTTCTTGATTCACTCAAAACTTTGGGGTAACCAGTCTTTTTATCAAATGGTTTAAGGATTTAATGAAAGTGAAGTGTTTTCAAAGGGTTTTGGAGAAGATAAAAAAATATCCTCATATATCTTTCTGAAAGAGTAACAGTACAAATAAGATAAATCTATAGCTATAAAGATTATTTACCTTCCCTCAAATGCTGAAGATTTGTATTTAGTGACATCCCCATGTCACTAAGAAAAAGAGAGATTTCTTCTTCTCTTACAATAATGTTGCCCTCGACTACTCTACTTTTAAGTCTTCTTATAATGATGTGCTGGTGGCCTGAGAAGATTTCTTACTTAAATCCTTCAACTCAACATATTAGATACAGTGTATGTATGTATATATATATATATATATATATATATATATATATATATACACACACACACACACACACACATGTATATATACTCCAATGCTTGACAAAGCCTTCAATGCTAAACTGGAGTAAGGATTGACTAAATATACTAACAAATATACTTCAGGCAAATGAATTTGAGATCAGTTCTATTGTATTCATTTAGAAAGGTCATAGTATCTCTTTAAAGCTTTGAAAAAATGTCAGCTGAATTTATTTTCTCAAACCAATTGATGATCCCCTCTCTTTAAACTTACCATCCATTTGGAGCATACCCCATTTCAGACTTATAGAACTCATGGAAGAATTGGTGCCCTAAGCTTTGAAAGGAGCAAAAAAGGACATGTGCTTCCCCAATTGGTAACTGAATGATTACAAATTCATACAAAACTACTATATCCAGCCTGACTTCAGACCATGTTATAACAGAATATCCCAGATATCATGTTATCTGCCCTGTTGTTGCATATACACCTTTCATAAGCTTCCCCTGCTCCCAATTTTTAAATTCTATTTTTTCTTTGAGACCTGTATCAAATATTGATAATTCCAGTTGAAAACAAAGGACAATCAATTTGCTTCCTTCTGAAAATCCCCAAGTCAAATATCTCCTCCCTTATAGGTGATGTCTTTCCATACTAGAATATAAATTTATTGAGGGCAGAGGATGTTTCCCTTTTATATTTGTAGCTTCAAAACCTAACATAGTACCTGATATATAAAAGGTACTTAATAAAAGTTCTTTTCATTAATTTATTAATCAAAGAGAATAGAAAACATCTTCATGGAACACTTATCTTGCAGGATCTCAATGATATTCAAATATATCCTGAATATAGCTTTTTTATCTATCTATCTATCTATCTATCTATCTATCTCTCTATCTATCTACCTTTTCATGTTGCCTGGACTCTTAATCTCCTTGAGAACTAAGATTGTCTTTCTTTGTATTCTGAGTAGTTAATATAGTTTTTGGCTGATAGTAGGAGCTATAGTATAGTATAGTATAGTGGTAGTCTCTTGGTGATCGAGAATGACAATTGTCTTTGTGCAGTTTCATCTACGGTGTACCCTCATGTGGCTTTGGAGTCCAAAGGCTGAGGCACAGAGTTTGTGGCACGTGGGGCCTGGGACGCCAGTCGTTACGGGAGGTGCAGTTGTGGCCTGGTGTCGGCGTTCACGCGCAGCGGCAAGACGTCGACATCACTCATCTTCAAAGGTGATGGCGGCGGCCTGGTTAATGTGGGTTCGCCACTGACAGAGGCAGCGAGTTCTAGTTGCTTTGGTGTAATGCCAGCCCACTTCAAGTTGGACTTTAGCTGATCCTTGAATCTTTTCTTTGGTCGGCCTTGTTTCCTGAGTCCAGCTGAGAATTCACCATAGAATACCTGTCTTGGTATTCGCTGTGGGTCCATGCGGATGACGTGTCCAGACCATCGTAAGCTGGGTTTTGAGGACCAGGACTTCGATGCTGGTGGAGTTGGCTCTGTTGAGGACTTCCTGATTGGTGATTCGGTCCTGCCATCGGATCCTCATGACTGACCGAAGGGAGTATTGGTAGAATTGCTCCAGCTATTTCATGTGCTTCCTGTACAGTGTCCATGTCTCACAACCGTACAGGAGCGAGCTGAGGACCACTGCGGTGTACACTTTGAGCTTCGGCGCAGTGCTTACACTGCTGTGTTGGAGGACTTTGGAGTGCAGCCACCCAAGTGCCTGGCTGGACTTTTGGATCCTGGCATTGATCTCATGGTCCAGGGACCTGTTATTGGCGATGGTGCTGCCCAGGTACTTGAAAGTGTTGACATTAGAAAGCTGCGGGCCATCGATTGTAATGCACGGCTGGTTCGTTGGCCTCACTGGCCCAGGTTCGAACAGCACCTCTGTTTTGCTGAGGCTGATAGTCAGGCCAAACCGTTTTGTTGAGGTGGAGAACCTGTCCACAATGGTTTGGAGATGATTTTCTTAGTGAGCCATGAGAGCACAGTCATCTGCAAAGAGAGCTTCCAGGATGAGTCTCTCTGTTGTCTTTGTTTTTGCAGTCAGGCGGCAAAGGTCAAACAGTGAGCCATCCAGTCGGTGTTTGATGTAGACTCCCAGGTCTAGATCCATCACAGCGTGTCGTAATACTTGGGTGAGGTAAAGGTTGAATAGTACCGGAGCGAGGACACAGCCTTTTTTTCACACCATTGGAGATGTTGAAGCGAAAGGGAGTCTCTCCACCAGATAGGACTTCCCCTGTCATGTCAACATGAAAGAGCTGGATCAGTTTGATGAATTTTGCTGGGCAACCAAGCTTGCTGAGGATCACCCACAATGCGTCCCTGTTCAATGTGTCGAATGCCCTTGTCAGGTCTATGAAGACAATGTAGAGACTCAGGTTCTGCTCAAGGCATTCTTCCTGCATTTGCCTCACCGTGAAGACCATGTCGATGGTGCTACAATCTGGTCGGAAGCCACATTGTGATTCAGGCAGGTTCTGCTCTGAAACAGATGACAGGAGTCTGTTGAGTATAACACGGACTAGGATCTTTCCAGCAGTGGAGAGTAGTGAGATGCCTCTGTAGTTGTCACAGGCTGCTCATGAGCCTTTGTTCTTGTATAGGGCTACAATGGAGGCATCTCTGAGTTCTGGGGGCATGCCTTCCTCTTCCCATATTCTGGTCAGCACTATGTGGAATGCCTGTAGGGCCTTTCCATTTAAGTCCTTATACACCTCGGTTGGGATCTTATCTTTACCGGGTGCCTTGCCTGCACTCATTTGTTTAATGGCTTTTTGGATTTCCTCTATTGAAGGAGGGACATCAAGTTGCTCAATGATTCAGTTTTGGGGGATCTGGTCAAGGGTGCTTTGGTCGACTGAAGAGGGTCGGTTGAGAAGCTGACTGAAGTGTTCTTTCCACCTGTTCCTGATGCCTTTTTTATCTTTTAGGAGAGTGTCACCATCAGAGGGTAGCAAGGGAGTGGTGGTGGGTTTTAATGGCCCATAGACAGTCTTGAGGGCACTGAAAAATTGTTTGTAGTTTTTCATATCGGCAAACCGCTGGATTTCTTCTGCCTTTTTTTCCCACCATCGGTCTTGCATCTTCCTGATCTCACGCTGCGCCGTGGCTTGGAGAGACTTGAATCTGTTCTTTTTAGGAGCAGAGTTTGGGTTATTTTGCCACTCCATAAAGGCTTTGTTCTTCTTGCTCAATAGGTCTTCAATAGCAGTGTTGTTCTCGTCAAACCACTCCTGGTGGTTGTGTTGTTTTGGGCCTAGGACTGCCTTTGATGTTTCCTTCACTGCATCTCTGAACTGGTTCCACTTCTCGGTTGAGCTTCCAGTGAGTGGTCCCTTGGCAGACAGCTTGTTGTCCAGGCAGGACTGGAATGTTTGTAAATGAGATGGATCTCTAAGACGACTCACATTGTAAAATGTGCAAACTGTCTGGGCGCGTTTTGGATGGCGAGGCCCAATGTGCATATGAAGAGTAGCTCTAACTAATCGGTGGTCTGTCCAGCATTCAGCTCCTATCATGGCTCTGGTGATCCTTACATCCTGCATGTCTCACCAGCATACAATGATATAGTTAATGATTTGCCACTGTTTTGATCGCAGGTGCATCCATGTTGTTTTATATTTGTTCACCATTCTGAACATAGTGTTCATGATGGTGAGTTCGAACTCTGAGCATTTGCTGAGTAGCAGTAGGCCATTATTGTTCATTTTGCCCACGCCGTGTTTGCCGAGCACTCCTTTCCATCTTTTATGGTCCTGGCCAAAGCGAGCGTTGAAGTCTCCCAGTTGTATCAGCTTGTCATTTGTGGGCACTGAGTGCAGGACGGCACTCAGGTCAGAGTAGAACTGCTCAATGGTCTCCTCTGTGCTGGTCAGTGTTGGGGCATATGCGCTGATGATTGTGGCATACCCGTCTTTGTTGAGAGGCAAACGGATCTTCATGACCCTCTCGCTGATGCCCATAGGCAAGTCTGGCAGCTTTTGAGCAAACTGGTCTTGATGGCCAGGCCAACACCATGGATTCTGTCTTCATTTGAGGCTCTACCTTTCCAGAAGAAGGTGTATCCAGTGGTGGGTTCGCTGAGTGATCCCTCTTCTGGTATGCGTGTTTCGCTTAAGGCTGCGATGTCGATGTTATATCGGGCCAGTTCTTTACCGATTAGAGCTGTTCTTCTGTCAGTTCTTGGGGTATTCTCTCTGTCAAGTAATGTCCTGATGTTCCATGCTCCTAGTAGGAGTTTCTTTGTATTTTTTCTTTGATTTCGACTGCTTAAAGGGATGACCCACCAGCCGCGGTGTGCTGACTGGGTGTTTGTAGGGCAGGCAATGTTTGGGAAACCTTTTCTAGTCCCCTCCCTTGATTAGGGTGAGCAGTGCTGTCCTAGAGAGGGCTGCTCAGTTGCCCAGGATGCTGCCAAACGTCCCTGCTGCCCTACAGGGCCGAGGGACCACTGGTCCTTGGGCCGCCTACGTGCAGGATCATGACTACAACTGCCATTGGTCACCTCTACCTGTTGTGTTGTCACTCCCCCATCGCTGCAGGTCTTGAAGAGGGTGGAAGGGGTCAGGATAGATGAGTGTGCACAAAGATACTTGTGCTTGAAAGAGATTTAAGTTGAAAAGCCGATGGACAGAGACAGTCCCACTCTCTCGGCATTGGAAGCCTGGGTCCAGTGGCATAAAAAATTGTTATGTCTGGAGACTTCCTCAGCTGCATTGGATGGCCGTGTTGTCTTTTGTCCTCCTACATGCCCTAAGCACTCCACAGTGCTTTGCTGCGTCGCCCTCTCAGCCGTTGAAACTTCTTGTTGGTTTCTTCCATCTGTTCCGCCGAAGCAGTCTTCACATGCTGGGTGAGCAAAGCCCTGGTTCACAAGGGGTCGATGACCTGATGGCTACCCTCACAAGGTTTAGCCGGCCTGTTGAAGCCGTTGCCCAGGGTGTGGCCACTGCCACATGCTAGCAGCTACTGGGAGCCACAAGTGAGAGCTGGGGGTCAGGTGGGGGTAAGAGGCTGGAGAGCTGCCCTAGGAGTGCACGACAAGGTCTCCATACCAGAGATACTACCCCTCCCTGAGCACCCCATACACCCCTAGTAGAAGCTAAATCAATGTCTATTGACTGCCTGAGGAAAGAAACCCAACAATGTGAAGAACAAAAAAGATTGACTGTAGAAGGTAGGCTTTGTGCTGTCTCCAAAAAACAAAAACAAACACACAAACAAACAAAAAACCAGGAATACAAAGAATGTTGGAGCAAAGATCTATGGACTTGGGAAAGTCTACTTCAAAGGCATGGAATCACTAGATGCAATGTCATATATAAAGGACAAATGGACCAATATGTTTGTAATATAGATTGTATAGAGGAAAAGACAGCAAAATAATGTGTGGAACTAGATAATTTCTAAGGTGGCATTCTGTTCCAAATCCCACTTTACAAAGTATTGAATTTTCTCTTTTTAGATTCAATTAAAGTTGGCACACAAGTACATGTTAGGATGGCTATTTCCTAGGATCGTTTTCTAGAAGAACAATGCACTACCACCTGGCCATATTTCCATACTCATGGTTGTTTTGATCAGATCCTCCTCTTCTAGCCATATATGAGGAACCAGAAACTGTTGCACCAGGCTGGATACCAAAGGAATATTGTCCAGTTTTAGGCTTCACACCTCAATACTGTGTTCCCCCCCTTCACATTTCTGTCTATCCTCAGAAACTGACTGGGCAAGAGCAAGGAATTCCAAGCCAGATTTGTGCATTTGCTAGCCCAGATGTCTCCTGTATCTATACAAGATTACAGTGATTGTAAGATTTATTGAAACAATCTTGTCTACCAAGTCTGTGAGTTACTTGTAGTTCTTGACTGGTATGAGCTGTAGCAATTTGTTACAAGTTGGCCTCCCACTGTTCCTGGGGGTGGGGGTGGGAAGTGGTCTTATGTCAATAGACTGTGGACAGCATATTCACTTGGCCCCCAGACATTTTTCATTACTTTTAACTAGGCAGAATGGTAGAAAATGTGTGGGCTTCCACAGATGGTCTTTTGGAATTACAAACTGTTCCATCTGGGAGACCTACGGCACATTGGAGAGAGAGTGGTGGGAATCTTTTGAAGCTATGAACTGGAGCACATTTTAAATGGCATTAGTGAATCTAATGCTAAGTGTGTGTATGTGCACTGAATAAATAATACATCCTGGCTTAAATAAAAATCTTTATAACCTAGGTAGAGAAGTAGGTCTTTAATATTCTTTATGAAAGTATATTTCATTATTTTAAAATGCTTCTTGAGGTCTTATTTGATTGTCCGACTGGTCTTGAGAGGTATGTAGGGAGGGAAGGGATCATAATAAGTTTATGGACAAGGAAAATGAGTCGAAAGGGATAATTGGGAGATTTAGTAGAGTATACTCTGGAAAAAAACAAACTTTAGTTTCATTTTCTTCTCTCTCTCTCTCTCTCTCTCTCTCTCTCTCTCTCTCTCTCTCTCTCTCTCTCTCCCTCTCTCTCTCTCTGGCCTTAGCTTCTACATCTACAAGTTAATGTGATTTAAACTATAATTTCTATAGGTTCTTTTCCCGCTCTACTATTTTGTGATTCTTTAGTGTATAGACACAAACTTAATGATAGGTCTTACCACTCAATGTATAGAAAGATTGAGTAACACTTACTCATTTATTTTCCCAACTTTGTAAATGAAGCATGTCTTCCAGATCTAACATTCTAAATTTCTGTAATTCTATGCCTTACTCACAGATGACTCACATAGCTAAGTAGTTGAACATTTGTGATTAGACACCAAACTCCTTTCACTAAAGCCAAGTTTCTATTATCAAAAAAAAAATGACTGAAAACTGTGTTGGGAACTGGCTGGAAAATAAGGACAAGAGCTGTGATAGTTCAAAGTTTTGGTGCATGGTGTTGATACACCAAGATCTATGACACAAACTTAGGTTAAGGCCAAGTATAGGTGGTTTTTATGATGGGGTCTAGAACCCCTGAGTCAGGTACAACAGAAAATCCCAGGCCAGGTACCCACACATACCCAAAGCCAAGGGTATGTAAGGGGACTGGAACTGCTGGGCCCTTGAGTCAGGCACTAAATAACATGAGATTATGCCCCAGTGTAGATACCTGCATATGTCCAGGGGTCATGGCTCTTTGGGACTAGAACCCTTGAGTAACAAAAGACATCAGCCTGAACCCTGATCCAAGGTCAAGAGACCTTATTGGGTTACCTGGCTCCATCCAATGGCTAGCCATGAAAGGAATTCTACTAGTTCCCACCTGTGTGAGCCCCACAGGGGCCCTTGTCCATCTCCACAAGCCTAGCCTAGAGAAGGGGCAGAAGGACCTTTATTTTTTCCCTATAAAAATCTTATTCTCCATTTCTTGGGGAAAGGCAGTTGCACTCCAAAAATAAGGAGAAGCTGCGTCTCTACCATGAGCCCAAGCCACTTTTTCCTGATAACCCCTATAAAAGCTTTGCCTGAAATGAACATAACTCAAGTGACAAATTCTTACCCTAAACACAACACTTACAGTATTAAAAGTAAAGAAGGACAGTGAATATTTCATTTAAATTAATTTTAATAAATATTTATTAAACTCATACAACATGATCTTTGTTCTAGGCATCTGTTGGAGAAGGATGCCTAGAAAGGTATATATGCTTATCCATCTAATATGACATCTGGATTGGGAGCTTAAATGGGGGTGATCACAACTTTTGTTAAATGCTTCTGGATAATGAGAAGATTAAAAATATGAGAGACTAGATTATGTGTAAGAAAAGTCAATTGATCAAGCTAGTAATAATCAACAAATTAATTGGTCAGTTATCTCAGTGGTCAAAGACCAATTTATTTAGCATTTTAATCATTAAATATAATTTCAGAAGCTCATTATTCAGTCTTCCCCAAGACATCTCTAATTAGTTGATACCTAATGAGGAGGTGGGCTAATCATTGCCAGTTTCTTCCTGATCCCTCATAAAGATAGGGAAAACTACATGCCTGATCATGGAATTCTAATATCCTTGGTGATCAAGTTCAGCATCTCAATAAAAATCACATCCTAATGACCACATAGGAGAGAAGGATGGTCATAGAGATTATTCTTTCTGACTGGTAATTACTAGGACACATCATAGATTTTAAGCAATGACTCAATTGCTTTTGTAGCCCTTGTGCTCAGGTTCCTGAGTTAGGAAAGCACTGACCTTGAGGGGTAATATTTATCTTCTGTTACTCAGAGCTCACACCCAGAATTCTAGGATAATATCTTTTTTAGCTATCCCAGCAAATTAATGCCAATCAAAAGTAAGCTTAAACCTACAAGCAAAAACAAAAACAAAGAAATAATTAAGCAGAAATAATATTTCACAAACTGAGATAAGTTCCCTTACCACAAGTCTAATTCAGCCCATTGTATTCAATTTCTGGAGACATTAGGTTCTAGCTGGAGACCTCTCTGATGTAACTTCTCTAAGTCTGCTATCCTCACAATAAAAGTGGTTGTTTTTTGTTTTGTTTTGCGAGTTTTTTTTTTTTTCTTAGTGGGCTCAACCTACTCTCAGATATCTCTGAATGTATTGAGGTTGGGGCACATTTCTGGAAAGTCATGGCACTTTTGATCCCTTTGATACCTTGTTGAGACTGGGAGAGTTGTGACAGACATTTTTGGTAGTTTAATTAGAATAATTTAGAGAATCTTATAGAGACTAAATTTATATTCTAATGTAGAATAATTTTGAGACATAAAAGTTCAGCTTTGCTTTTCAGATGCAACCAAAAAGTGCAGAGTCATAATTGTTTCAGTGCCCTATAATTGAACTGCTTTCTTAGGTACAGACCTTTGTGGTAAAAGATGATAGATCTCCATAACTTCACAAATGGTCTTAAAGAATTAAAATATCTTAATAATTCATCACCTTGTAAATAATTTGGTGACGAGTCTCTCCAAATGTAGTTAGGCTTGTTTTTGGATGAGAAACATGTGGGCCCATATGGAAGTCTTTCTGGATGGGCAGAACTTGCCAAAATTTTACATTCTTCTGTTATAGTCTGTAAATGAAAGGTCACCCCCAAGCCACTATGAGGTAAATATGTAACTTCTAAATGTAACTTGAAAAATAAATAAGCCCTTGGCATTAAGAAATAAAGGTCATGTTGAAAATTAATTCTTTAATGTGACTCTTCAGTATGTCAAAGGTTTCTGGTTTCATCAGTGTGGCTGTTCCTCTCACCAACCACAGACTGATCTATCACAATGTGCTTAATGATTTGCTTTAATAAGGCAAACTGATAAACTAATGATGATGATGAAGAAGAAATATCACTTGGTAGATGATTGTTATGAACTTGACTGAAATTGGTGTTCTAATATGTGTTTAACAGACCCAAGTTCATCATTTGACCCTTTTCTTCAAACCCTTCCATTTTGGAAGAACCAATGAAGAACCAATTTTGCCTCCACTGATATAGTTATAGAGACATCCAGAGTCAGCACCATGTGGTGATGAGGTATGGGAGGAAAATTTCATTGGAGATCATACTCATACGATATTTCATTATTTATTTTAATGAATAATTCATTCAGATTACTTATTTTCAAATAAGTGACTGGACCTGCTTTAGCACATCAATAAATCATGAGCTCTGGATCACAAGGTGTTTTCTTGAATGTCTGCAATATACATATGTTGTATTTAAATATATGTTATACATCTGAAATGTGTTATAGGCCTTTGCAAATTATACTTTGTTAAATTTCTTTTCTATCAATCAGCCATTAATTGTCAAAGAACTATATGCAACAGAAATGATTTTTCAATGTTTCATTTATTAAAGTGTACAGAATAGGAGAGAAGAGAAGAGAAGAGAAGAGAAGAGAAGAGAAGAGAAGAGAAGAGAAGAGAAGAGAAGAGAAGAGAAGAGAAGGGAGAGAAGAGAAGGGAAGGGAAGGGAAGGGAAGGGAAGGGAAGGGAAGGGAAGGGAAGGGAAGGGAAGGGAAGGGAAGGGAAGGGAAGGGAAGGGAAGGGAAGGGAAGGGAAGGGAAGGGAAGGGAAGAGAAGAGAAGGGAAGAGAAGAGAAGAGAAGAGAAGAGAAGAGAAGAGAAGAGAAGAGAAGAGAAGAGAAGAGAAGAGAAGAGAAGAGAAGAGAAGAGAAGAGAAGAGAAGAGAAGAGAAGAGAAGAAAACAGAAGAGAAGAGAACAGAAGAGAAGAGAACAGAAGAGAAGAAAGCAGTAGCACCAAGAAGTCTGTCATTCAAGAATTTCCCAATTACCCTTTCAGTCTTGTCTAACAAATCTATTTAATTAACATGGCTTTACATTTATGTCCTCACCATACCTCAAATATGACGTTGAGTTGACAGAGTGCTGGGCTTGGGTTCAATAAGGTTCGATAAGTCCTGATTTGAATCCTGCTTTAGACACTAATTTTGTCATATAGGGAAGTAAATATAACTTTAGTCTCAGTTTCCTTGTCTGTAAAATGGGCATAACATAATGTTACCTACTTGCCAAGGCTGTTGTGAAGATCAAAGGGGCATTGACTTTAGAATAGATATGTATCTAAATATGTGCATCTAATATTTATATTGAGCTACTGTAATTCTTCTTTGTTCACAGAATACTATGCCTTTTTTGATGCAATCATGCCATACTGAATGGTCCTGTGCTAGTGTTTCCCATGTATCACAATTTTTACTGAAGTTCTTTAGAGATACCTTGAGAGTATCTTTTTATTGCTTCTTCTGACCTCCAAAAGAGTTCCTGCTTTGAATAAGATCTCCATATAATTCTATTTTAGGCAAAGACACATGGCATTTAAACTCTGTGGCCAGTCCATTGGAGTTGCACTCTGCAGTAGAGTTTGAATTCTTGAGGGTTCTGCTTGAAAAAGGAACTCAGCATTCAGTATTTAATCTTTCTGGGCAATATTAAGAACCTTCCTAAGAAAATTCAAATGGAAGCAATTCCTTTCCCTGTCGTGGTGCTGGTTTTGTAAGAATACAATAATGAAGTCAGCACAAAAGCCATGTAGATCTTTTATAGGCAACCCGATACCTTTTCTCTCTCACACTTTTCTTAGGAAACTCCCAAATACTGAGCTAGCTCTGGCAACATGTGCAAGAACCATATCATCAATGAAGGCAATCCTGGAAAGTACACTGCTAAGGTAAATGAAATTATCCAAAGAATTCCAAATTTCTCTTTTAGCTTTAAACATTGCTTCCATGTGTGAATGATATGGTACTGACTGGTACAGTTCTGTTTTATTGTTCTTAATTTTAAAGCCAAAATTAGCACAAATTGCACAGAATCGATTCATACGCTGTTGCATCTCAATCTCAGAGGCTGCATACTAAAAAGTAGATATATTACCTGGCCAACAAAGGACTTTAAAGTCAGAGTTATTGTTTTCCTAGTGGCAAAGAATGGCTGTGAGAATTGAACTATAATGAAAGCTGAGCCATAGAACTGATTCTTTTTAAATTATGGTGTTATAGAAGACTTTTGAAAGTCTCCTGGAGAGTAAGATCAACTTAGTCAATACTTAAAAAATTAATTCAGCCTATTCATTGAAATGTCAAATAGTTAATTTGAAGTTTATCTATTCTGACCACCTACTGAAAAGGCAGAACTCATTGGAAAAGACCCTGATAATTAGAAAGATTGGAAGCTAAAGGAGAAGGTGATGACAGAGTATGAGATGGATAGTGTCAAGGAAGAAAAAAACATGAGTCTGGAAAGACCTTGGGAATCGGAAGAGTATAAAAATGTCTAGCCTGCTGTAGTTCGTGGGATGTCCCTTTACCCAGTAAAGGAATTTCTTTTTTTTTTTAATAATTTTTTATTTGATCATTTCCAAGCATTATTCATTAGAGATAAAGATCATTTTCTTTTCCTCCCCCATCCCACATAGCCGACGAGTGATTCCACTGGGTTTCACATGTGTACTTCATTCGAACCCATTTCCATGTTGTTGGTATTTGCACTAGGGTGTTCATTTAGAGTCTCTCCTGAGCCATTTCCCCTCAGCCCCTGTAGTCAAGCAATTGCTTTTCATTGGTGTTTTTTCTCCCACAGTTTATCCTCTGCTTGTGGATAGTGTTTTTTAGATCCCTGCAAGTTGTTCTGGGACATTGAATTGACCCTAATGGAGAAGTCTATTACCTTCGTTTGTACCACAGTATATTAGTCTCTGTGTACAATGTTTTCCTGGTTCTGCTCCTTTCGCTCTGCATCACTTCCTGGAGGTTGTTCCAGTCTCCATGGAATTCCTCCACTTTATTATTCCTTTTAGCACAATAGTATTCCATCACCAACATATACCACAATTTGTTCAGCCATTCCCCAATTGAAGGGCATCCCCTCATTTTCCAATTTTTGGCCACCACAAAGAGTCCAGCTATGAATATTCTTGTACGAGTCTTTTTCCTTATTATCTCATTGGAATACAAACCCAGCAGTGCTATGGCTGGATCAAAGGGCAGACAGTCTTCTATCGCCCTTTGGGCATAGTTCCAAATTGCCCTCCAGAATGGTTGGATCAACTCACAACTCCACCAGGAATGAATTAGTGTCCCTACTTTACTGCATCCCCTCCAGCATTCATTACTTTCCTTTGCTGTTATGTTAGCCAATCTGCTAGATGTGAGGTGATACCTCAGAGTTATTTTTATTTGCATCTCTCTGATTATAAGAGATGTAGAACACTTTTTCATGTTCTTATTAATAGTTTTGATTTCTTTGGCTGAGAACTGCCTGTTCATGTCCCTTGCCCATTTATTAATTGGAGAATGGCTTGATTTTTTATACAATTGATTTAGCTCTTTGTAAATTTGAGTAATTAAACCTTTGTCAGAGGTTTTTATGAAGATTGCTTACCAATTTGTTGCTTTCCTTCTAATTTTAGTTATATTGGTTTTGTTTGTACGAAAGCTTTTTAATTTGATGTAGTCGAAATTATTTATTTTGCATTTTGTGACTCTTTCTATGCCTTGCTTGGTTTTAAAGTATTTTCCTCCCCAAAGATCTGACATTTATAAAATTCTGTGTTTGCCTAATTTACTTATAGTTTCCTTCTTTATGTTCAAGTCATTCACCCATTTTGAATTTATCTTGGTGTAGGGTGTGAGGTGTTGATCCAAACGTAATGTTTCCCATACTGTCTTCCAATTTTCCCATCAGTTTTTATCGAATAGTGGATTTTTGACCCAAAAAGCTGGGATCTTTGGGTTTATCATATATTGTCTTGCTGAGGTCACTTGCCCCAAGTCTATTCCACTGATCCTCCTTTCTGTCTCTTAGCCAGTACCAAATTGTTTTGATGAATGCTGCTTTGTAATATAGTTTGAGATCTGGGACTGCAAGGCCCCCTTCCTTTGTATTTTTTTTTAATTATTTCCCTGGATATCCTTGATCCTTTCTTATTCCAAATGAACTTTGTTATGTTTTTTTTTTTTCCAAATCATTAAAGAAATTTTTGGAAGTTCCATGGGAATGGCACTAAATAGATAAATAAGTTTGGGTAGGATGGTCATTTTTACTATTTTGGCTCGTCCTACCCATGAGCAGTTAATGTTTTTCCAATTGCTCAAGTCTAGTATTAATTGTGTGGAAAGTGTTTTGTAGTTGTGTTCATATAGTTCCTGTGTTTGTCTCGGGAGATAGATTCCTAGGTATTTTATTTTGTCTAAAGTAATTTTGAATGGGATTTCTCTTTCTAGTTTTTGCTGCTGGGCTGTGTTGGAGATGTATAGAAATGCTGATGACTTATGAGGGTTTATTTTGTATCCTGCAACTCTGCTAAATTTGTTGATTATTTCAATTAGCTTCTTGGTTGAATCTCTAGGATTCTTTAAGTAGACCATCATGTCATCAGCAAAGAGTGATAGCTTGGTCTCCTCATTGCCAATTTTAATACCCTCAATTTCTTTTTCTTCTCTAACTGCTACTGCTAGTGTTTCTAGTACAATGTCAAATAGTAGAGGTGATAATGGGCATCCTTGTTTCACTCCTGATCTTATTGGGAATGCATCTAATTTATCCCCATTGCAGATGATATTAGCTGATGGTTTTAGATATATATTGTTTATTATTTTTAGGAACCACCCTCCTATACCTATGCTTTCTAGTGTTTTTAATAGGAATGGGTGTTGTATTTTATCAAAGGCTTTTTCTGTATCTATTGAAATAATCATGTGATTTTTGTTGGTTTTCTTGTTGATATGGTCAATTATGTGGATGGTTTTCCTTATGTTGAACCAGCCTTGCATCCCTGGTATAAATCCTACTTGGTCATGGTGGATGACCCTTCTGATCACTTCCTGGAGTCTTTTTGCTAGTATCCTATTTAAGATTTTTGCATCTATATTCATTAGGGTGATTGGTCTATAATTTTCTTTCTCTGTTTTTGTCCTGCCTGGCTTTGGAATCAGTACCATGTTTGTGTCATAAAAGGAGAATGGTAGAACTCCCTTTGCTTATTATGTCAAATAGTTTGTATAGTATTGGGATTAACTGTTCTCTGAATGTTTGATAGAATTCACTTGTGAATCTGTCTGGCCCTAGGGATTTTTTCTTTGGGAGTTCTTTGATGGCCTGTTGGATTTCACTTTTTCTTATGGGATTATTTAAGAATTCTATTTCTTCTTTTGTTAGTCTAGGCAGTTTGTATTTTTGTAAATATTCGCCCATATCATCTAGATTGGTATATTTATTGCCATATAATTGGGCAAAGTAATTTTTAATGATTGCCTTAATTTCCTCTTCATTGGTGGTGATGTCCCCCTTTTAATCTTTGATGCTGTTAATTTGCTTTTCTTCTTTCCTTTTTTTAATTATATTGACCAGTACTTTGTCTATTTTATTTGATTTTTCAAAGTACCAGCTTCTTGTCTTATTTGTTAAATCAATAGTTCTATCACTTTCGATTTTATTAATTTCTCCCTTAATTTTTAGGATTTCTAGTTTGGTTTTCTTCTGGGTTTTTTAAATTAGATCGCTTTTGAGGTTGTTTTTTTTATTTGCATTTCCAATTCATTGATCTCTGCTCTCCCTAGTTTGTTGATATATGCACTCAGGGATATGAATTTACCTCTGATTACTGCTTTGGCTGCATCCCAAAAGTTTTGAAAGGATGTCTCACCATTTTCATTTTCCTTGATGAAATTATTAATTGTTTCTATGATTTCTTCTCTAACTAAAAGATTTTGGAGTATAATATTATTTAATTTCCAATTAATTTTTGATTTGGTTTTCCGTGTACCATTACTGACCATTATTTTTATTGCCTTGTGATCTGAAAAGGCTGCATTTATTATTTCTGCTTTTCTGCATTTGCACGCCATGTTTCTGTGACCTAGTGAATAGTCCATCTTTGTGAATGTTCTCTGAATGTTTGATAGAATTTGTGGTGCTGAGAAGAAGGCGTATTCCTTTTTGTCCCTATTTATTTTTCTCCATATGTCTACTAATTCTAATTTTTCTAAGATTTCATTCACTTCTTTTATTTCTTTCTTATTTATTTTTTATTTGATTTATCTAAATTTGATAATGGTTGGTTTAAGTCTCCCATTAATATGGTTTTACTGTCTATTTCTTCCTTCAATTCTCCTAGTTTCTCCATTAGAAATTTGGGTGCTATATTATTTGGTGCATGCATGTTGATTAGTGATATTTTCTCATTATCTAAAGTCTCTTTTAACAAAATATAATTACCTTCCCAATCCCTTTTAATCAGGTCTATTTTTGCTTTGGCTTTATCAGATATCATGATTGCAACTCCTGCCTTCTTTCTGTCAGTTGAGGCCCAGAAGGTCTTACTCCATCTTTTAATTCTAACTTTGTGGGTGTCAACCCACCTCATGTGTGTTTCTTGAAGACAACATATGGTAGGGTTTTGGATTCTAATCCATTCTGCTATTCTGTCAACATTTTATGGGTCAGTTCATCCCATTCATGTTCAAATTTATGATTATCAGTTGTGGACTCCCTGGCATTTTGATGTCCTTCCCTAATTCTAACCTTTCTTCTTCAGTTCTACCTTTTAATCCAGTGATTTATTTTAAATCAGTCCCCCTTGTCCACTCTCTTGATATGTTTCCCTTTCTAGGCCCTCCCTTTTTGTTCCCTCCCCTATCCCCCTCTTCTTGCCTCCATTTTTATGTTCCCTCCCCCCACCTCTCTTGGTTTTCCCTTCTCCCTACCCTTGTTGGGTAAGATAGAATTTAAAATCCCAATGGATCTGGATGTTCTTCCCTCTCAGGGTTGATTTCCCTGGGAGTAAGGTTTAAGTAAAAACTCTCTTCCTCTCCTTCTTATAGGAGTTTTCTTCCCCTCCCCTTCCCATGTGAATCTTTGTGTGAGAAAGATTATTCTATTTGGTCTTTCTTTTCCCCCTATTTACACATTACATTTTCCCCAAATATTAATATACATAGATTGATATAAATGTAGTCCTTATAGAAGAGAATTTGAATAAAAGAAAAAGATAACCTTTTTCTCCTTTTCCCTTTCCTTTATATTTACCTTTTCAGGTATTCCATGCTCTTTGTTTTTTGATATCAAACTTTCCACAGAGCTCTGGTCTTTTCTTTGCAAAAACTTGGAAATCTTCTATTTTGCTGAATGCCCACACTTTCCCTTGGAAGTATATAGTCAGTTTTGATGGGTAGCTAATTCTTGGTTGAAGGCCCAGCTCTCTTGCCTTTCTGAAAATCATATTTCATGCCTTAAGATCATTCAGAGTGGCACTTGAAAGGTCTTGTGTGACCCTGATTGGCATTCCTTTATATCTAAATTGTCTTTTTCTGGTTTCTTGTAAGATTTTTTCTTTTGCTTGAAAGCTTTGGAATTTGGCATTTACATTCCTGGGAGTTTTTTGGGGGGGATTTAGTGTAGAGGGTGTTCTGTGAACTCTTTCATTGCCTGTATTGCCCCCTTGTTCTAGAATCTCTGCCCAATTTTCTTTGATTATATCTTGTATTGAGATGTCGAGTTTGCTATTTATTTCTGGTTTTTCTGGTAGTCCAATTATTCTTAAATTGTCTCTTCTCCCTCCATTTTCCAAGTCATGACCTTGTCAGTGAGATATTTTATGTTCTCTTCTAATTTCTTGGTCTTTTGACTTTGCTTTATTAATTCTTGCTCGTTGTCTTCCAGTTGCCTGATTCTGACCTTTAAAACCTGGTTTTCCTTTTCAGTTTGGTCAAACCGATTTTGTAGATGCATGAATCTATTTTGTATTATTTCCCACTTTTCCTCCCAGGAGGTTTCCATCTTTTTGATCATTTCCAATTCAAATTCTTCATGGGTTTGTGGAGAATTTCTGTTTCCTTTGTAAGGTTTCGGAGCATTTGCTTGTGATTCCTCTTCTATCTCCTCTGCATTTTGTATTTTTGCTCCATAAAATGTGTCCAAATCCCCCCCTTCTTCTTGTTTTTCTTGTCGATTTGAGGCTTTTCTGTGCTGTTTTCCATCTCTATCTGAGTGGGGAGGACTAGCTTTTCTTATCTCTGTCTGGTGTTCAGAGGCTTTAGCCGTAGGCAAATTGTCTGTTCTATGCAGCTGTTTTTCTGTCTTCCCGGGGAATCCGAGGGTTTGGGGTGTAACTGCTCTCAGTTCCCTCCCGATGCTTCTTTGTTGCTTTACTTCCATGTTCTGAGCCTGGCTTGGCACTCTCCGCAGGGTATTTCAGTGCCTTAGCTGGCCAGAGGGCCCAGCATTCTGAGGGGGAGGGGCCTGGAGCTTTGAGGGCTCCTAATAGGATTAGCTTCAACTGGGTTGGACTGAGTATGCCCTGATCCAGGGACCTTCCATGAGACTCAGATGGAAGGATCCAGCCTGGGGGCCACAGGCTCCCCCCTTCTCTCTCTGTTTCCCTGCTGTCTGGGTGCCCCCACGACTGGGTCAGGTTGTTTTCAGGATGCAGCCTTCAGAATAGCCAGCCCTGAGGCCCTTTTGCTGGCTCTGAGGTTCCCCCTGCTGCCTCCAACTCAGTGCTCTGAGTTGGGGGGGGGATGGGTCCTGGGGCCTTCCTTCTGCCTACCCCTTAGATCTGAGTGATCTCGGGTTCTGGCTTTTGGGGGGCTGTACCTTTACATCCAGGTCCAGGAGGAGGGTTCCGGGAGTCTATCCTGTTGTTCATTTTGAATTTTGGTGCCCTAGGAGCATACAGTTTGAGATTGGTAAGGAAGGGTTTCTGGAGATCTGAACTTTAGCTTTCTCTAAGCCACCATCTTGACTGGAAGTCCAGGAATTTCTTTACAGGACAATGTGTATACATATATATTTGTGAGTGTGTGTGTTCTTCCTAATTTGAGTGTCAGCCACTTCCTTCTCCCTCTCTTGTACATATGTAAAATATCTATTTGCCTACTTTGGATATGTGAATTCTTTTTTCCCTAACCCACTTTTCTCTTCCCTCTCAAAGAAGTATTTTCCTTTTCCACTTTCCATTCTTTTTTTTCTTTTTTTAAATCTTTTAATCTTTTACTGATTAAATAACTTAGGATATTTTTTCCATAGTTACATGGATGTTTCTTTCCCTTCCCTCATACCTCCCAACTCCTGGAGCTGCTGAGCAATTCCACCGTGTTTTTCATATATAATTGTTCAAAAATTGTTTACATATCATTAATATTTGCAATACAGTGATCATTCAAAATCAATATCCCTAATCACATACTCATCAAACCATGTGATCAAGCAGTTGTTTTTCTTTTGCGTTTCTATTCCCACAGTTCTTTCTCTGGATGTGGATAGCTTTCTTTCTCATAAGTCCCTCAGAATTGGCCTGGATCATTGCATTGCTGTTTGTAGAGAAGTCCATTATATGCAATTGTACCACAGTGTATCATGTGTACAGTGTTTTCCTCCTTCTGATCCTTTCACTCTGCCTCAATTCCTGGAGGTCTTTCCAGTTCACATGGAATTCATTCAGTTCATTATTCCTTTCAGCATAATAGTATTGCCACATCATCAGCTATCACAATTTTGTCAGCCATTCTCCAATAGATGGACACCCCCTCATTTTCCAGTGTTTTCCCACTACAAAAGAGACTGGCTATGAATATTTTTGTACAAGTATATTTCCTTATTATCTTTTTGGGGTACAAATCCAGCAGTGGTATAGCTGGATCAAAGGTCAGGCAGTCTTTTAAAGCCTTTTGGATATAGTTCCAAATTGTTTTCCAGAATGGCTGTATCAATTGAAAACCACCAGAAATGCATTAGTGTCCCAATTTTGCCACAATTCCCCCCCTACATTTATTATTTACCTTTACCATCATATTGGGCAATCTGATGGGTGTGAGGTGGTACCTCAGAGTTGTTTTGATTTGCATTCTTCTAATTATGAGAGATTTAGAACACTTTTAATGTGCTTATTGATAGTTTTGATTTCTTTATATGAAAATTGCCTATTCATTTCCCTTGCCCATTTATCAATTGGGGAATATCTTTACTTTTTTGTACAACTGGCTTAACTCCTTATAAATTTGAGAAAGTAGACCTTTGGCATAGGTTTTTTTTATAATGATTATTTTCCCAATTTTTTACTTCCCTTTTAATTTTGGTTGCATTGGTTTTGTTTATACAAAATTTTTCAATTTAATATAATCAAAATTTCTCTATTTACATTTTCTAATGTCCTCTCTCTCTCTTGCTTGGTCCTAAATTCTTTCCTTTCCCATAGATCTGACAGGTATACTATTCTGTGTTCATCAAATTTACTTATAATTTTGGTCTTTACATTTAAGTAATTTACCCATTCTGAATTTATCTTGGTAGAGGGGAGATATTGTTCTAAAACTAATCTCTTCCATACTATTTTCTAATTTTATCAGCAGCTTTTGTCAAATAATGGGTTCTTGTCTAAAAAGCTATGATCATTGGGTTTATCATATACTAGATTGCCGAAGTCATTTAGCCCATCTATTCCATTAATTCATCTGTCTCTTAGTCAATACCATATTGTTTTGATTATCACCACTTTATAGTACAGTTTAAGATCTGGTATTCCTAGGCCCCCATCCTTCACATTCTTTTCATTACTTCCCTTATTATTCTTAATCTTTTGTGATTCCAAATGAACTTTGTTATATTTTTTCTAATTCTATAAATTTTTTTCTTCATAGTCTTATATATGGCACTGAATAAATAAATTAATTTGAGTGGATTGTCATTTCTTTTCCATTAGCTCATCCTACCTATGAGCAATTAATATTTTTCAATTATTTAGATCTAGTTTAAGTGTTTGGAAAGTATTTTGTAGTTATGTTCATATAATTTCTGTGTTTGTTTTGACAAATAGTTTCCTAAGTATTTTATATTGTGTAGGGTGATTTTTAATGGAATTTCTCTTTCTAACTCTTGCTACTGAGATGTGTTGGAAATATATAGAAATGCTGATGATTTATATGGATTTATTTCATATATGGCAACTTTGTTAAAGTTGTTGATTTTGATGATTTCCATAACTTTTTAGTTGATTCTCTAGGATTCTTTAAGTAGACCATCATATCATCTGCAAAAAAGTGATACTTTAGTTTCCTCATTGCCTATATTAATGTCTTCAATTTATTTTTCTTCTGTAATTGCTACTGCCAATGTTTATAGTACAATGTTAAATAATAGAGGTGATAGGACCTATCCTTGCTTTACTCCTGACCTTATTGGGAAGGCTTCTAACTTGTCCCCCTTCCAGATGATGCTTGCTGATGGTTGTAAATATACAATATTTATTATTTTTAGGAAAGGCCTTTCTATTCCTATACTTTATAGTGTTTTTCAATAGGAATGAGTTATATTTTGTCAAAGGCTTTTTCTGCATCTTCTGAGATAATCATGTGATTTTTGTTGGGTTGCTTATTTATATGGTCAATTATGTGGATAAATTTCCTAATATTGAACTATCCTTAATTTCCTGGTACAAATTACACCTGATCATAATGAATAACCATTGTGACCACTTGCTAAAGTCATTTTGCTAGTATTCTATTTAAGATTTTTGCATCTATGTTCATTAAGAGGATTAGTTTGTGGTTTTCTTTCTTTGTTTTTGAAATGCCTGGATTTGGAATCAATACCATATTTGTGTCATAAAAGGAATTCAGTAAAAATCCTTCTTTACTTATTTTGTCAAATTATTTTATATAATATTGGGATTAGTTCTTTGAATGCTTGATAAAATTCACTTGTGAATCCCCCTGGCCCTGGTAATTTTTTCTTAGGGACTATCTTGATGGCTTGTTCAATTTCTTTTTCTGAGGTAGAATTGTTTAAGTATTCTATTTCCTCTTTTGTTAATCTAGACAATTTATATTTTTGTAAATATTCACCCATTTTATATAGATTGTCATATTTATTGCCATGTCGTTGGACAAAATAGTTTTTAACAATTACCTTAATTTCCTCTTCATTAGAGGTGAGATCACCTTTTTTCATGTTTGATACTATTAAACTGATTTTCTTCTATTTTTATTTATTAGATTATTCTTTAGATTAACCAGTAATTTATCTTTATTTGTTTGTTCAAAGTATCAGTTTCTAGTCTTATTTTTTTAGTTCAATAGTTACTTTAATTTCAGTTTTATTAATTTCTCCTTTGATTTTTAGGATCTCCAATTTGGTTTTTAGCTGGGGATTTTTAATTTGTTCTCTTTCTAGTTTTTTAATTTGCATGGCCAATTCATTGACCTCTTCCCTCTCTGATTTATTGACATATCAGGGATATAAATTTCCCCCTGAGTACTGCTTTGGCTGCATAGATTATGTTATGTTGTTTCCGCATTGTCATTCTCTTCAATGAAATCAGTAATTTTTTCTCTGATTTGTTCTTTGACCCATCAGTTTTGAAGAATTAGATTATTTATTTTCCAATTAATTTTAAATTTGCCTTTCCATAAACCCTGATTGATAATGATTTTATTGCATTATGGTCTGAAAAACTGCATTCATTATCACATTCTGTTTTCAAGATTAAGGCATATCATATAACACTACTACAAAGCCTCGTACAATTAGACTCTATGACTCCTGGTGATGATAGAATCCAGATATCATCTCCCTGTATTTAGATATAAATAGCTGTCTTTTTCATTCCCTTACAATTTTTTTGTTTACTTTTTTATATTTCTTCATCCTATTTTGAACTTCAGAATTTCTACATGGTTCTTGTCTCATGTTAAGGAATTTTTGAAAAACCACTGTTTCATTAGAGATACATTTTTCATCATATAAAGATTTACTCAGTTTTATTGGGTAAGTTATTCTTGTATGTATGGATATATCTTTTGCCTTCCTTAAAATCTCATTCCTAGCACTCCTCTCTTTAAGTAATAGGTGATAAATCTTCTGTGATTTATCTGTGGCTATTCAGTATTCTCTCTCTGTCTCTCTCTCTCTCTCTCTCTCTCTCTCTCTCTCTCTCTCTCTCTCACCCCTTTCTGTACACATGAAACATTTTTACTCTGAATAAAAGCTATGAATTTGGTTATAATGCTGCAGAATGTGGTTGTGTCAGAGTTTTTTCAGGAAATGTCAGGTTCTTTCCATTTCTACTTTATCCTCTGGTATTAACAGATTTGGTAGTTCTCTTTTAAACCTCTTGAAATTGTAGATCCAGTCTCTTATTTTGATCATAGTATTAAGAAGGTTCAATGCTTACTTTCTTCTTCCTTTATTTTCCAGGTCAATTGTTTTCCTACAAGGTAACTTACATTCTTATATTATATATTTTTTATTTTTTTTAATTTTTGTTTTAATATTTTCTGTTGTCTTAGAATTACTGCCTTCTGTTTGGTTCATTGCAATTTCCAAGGAGTTTGATGCTTGGGCACATATTTCTGTATTTTGTGCTAAATTGCTAACTCTTTTTTTCTAATCCTTTTTTGATAACTCACATCCCTTTTCTATTTTGTTTTAATTTAGTGCCCTTATTCTGCTTAAAAAACATACTAACTCTTATGAATTCACGTGTGAATTAAATATATAGGAGATCAACAGATCCCCAAAGTTTTACCTAATAAGGGTCACTGCATCTTCTATCTTATTTTGCCAAGATGGCAGGCAGTATTTCTAACTGGGAGAAGTCAAAAGATGTGACCTGTAGGGGCTGAGGTAAAACCCTGACCAATTGGTAGATCTTGGGGAAGGGTTTAGAATGAGCTTGAAAAGCCATTAAATAAAGCAAGCTCACTCTCTCTGCCTTGTTTTGGGCTTGTTAAAGGAGTTCTCTGGAAGTCCTCAAGGTGCTTATTTGTGTAAACCATCTCTGGTAAGAAGAGATCACCAGCTGGGATCACTCCAGGCTAGGAATCTGGGAACTCAGTCTCTTAGGCACCAGTTCCTTCTTGAACTCAAGCCCACTGCTTGACTGGCCTTAATTTATCTGGCACAACTATGTGGTTAGCTGGGTCCATGGAGAAACTAGGACCCGATAAAGCAGAAATAATTTGGCAGGAGACACTATAGGAAATTAGGCTGGTATAATTTTCTTCTTTCTCTATTTCTTTCTCATTATTAATAAATACTTATAATTTAGTGTGAAACCTCCAAGATTAATTTTTATATATTATATGTACAAAAAAAACTACCTCTAGCTTCATATTTTTCAGGAATTTTAAATGAATTTATAATTGAATTACATATGTGACATAACATTAAGAATTATACTACATACCATATTTTGATTATGAAATAAAATTATGTTACATATGAAATTATATCATTTGTGAAATTGGTTGATAGGTTGAATGGAAAGGTTTGTACACTTGATGTTTCACAGTTTGGTATATCAATCAAAGACTAGGCCTTCAGGCCCCTGTAGGCCTGAGAAGTAGCTTATAAATGCAAATGCTATGTAACTAGTTTACAGCTTGTTAAAACATTAAATTAGGTTTATTATTATCGAAAAGGAAGAAAGGAGGAGCAGGGAAAGGAGTCCCTAGGCTAAAAATGTGGATTCTCCTCCCTCTTTATATGGGCCTCTCATAAAGCTGTCTGTAAGATCTTCAGGCCACATTTCTCTATTCTATCTATCTGTAAACCCCTACCCTAGTTATATAATCTGATCTAAGTGGTCCTCCAAATTATTGGTAGGAAAGTTCATCAGATGGTTGATCGCTTGCCCTCTTGGTGCATTCACCCTTCTAGGCCAAAGGCCAAGATGACTGGGCTGTTCTCACAGATAGGACTTCAGTGGCAGCTCACTCTCACAGTAGTCAGAAACTCTAAGGATGCTAGATCTTATAGGAACACTAGTAGAGACAGGGATGGATCAGGTCTTAGGATATCTGGAGAGCTGTTTAACAGGAACCTCTCACTCTCAGGGAATTGGTCATTCACCTTCCCTCAGACTTTTACAGAAATTGCCAACAGGAAGTTACCTCTCTGCTCCCCTGGAAGGGCAAGTACAATGGATGTCCAACTGTCCAGTTTTATCCCTTCCCCAGATTCTGGAACAACTCTTTCAGTTCTGTGTGTGTGACCAAGCCCTCTTCTGCAAACCTTTGCCTTTAGCCTCTTTTGCAAAAGTCCTGCTTTCTTTCATTCGCTCTAACATTTGTGAAATACACATTAGACATTATGTGTGAATTATCATATTAAATATGATATAATGTGAATTATATTGAATTATAATTTAATGTCCAAAGGTTTATTTTTTTTTCTTTGAAGCTTGACTTACAGATAATTGGGAGTTATACCCTTCTTCTGGTTTTGTGTCTCAAGGACTCTTGTTACCCAAAGGCATTTAAGTGCCCAAAGGTGGCTAGGTAATAGGGTAATAGACTGAACACTAGTCCTGGAGTCAAGAAAAGTGGAATGGTAAATTTAATTTCAGTAACTTCGGAGAAGTGGAATGGAGGGATAAGATAAAAAAAAAGAGTCAAATATTTGAGAAAAATGCTCAATCCAAGGTTTCCATGCAGGTGACAACCTGATTTTGTGAACTTAAATTTACCAAAATATAAGGAGGGGGAAAGACAGGAAGTAATTGATACTGGAAGCACAATCCCCTGCCTGTTTCAGTCCCCCTCCCCAAGATGATTTTTTTCTGGCACTAGAACCTAGCCCATAGGACATGTGTTTTTATAATCTGCTTATCAAGCAGTTAATTCACTAGAACTAATGCTATCACTTGTCCCTATAATGGAAATACTGACAATAATGGAAGCCCATATGTTGTTTGCAGAGTTTATAATTGAACTCTTCATTGTTTACTTGTTCTGCTATAAAGCAAGTGTCACTCTTCAATTCCCTCTTAACCTTTTTCTTTGTATAGTGTTCTGAATGTTTCTTATGTACTTATCATACTCAATTTGTATTTTATTTATTAGGACATGTCATACTCCCTACTGTATTGTAGGGTAGAGACCTTATTTTGTTTGTTTGTTTTTTCTTCATCCCAGAATGCTTAACATAATGATCTTCACATAAATAGGTTGCAGAATTGAAATCAATTGATCTCAATCATTCCACCTTCTGTATTCCAGTATGTTGAAGCTAAAGAACAAACTTAGATACGATAGAGTCTAAATCCTTTATTTTTAGATGAGGCAAATGAAACCCAGAGAAGAGAATCAGTTTGTCTACATTCATAAAGCTGACAAAGCCAGGATTCCAATCATTCCCTTTCAGAAACTATTTTATTTTCTCAACTAGTTGGGGTGGGTCAGTTGGAAGGAAAGAGATGGAATTTATCAAAATGTATTCTGGTTCTATTCTCAGTTAGCTCTAGCTGTAAGATTGGCCTAATCATGAAAAGAGGAGTCAAGGTTTTCCCAATTTCCCTGACTTATTATGTCTCCATTCTAAGAGTAGTATCCTCTATAATATCTCTGAAACACAGTTTAGGCATATCTAGTCAACTTTGTTCATGGAATCCCCAAGTTTGACCTGTCCCTTTGGAACTTGCCCTAAGGGAAGTCCCAGCCTTAAACCAAACAATAGACCACCAAGCATCCATTAAGTACCCTGAATAGCAGTGATAGATATACTCAAATTCAATCACCCTTTTTGTCATAGAAATTTCTCTCATTGTATCTTAGGCCATTCCCTGCTACCCCATCTTCTGCCTACAATCTCTTTCCCAGGCCTGCTTGTAATAGTCAATATGTATTTTCTGTCCTTTTTTCCCCAGAAGGGGGACCCCAAGTTCTTCAGCTCCTTGGAAAATAGTCTTTCAGGGTGCATTTTTTGGGAAATACTGTTACCAGAGACCTAGAACTTTGTGGTATCTGGGACTTGCCTCTATGAAGTGGCTGATCAGAGCATTGTCATCCTTGTCCCTATTAAAGACTTGTTCTTTTTAACTATTTTTAATGTTTCTGTGTTTTTCTAGGTTGACAATCTCTTGTCTAGAATTTCTCTACAAGTATTTAATGGCAACACTTCTAGAAAAGTATCCACTTCATAAAGTAATAGATATTAATTGTAGGATGGATATTTCATTTTCTTCAGTGCAAAATAAATATTTTTTATTTTTGAAATTTTTATTTAAAAATTAGAAGATTCAGAATATTTTTCCATGGTTACAAGTCTCATGTTCATTCCTTCCCATACCCCATCCTGTATTTGGCACACAATTCCACTAGGTTTAACATCAAGATCAATGATCAAGACCTATTTCCAAATTATTGCACTAGGGTGATATTTTAGAGTCTACATCCCCAGTCATATCCTAATTGACCCATGTGGTCAAGCAGTTGTTTTTCTTCTGTTTCTTTTCCCACAGTTCTTCCTCTGGATATGGATAGTGATCTTTCTCATAAGTCCCTCCAAATAGTTCTGGATCATTGCATTGCTACTAGTAGAGAAGAACATTACATTCAATTTTACCACAGTGTATCAGTCTCTGTTTATAATGTTCTCCCAGTTCTGCTCCTTTCACTCTGCATCAATTCCTGGAGATTGTTCCAATTCACATGGAATTCCTTCCAGTTTATTATTCCTTTGAGCAAAATAGTATTCCATCAACAGCATATACCACAATTTGTTCCGCCTTCCCCAATTGAAAGTCATCCCCTCATTTTCCAATTTTTTTGCCACCACAA